>NC_069503.1:641615362-642215362 GCF_027579735.1 Bombina bombina
TATTGCTTGCAGCAGATTCATTGACTTTGCAAGACGCTAACAACTTCTTTCACTGCTGTACTAATTAAGCTTTATTGACTGAAACTTGATTGGGCTGGATAAGTTATCAATTGTGGTGGATTACAACAATTTTGTCCATTGCAATATGTAAATAGACCTAAGCATATATTGCTAGTTTTAACATCATAGCAGGAATTATATTCTCAATATATAGATAATAGGAAAGTAGAGAATTCAGTGAAGTATTGAGTCCCAGGGGCCACTGATTGTGAGTTATTTTTAGGTCGTTTATTAACTATACTTTAGTTTTTAATGATTGTTAATATATTTTTTATAATAATTCTGAATACCTTTCACTGACATTTTTTGATGCAGATATTGTCCTTATCCTTAGATCAAATATTAATTTGAAATAGCAAATAATGATGAGTTACATACATAAATATGGTAATATGTATTATATATACATTTTAGACTTTTCTATTTATATATCTTGTCATATACTATATACCTTTGAACCCTTATAACTTTTTAATTGTAATATTTATGGGAATAATTTATATCAGAAAGTGTATATATAAGTATAGCACTTTGTTTTATTATAGCTATGTTGTGCTTGGTGCAACTTTTTATTTAGCCTTAAAGGGACACTGAATCCAATTTTTTTCTTTCAAGATTCAGATAGAGCATGCAATTTTAAGCAAGTTTCTAATTTACTCCTATTATCAATTTTTCTTTGCTCTCTTGCTATTTTTATTTGAAAATCATGAATGTAAATCTTAGCAGCCAGCGCATTTTAGGTTTAGCACCATAGATAGCGCTTGCTTATTGGAGGCTGATATTTACCCACCAATATGTGAGCATAACCCAGGTTCGCAACAAAAAATAGGCCGGCTCCTATGCATCACATTCCTGCTTTTTAAATAAAGATAGCAAGATAATGAAGAAAAATTGATAATAGAAGTAAATTAGAAAGTTGCTTAAAATTGCATGCTATATCTGAATCATTAAAGAAAAAATGCGTTTAGTGTCCCTTTAACATTTGAAGTGTAGTAATTAAAGCACCAAAGGACAATGGCCGGGTCCAGATATATGTAAAATATGTATCAATTTATTCAAAACAATATATTATAAAAAAATTTCATTCCATAAAACAATAAAACAGTAATCAAGGATCCAAGATTTTACAGTAAATTAAAACCAATTTTCCAGATTAAAACAATTCATAAATTCGACAGTCTTTGCATATAACAGATATGAGTCAGTCAAGTGGGATATCTGGCTTTGTGATGTGTTTAATAAAAGATATGATATTTATGATTGAGAGACAGTTTGATATCTATGTGTTGGTAGAATCTGTCTGCTGATAGATGAATGTGTTTCACATCAAATGGTACAACAATTATAATGGTAAATGGGTTTGGTAATATAGTTTGTGCAGTATGGATGTGCTTATGTTAGCAGTAAATAGATGTCTTTAACATAATTGTATCGAAATTATATCGAAAAATAAACTTGAGTGTGAGTGAAAATTCCAAAAATTACTTTGTGTCTTCAAATTAAGTGTTAAAAAATTGTAAGAAAAATTGTTGAAAAACAGCACATTCAAACGATAATCAAAGAACAGTGTGACAAAAAAACCTTAATAGAACAATTTGTCAAAAGTACATAGGCTGTAAACCAGCGCTCTTCAAAAATGTGCAGTTATTATTCAAAGGGAATAGCAATCCATAGTGAAAAAATTAAACTTGCAAGTGAAAATAGAAAAAAGAAAGAAAAAATAGTCCTGAATACGTGTGAACAATCACACAGCCATATGAAAATGTCAGATTGAGATATAGGTGTATGCTTGTTTTTTCTCCCAGTGTTAGGTGCAATGGTTTTCTCCCAGTGTTAAGGTGCAATCTATCTCCTAAGTGGTGACCCAAACGGTCAATTCAGCTTTCTGCAGATATATTTCTTTCTGCCAAAAAAACACATTTTCATATGGCTGTGTGATTGTTCACACGTATTCAGGACTATTTTTTCTTTCTTTTTTCTATTTTCACTTGCAAGTTTCATTTTTTTCACTATGGATTGCTATTCCCTTTGAATAATAACTGCACATTTTTGAAGAGTGCTGGTTTACAGCCTATGTACTTTTGACAAATTGTTCTATTAAGGTTTTTTTGCTCACACTGTTCTTTGATTATCGTTTGAATGTGCTGTTTTTCAACAATTTTTCTTACAATTTTTTAACACTTAATTTGAAGACACAAAGTAATTTTTGGAATTTTCACTCACACTCAAGTTTATTTTTCGATACAATTTCGATACAATTATGTTAAAGACATCTATTTACTGCTAACATAAGCACATCCATACTGCAAAAACTATATTACCAAACCCATTTACCATTATAATTGTTGTACCCTTTGATGTGAAACACATTCATCTATCAGCAGACAGATTCTACCAACACATAGATATCAAACTGTCTCTCAATCATAAATATCATATCTTTTATTAAACACATCACAAAGCCAGATATCCCACTTGACTGACTCATATCTGTTATATGCAAAGACTGTCGAATTTATGAATTGTTTTAATCTGGAAAATTGGTTTTAACTTACTGTAAAATCTTGTATCCTTGATTACTGTTTTATTGTTTTATGGAATTAATTTTTTTTATAATATATTGTTTTGAATAAATTGATACATATTTTACATATATCTGGACCCGGCCATTGTCCTTCGGCGCTTTAATTACTACACTTCTGATTATCCACTTGTTTGACTGCTAGGGGTCAATTTATTAAAGCAAAGGGTCCCATTAGCATTAGGCGCTTAGTGTTAACTCTTACTGTCCCTTTAACATTTTACATGCAAGTTAGCAGGGGCTCTATATTTTAATATTGAGCACATGTCAGCTTTAACGCACCACTTCTAGCCCTTGGTGTGGTAGAATACTAAGAAAGGGAGATAAGAATACTAAGTTGTCCATTTAAAAAAAATGCAGTACTGTCACATATAAACAAGTCTGACTTAATAATAGATCTAAACAATGTTTGGTATTAAAATTAAAAACTACATTGCTATTACATTATGCTAACTGTATTATTTGTAAATATTAAAAATGTAATAATATTAAATTAATATCAGATTACCTTATATGGATATTGAAGCACCATTGCACCAAAATAAGGCTTATTCATATTTTAAATATGTTGAGCACTGTTGTCTAGGCAACTACATTCAGGAAAAGATGTAAAGAAAATTGTGCAATTGCTCCATTTAGTTGCCATGGAAACAAACATTTCAACTAAACTAAATTGTTTAGATATATTTTTCTTGATGTTTTAGAATCTATTTTCTATTGAACAAACTGAAATCATTTTTCACAAATATATACAAATTGCTTTTAAATGCAATCCCATGTTTGACTAATAAATAACTGCCACAATTTGTGGGATATGAAATTACAGAATATTTGTTATACCAGCTCACATTTGCACTGGTATTACAAGTAAGGTGCAATGTGAACGTGACCTCGTGTTCACATTGCATGGAAGAATTGCACTCACGAGAGAGGGCTTCTATAGGCTCCAATGGGGGCCTCGTTGTCATACCGTGAAACAAGGCATGAGAACTAGCGCAGCAAAGGGGGGATAAGTCACGCAGCAATGGGCAGAAAATATAAATATATATGTATATGCTTATATACATTTATATTTATGTGTTAATATTTGTTTATACACATAATAACACATAAATATATAAAGTAATTTTAAAAGAAAATGCAACCATTTTTTACTGGGGGTGGCAGTTGGGGCACTTTTAAAAAATTAACAAGAGGTCTGACAACTATTTTGTTTCATTCTCTATTTTCTGCAATATGTAAATAGACCTAAGCATATATTGCCAGTATTAAAGAGACTCTGAACCCACATTTTTTATTTTGTGATTCAGATAGAGCATGCAATTTTAAGCAACTTTCTAATTTACTCCAATTATCAATTTTTCTTTGTTCTCTTGCTATCTTTATTTGAAAAAGAAGGCTTTTAAGCTAAGGAGTCAGTCAATTTTTGGTTCAGGACACTGGACAGCACATGTTTATTGGTGGTGTGAATTTGTCCACTAATCAGCAAGAACAGCCCCAGGTTGTTCACCAAAATGGGCCGGCATCTAAACTTACATTCTTGCTTTCAAATAATGATACCAAGAGAATGAAGAAAATTTGATAATAGGAGTAAATTAGAAAGTTGCTTAAAACTGCAAAAATTGGTTGGCTCCTTAGCTTAGATGCCTTTTTTCAAATAAAGATAGCAAGAGAACGAAGAAAAATTGTTAATAGGAGTAAATTAGAAAGTTGCTTGAAATGTTATGCTCTTTCTGAATCAAGAAAGAAAAAATTTGGGTTTAGTATTCCTTTAAGTAATGGATGATTATTTATCACACACCCGCAAACAGGTGAATTTTCCTGTAATCTAAGCCTAAATGCATACCATAATTTATTCTCTTGGTTTAAATGATATATATATATATATATATATATATATATATATACTGTGTGTGTATATCAATTAGCCGGTGGACCAGCACTCCAACCAATACGGTGGATTCAATTATTGGGAGCAATCCTCAATGTTGTGTGTATATATACTTTTTGCTTAGAAGGGCACTTACAGGCGGGGTATTTTTATCTGTCAAATAATTGATTTTATTTTCAATACATAAAAAATTCAATGAAATGTTCATAGTCGACGTTTCGGCCCCTATTTGGGCCTTCTTCAAGACAAATATTATCTCAAATCGGCAATGAAGCCGTACTCCCAGTTCAAAAAGCCATGATATATATATATATATATATATATATATATATATATATAAATGTATAGTTTATACTACTATTTTTCTGAATTTATAGTATTTAAATTTTATGAGATTATGTTTTTTATTTATTTAGGGCAAGATTGCAAGTGGGTCTGTAAATATCTTTTTTGCGTTAGTGAAAACATCACTAGCGTTAAGCTTTTTGTATTTGTCGGGTTCCGCTGGTATTACAAGTTAAAAAAAAAATATTTTGTGCTAGCGGTAACTCGAAAAGCGCAAAAATCCTAACATGAGTTTTCGCATGTGCGTGCATGTATTTTCCCATAGAAATCAATACAAACAAAAAAAAGTGGAAAAAACCTACTTTTGCAAACGACCTTGCATTTTTGCATTCCCCATAGAAGTCAATGGAGAAAAAAAAGTGGAAAAAAAATCTTACACCCTACCATAAGCCCCTAGCCTAATAACCACTAATCCGCCATCACCCCACATCGCAAACACTAATTAAAACTATTTACCACTTAACTGCCATCCCCCCACATAGCAAACACTAATTAAAACAGTAAACCCCTAAACCGCCATCCCCCCACAAGGCAAAGTACCTAAATAAGCTATTAACCCCTAACTCGCCATCCCACCACAATGCAAATTACCTAAATAAACTATTAACCCCTAAACCACCATCCCCCACGTTTCAAAGTACCTAAACTATTAACCCCTAAACCGCCATGCCCCCCACGAAGCAAAGTACCTAAGTAAACTATTAACCCCTAAACTGCCATCCCCCGACAAGTAAAAGTTTTAAACGTAAATCTAAACCCCCTTACCTAACACCTCCTAACTTAACCCAATTTAAAATACCCCTAAATTTACTTTAAAAAAATCCTACCTACCTTAAAAAAAACATTACAGAAAATAAAAAAATTAATTACCAAAAATAAAAAAATGACATTCTATTCTAATAACCCTTAAAAACAACAACCCTAAAATAAAATAAAACCCTATTGTAAAAATATAACTACCAATCTCCCTTAAAAGGGCCTTTTGTAGGGCATTGCCCTAAAGCGATCAGCTCTTTTGTTAAAAATAAATAAATGAAAAAAAACCCTAACATTACAACCCCCCACCGCCCCAACACCCCAAAAATATAAAAAAACTAACTAAAAAAAATGAAATTACCCATTACCCAAGCTCGAGCGCAAACAAAAACGAATTAGTGCGCATGAAGGCCTAGCATAAATTGTAAGGGTTAAACAAAATGTTCACCAAACACATCAAAAAAACATTAAAATAAACTATTACTCTAATATATACAATTTCTGGTGAAAATATGTTATACTAATATTAATAAACATTTCTTATAAGGGTTAAAAGGGACATGGTTTATAGCAAGTAATTTGGCTGGCATGTCTTAGAGATATTGCGGGTTCTGTTTCAGACCACCGCAATAAAGCAAATATAGCAATAAAGTGAGTCACACTAATTTTTTATATTTACACTATACTGTAGTCGATTTAGTGCATATTATGTCTAAAATTAGCAATGTGCATACCTTAATTAAAAAATACTTTATTACTAAAAAATGCTAACCATCGTTTGAGCCTTCAAAGAGTCATTTATTTTTGCTGGTGGTGTATATATATATATATATATATATATATATATATATATATAGGTGTGCATTTATGTGTATTCATGTGTATTTATAATTGTATCTACAGTATGTTGGAGAAATGGTGCCAACAGACTTGAATAAATACATACATATATACACATATAAACACATATATATACACATGTATATTCATATATACACACACACACATGTATATATATATATATAAAAATATCTCTGGAAAAGAAGCGCACTCCACAGGTCTTGTATATAATAAATGGTCACTTTTATTGTGAACGTTTTCGGTTTCAGAAAAAACGTCCTCAGACTTCACTGTTAGTCTGAGGACGTTTTTTCTGAAACCGAAAACGTTCACAATAAAAGTGACCATTTATTATATACAAGACCTGTGGAGTGCGCTTCTTTTCCGGAAATATCTTACCCTTTTTGCTGGACCCTGGGCTGTTGATGTATTTTTTCAGGAGTGCACACTGTCTGGAAGTATATATATAAATATATATACATATATATATATACTGTGTGTATGTATGTATATATATACAGGGAGTGCAGAATTATTAGGCAAGTTGTATTTTTGAGGATTAATTTTATTATTGAACAACAACCATGTTCTCAATGAACCCAAAAAACTCATTAATATCAAAGCTGAATAGTTTTGGAAGTAGTTTTTAGTTTGTTTTTAGTTATAGCTATTTTAGGGGGATATCTGTGTGTGCAGGTGACTATTACTGTGCATAATTATTAGGCAACTTAACAAAAAACAAATATATACCCATTTCAATTATTTATTTTTACCAGTGAAACCAATATAACATCTCAACATTCACAAATATACATTTCTGACATTCAAAAACAAAACAAAAACAAATCAGTGACCAATATAGCCACCTTTCTTTGCAAGGACACTCAAAAGCCTGCCATCCATGGATTCTGTCAGTGTTTTGATCTGTTCACCATCAACATTGCGTGCAGCAGCAACCACAGCCTCCAGACACTGTTCAGAGAGGTGTACTGTTTTCCCTCCTTGTAAATCTCACATTTGATGATGGACCACAGGTTCTCAATGGGGTTCAGATCAGATGAACAAGGAGGCCATGTCATTAGATTTTCTTCTTTTATACCCTTTCTTGCCAGCCACGCTGTGGAGTACTTGGACGCGTGTGATGGAGCATTGTCCTGCATGAAAATCATGTTTTTCTTGAAGGATGCAGACTTCTTCCTGTACCACTGCTTGAAGAAGGTGTCTTCCAGAAACTGGCAGTAGGACTGGGAGTTGAGCTTGACTCCATCCTCAACCCGAAAAGGCCCCACAAGCTCATCTTTGATGATACCAGCCCAAACCAGTACTCCACCTCCACCTTGCTGGCGTCTGAGTCGGACTGGAGCTCTCTGCCCTTTACCAATCCAGCCACGGGCCCATCCATCTGGCCCATCAAGACTCTCATTTCATCAGTCCATAAAACCTTAGAAAAATCAGTCTTGAGATATTTCTTGGCCCAGTCTTGAGGTTTCAGCTTGTGTGTCTTGTTCAGTGGTGGTCGTCTTTCAGCCTTTCTTACCTTGGCCATGTCTCTGAGTATTGCACACCTTGTGCTTTTCGGCACTCCAGTGATGTTGCAGCTCTGAAATATGGCCAAACTGGTGGCAAGTGGCATCTTGGCAGCTGCACGCTTGACTTTTCTCAGTTCATGGGCAGTTATTTTGCGCCTTGGTTTTTCCACACGCTTCTTGCGACCCTGTTGACTATTTTGAATGAAACACTTGATTGTTCGATGATCACGCTTCAGAAGCTTTGCAATTTTAAGAGTGCTGCATCCCTCTGCAAGATATCTCACTATTTTTTACTTTTCTGAGCCTGTCAAGTCCTTCTTTTGACCCATTTTGCCAAAGGAAAGGAAGTTGCCTAATAATTATGCACACCTGATATAGGGTGTTGATGTCATTAGACCACACCCCCTTCTCATTACAGAGATGCACATCACCTAATATGCTTAATTGGTAGTAGGCTTTCGAGCCTATACAGCTTGGAGTAAGACAACATGCATAAAGAGGATGATGTGGTCAAAATACTCATTTGCCTAATAATTCTGCACTCCCTGTACATATATATATATATATATATATATATATATATATATATATATATATATATATATATATAAATATATACGGTATATATTATTTTATTATTATCAGGTATTTGTACAGCGCCAACAGATTCCGCAGCGCTTTTGAGCCTTTTACAGTTAAAGACCTTGAAACATGCAATATTTTTTTAATGAATTTTAATATTTTTAATGTCTTTTGTTTTGAATATAAGTACTTCACATTCTGATGTTCTTCACCTAGAAGAAAATGTTTTCTTTATTTTTAAATATATATTTATATCTGTATATAAATCTATACCTTTATATTTTCATATAGATATATAGGTATATACATATTTTGCAAAAAATAATTATATATATATATATATATATATATATATATATATATATATATATATATATAAATAAATATATATTTTTTAAAAAAAAGAACATTTTCTTCTCGGTGAAGAATATTGGAATGTGAAATATTCATAACTACTTTCTGCTTTAGCGCAGTTGGTCTAATGTGGTGTCGGGTTAGCGTATAAGAGGTTTTTTTTTTAACATTGTGCCCCCCTCAAGTCTATGGGAGAAGAAGTTGTTGGCGTTGCGGTACCCAAAAACCTGAAGTTAGTTTGCATAAGACTTTCAGTCTTGCACTAACTTTTTATTTTCGACTCCCCATGTTAAAATTTAACTTTGCGCACACTGTTAGCAAAGGATTTTTTTTTTTCTATAGCACGTCACTTGTAATCTGGCTCTTTTTTTTCCATTCATTTGTAACACCAGATTGTGTGCTATTCTTTATGCCAGCCTGCTATATTGATAGCGCAGCCTGCACTATCAATAGTGCTTCAATTGTAATCTCGGCCTTAATTGTAGTGTTTTTTTTCCTATCCACACTATTGATCTACTGCTACGTATTTGCTCACACATACCTTACATGGTATACTCAGAGTTACACATAAAACAAAGTCCAGCAGCAATATAGGTATGAATAAGTATATAGAGGCCTATTTTTCAAGCCGTCAACCGCAAATACTCTGGAATTCCGCAGCGTAATTTTGGCGAGCTTGATTTGACCTATTTATTATTATTATTATTATTATTAAAGCCTACAGACCGCCAAAACTTGAAATCTGTGACGTAAAATACAATCCACCGGTCTCAATCCGACACAGATCGATGCTTACATCATTACAGATGTTCCGAATACACATTTGGCTCTTTTTGACAACTTTTCCAAATTATC
This sequence comes from Bombina bombina, assembly GCF_027579735.1. NCBI lineage: Eukaryota > Metazoa > Chordata > Amphibia > Anura > Bombinatoridae > Bombina > Bombina bombina. Next base: position 641,625,156 of record NC_069503.1, read on the forward strand.
AAATAGTTAACCGGTATGCTCATGGCTATTCCTGCTCAGCGTACCTGGTTTTCAATCCGCCACCCTGGAGGCCGCGGATGCCATAGGAATCAATGGGAGTCTGAAAGCAGCGAAAGCTTATGTTCGATGCTGGCAGATATCCCATTGATTTCTATGCTAGAAAACCAGTAAAGTTTACACCTAACACCCTAACATAAGCCCCAAGTCTAAACACCCCTAATCTGCCGTCTCGACATCGCGACCACCTACATAATATTATTAACCCCTATTCCGCCGCTCCCGGACCCCGCCGCAACCTAAATAAAGTTATTAACACCTATCCCTCCACTCCTGGACCCCACCGCAATTAAATTAAAGTATTAACCCCTAAACCCCTGGCCTCCCACATCACTACCACTAACTAAACCTATTAACCATTAAAATGCCAGTCCCCTACATCGCCATAAACTAAATAAAGCTATTAACCCCTAAATCTAACAAGCTGCTAACTTTACATTAAAATTACAACATTCCTATCTTATAATAAATTAAAACCTACCCATAGAATTAAATTAAACTATATTAAACTATTAATTAACCTACCCTAACTATTATATTACAATTACATTAAATTATAATAAACTATTAATTAACCTTCTCTAACTATTATACTAAAATTACATTAAACTACAAATTAAATTAACTATAATACATATTTAAAAACCTAACCCTACTCAAATTATTTAAATGTAAACGCTAAGTTACAAAAAATAAAAAACACTAAGTTACAAAAAAAAATACAGTATCAAAAATAAAAATGAATTACACCTAATCTAATAGCCCTATCAAAATAAAAAAGACCCCCCAAAATAAAAAAACCCTAGACTACAATAAACTACCAATGGCCCTGAAAAAGGGCCTTTTGCGGGGCATTGCCCCAAAGAAATCAGCTCTTTTACCTGTAAAAAAAAAATACAAACACCCCCCCAACAGTAAAACCCATCACCCAACCAACCAACCCCCCCAAATAAAAACCCTATCTAAAAAATCTAAGCTCCCCATTGTCCTGAAAAGGGCATTTGTATGGGCATTGCCCTTAAAGGGGCATTTAGCTCTTTTACTGCCCAGACCCTACTCTAAAAATAAAACCCACCCAATAAACCCTTAAATAAACCTAACACTAACCCCCGACGATCCACTTACAGTTTTTGAAGACCAGACATCCATCCTCATCAAAGCGGCAGAAGTCCTCATCAAAGCCAGCAGAAGTCTTCATCCAAGCGGGTCGAAGTCCTCATCGAAGCCAGCAGAAATTTTTATCCAGACGGCATCTTCTATCTTCATCCATCCGGCGCGGAGCAGATCCATCTTCAAGCCATTCGGCGCAGAGCATCCTCTTCTTCCGATGGTCAATGTAGAATGAAGTTTCCCTTTAAGGTACGTCATCCAAGATGGCGTCCCTTACATTTCTATTGGGTGATAGAATTCTATCAGCCAATAGGAATTAAAGGGGAAAAAATCCTATTGGCTGATCCAATCAGCCAATAGGATTGAGCTTGCATTCTATTGGCTGATTGGAATAGCCAATAGAATGCGACATCAATCCTATTGGCTGATTGTAACAGCCAATAGGATTTATTCCCCTTTAATTCCTTTTAAGGGCCATTGGTAGTTTATTGTAGGCTAGGGTTTTTTTTTAGTTTGGGGGTCTTTTTTTATTTTGATAGGGCTATTAGATTAGGTGTAATTTGTTTTTATTTTTGATACTGTGGTTTTTTTTTGTAACTTGGTGTTTTTTTAATTTTTGTAACTTAGCGTTTATTTTTTTATAATTTTTAATTGTAGATTAAAATAATTTTAGTAGGGTTAGGTTTTTAAATATGTAATATAGTTAATTTAATTGGTAGTTTAATGTAATTTTAGTATAATAGTTAGGGTAGGTTAATTAATAGTTTGATATAGTTTATTTTAATTCTAAAGGTAATTTTTTATTTATTATAAGATAGGGATGTGGTAATTTTATTGTAAAGTTAGCGGGTTGTTAGGTTTATGGGTTAATAGCTTAATTTATGGCGATGTGGGGGGCTGGCGGTTTAGGGGTTAAAATGTTTAGTAAGTGGTAGTGATGTGGGAGGCCAGGGGTTTAGGGGTTAATACATTTATTTACTGGCAGTGGGGTCCTGGAGCGGCGGGATAGGGGTTAATACATTTATTTAGTTGTGGTGGGGTCCGGGAGTGACGGGATAGGGGTTAAACATTTTAGTATAGTGGCGGTGTTTAGTGACAGGGTATAAATAAAGTTGGAAAAAAGCCAAATAGCAGCGAGATTGATGACTGTTAGTTAACAACAGTCCTCTGCTCATCGCCCTGTACTTGGTGCGCGGCTTTTTGCCAGTTTTTTTATAAATATGGAGATAGTATTCAGGTCCGCGGCCGCGATGTTAGGCAATGTTAGGCAAGCGTATTGGTGCCAGCGAATGCAGCATAGTTGACGGCTTGATAAGATAAATAGGCCTCATAGACTTATAAGTGTTTTTCTAATTTGTCATCAAGCATCTACAGTGTTAATTTTATTGAATCCTATTTTATGATAAATATCAATTATGTTTTTCAATAGTAATATTGATGATACAAGTTTTACTACATATTGTTTTAGCATTAAGATTACAGGGTTAATCCATGTATACAATTGTATACATTTGTTGTGAACACAGGGTGGTGAAATGAGATATGAACTCTCAGTAATTGGGAGGGGTTATTAGAGCTATTCAAATGGTGATTCAATGAAAACTAGCATACCCAAACTAGTTATACCTGAAACTTGTATATGGCATGACCCTAATGTAAAGGATAAAGGTATTTTAAGGAATATTCAGTGCTGCTGGACCTTGCTATATGTGGGATTTTGTAGAAGATTTGGGCAGTAACCCTTTCACAGCTCTCACAGGAGGAAGGTGCTGTACTTTGCTTTCTTATATTGTAATACTTAGATTTAATCATCTCTTGCATTCCCCTTTCACTCTCTCTCACCCTCTCTAAAACTGTGTCACATCCTCTATGACTCTCACTGTCCCATAATTGTTCTCCCTGCTTCTTCCCTTTTAATCTGCTATTCTCCTCTCTCATTCTCTCTCTCACTCTAACTAAAAGTGTATTGCCCTCTCTCCTCTTCTTGTTTCTCCTCTTCCTACTTATACTATTAAACAAAAACAAAGAAACAGAAAGACATGTGGGCAGATGTGTGAGTGTTCCAATGTAGTGTTTGTGGATGGAAACAGATATTTGGAATGCCTGGAGAGTGAATGAGCTATTTGTGGCTTGACTAGGAGGTCCAGGGTCATGACTAAGATGGAAGGGTGAGCTGCAGTAGAGGGGTTTTCTCCCTCCTCTTTAGCATGTGTTGAGGTGTGCCTTTGCACCTCTGTGTACCCTCCGTAGGACTGGCACTGATTAACAAAATCCTAGCTACAAAAGATTTTTTTTTCTAACAGCTCAATTTTAGCCACTTGATCATATTGAAATGTGAGTCTTTAGTGGAAAATTGCTATATGCAGGTTGTTAAATAAAAGTGATGCCTCACAACTGGTACTGAAAATCAAGGAGCTTTTTAAAAAACCCAAACATATATTCATGTCTAAAACATTAACCCATATAAGATACTCTTCATTTAATCCAAGTTACCTTCTTACTCAATAGCCTCTATTGCAAAAGTGAGCCCACTCCCTGTTATGATTAGTCACTGTTTAGTCACATTAACCAATCAGAAGAGTTGGCATGCTCAGTTTTTACAGTGGGCACCTTCTTCCGCATACCTGATTGGTAGTCTAATAAGATTTATTTGAAATTTTCTATATATAGGAACCACAAAAAAAACAGACCACAGAAAAAGGTGTTTACAGAAGATTCCTTTGCTGTACTTTATGTAAATTAATCTCTGGATTTAATGTGTTTTTTTTTTGTTTTTTTGTTTGTTTTTTAATAGAAGTATTTTTTTTTGGTGGGGTGGTGTAGGTGTTGGTTTGGGGGAGTACTTGTAAGAACTTATATTAAAGGGGGTTTCTTGTGGAGGATGTTGCATGGGGGTTTACATTGCATAATGTATCATGGGGGTCATATAGAATGGAGCTTAAATAATTAAATAATGTATTTATTTAAGTGGGAAAAAAACAATGAGGAACAAAACAATCAATAAATGAGGAATTAGGATAAATAGAGGTTAATCGAGTGGGGGAATTGAGTTTAGAACATGGTAAGCTGTGTTATGGTAGGATCATGGTAGGTATGGTATGGGAGGTTATGTATATCAGAAGTGGGGGGACTGGGTTCAGCAATTAATTTTAATTGCAATGGGGAGGTGTCACTATAGGGCTTCTTTTGGTTGGGAGTTAACAGATAGAGATAACCCTCACACTGAGTTTTAGTTTTCATAAAATATTTTGGGCCCCATCCGATATGCAGAGTCACCCGCAAAAGCCGGCGGCGCCAGATTTTGCGCTAGTTTGGTATCCTATATACGGCGTAACATAGAAATTACGCTCGTATATTTCACCCTTCGGCCGTAGTTTTTTTGCCCATAGACTGACATAGAAAACACGCGCAATTTGGTATCCAATATACAGCGCAATGCCGTACGTGGCGAAAATGGAGAAATCTTACTCCATTTTCACCTTGCCACAAAATGCACCCATAGCAGGCCTTGCGCTGAGTATTGGAGCACCGTAACTCCCTAAAATGCCTGCAAAAAAAAACCTGACACCTAACGCATGCGCAATGTCTATCTACCTGTCAACCACAATCCCCGTCCGATATACCTAATAAAGTATATTAACCCTTAAACCGCTGCTCCCGGACCCCGCCGCCACTAAATAAAGTGTTTAACCCCTAAACCGCTGCTCCCGGACCCTGCCGCCACCTACATTAAATTTATTACCCCCTAATCTGACCCCCCTACACCGTCGCCAACTACATTAAATGTTTTACCCTCTAATCTGACCCCCCTACACCGCCGCCACCTACATTAAATATATTAACCCCTAATCTGATCCCCCTACACCGCGGCCACCTACATTAAATATATTAACCCCTAATCTGATCCCCCTACACCGCCGCCACCCACATTAAATAAATGACCCCCTAAACCTAAGTTCTAAATAATATTAATATTATTAACTAAACTATTCCTATTTAAAACTAAATACTTACCTATAAAATAAACCCTAAAATAGCTACAATATAATTAATAATTACATTGTAGCTATTTTAGGATTTATATTTATTTTACAGGTAACTTTGTATTTATTTTAACTAGGTACAATAGCTATTAAATAGTTAATAACTATTTAATAGCTACCTAGTTAAAATTATTACAAAATTACCTGTAAAATAAATCCTAACCTAAGTTACAAATACACCTAACACTACACTATCAATAAATGAATTAAATAAATTAAACTATATTACAAAAAAACCCACTAAATTACAAAAAATTAAAAAATATTACAAGAAATTTTATCTAATTACACCTAATCTAAGCCCCCTAATAAAATAAAAAAGCCCCCCAAAATAATAAAATTTCCCTACCCTAAACTATATTACAAATATCCCTTAAAAGGGCCTTTTGCGGGGCATTGCCCCAAAGTAACCAGCTCTTTTACCAGCCCTTAAAAGGGCTTTTTGCTGGGCATTGCCCCAAAGTAATCAGCTCTTTTACCTATAAAAAAAAGCAATACAATACACCCCCAACATTACAACCCACCACCCACACACCCCTACTCTAAAACCCACTGAATCACCCCTTAAATAAACCTAACACTACCCCATTGAACATCACCCTACCTTGAGCCATCTTCACCCAACCGGGCCAAACTCTTCATCCGATGCGGGCACAAGTGGTCCTCCAGCCGGGCAGAAGTCTTCATCCGATTGGGGCAGAAGAAGTCCTCCATCCGGCAGAAGTCTTCATCCAAGCGGGGCAGAAGAGGTCCTCCATCCAGCAGAAGTCTTCATCCATCTTCAAGACCTCCGACGCAGAACATCCTCCTCGGCTGATAGACTAACGACGAATGAAGGTTCCTTTAAATGACGTCATCCAAGATGACGTCATCCAAGATGGCGTCCCTCGAATTCCGATTGGCTGATTCTATCAGCCAATCGGAATTAAGGTAGGAAAAATCCGATTGGTTGATTTGATCAGCCAATTGGATTGAAGTTCAATCCGATTGGCTGATTGAATCAACCAATCGGATTTTTCCTACCTTAATTCCGATTGGCTGATAGAATCCTATCAGCCAATCGGAATTCGAGGGACGCTATCTTGGATGACGTCATTTAAAGGAACCTTCATTCGTCGTTAGTCCGTCGGCCGAGGAGGATGTTCTGCGTCGGAGGTCTTGAAGATGGAACTGTGGATGGATGAAGACTTCTGCCGAATGGAGGACCTCTTCTTCCCCGCTTGGATAAAGACTTCTGCCGGATGGAGGACCTCTTCTGCCCCGATCGGATGAAGACTTCTGCCCGGCTGAAGGACCACTTGTGCCCGCATTGGATGAAGAGTTCGGCCCTGTTGGGTGAAGACGGCTCAAGGTAGGGTGATCTTCAAAGGGGTAGTGTTAGGTTTATTTAAGGGGGAATCGGGTGGGATTTAGAGTAGAGGTGTGTGGGTGGTAGGTTGTAATGTTGGGGGGTATTGTAATGCTTTTTTTTTTTATAGGTAAAAGAGCTGATTACTTTGGGGCAATGCCCCGCAAAAAGCCCTTTTAAAGGCTATTTGTAATTTAGTTTAGGGTAGGGAAATTTTATTATTTTGGGGGGGCTTTATTATTTTATTAGGGGGCTTAGATTAGGTGTAATTAGATTAAACTTCTTGTAATATTTTTTTATTTTTTGTAATTTAGTGTTTTTTTTGTAATATAGTTTAGTTTATTTAATTGTATTTTATATTAGATAATTGTAGTTAATTTATTTAATTAATTTATTGATAGTGTAGTGTTAGGTGTATTTGTAACTTAGGTTAGGATTTATTTTACAGGTAATTTTGTAATTATTTTAACTAGGTAGCTATTAAATAGTTATTGTACCTAGTTAAAATAAATACAAAGTTACCTGTAAAATAAATATAAATCCTAAAATAGCTACAATGTAATTATTAATTATATTGTAGCTATTTTAGGGTTTATTTTATAGGTAAGTATTTAGTTTTAAATAGGAATAGTTTAGTTAATAATATTAATATTATTTAGATTTATTTAAATAATAATTAAGTTAGGGGATGTTAGGGTTAGACTTAGGTTTAGGGGGAAATATATTTAATGTAGGTGGCGGCAGTGTAGGGGGATCAGATTAGGGGTTAATATATTTAATGTAGGTGGCGAAGGTGTAGGGGTCAGATTAGAGGGTAATACATTTAATGTAGGTGGCGGCGGTGTAGGGGGGTAAGATTAGGGGTAATACATTTAATGTTAGTGGCGGCGGTGTAGGGGGTCAGATTAGGGGGTAATACATTTAATGTAGGTGGCGGCGGTGTAGGGGGGCCATATTAGGGGGTAATACATTTAATGTAGGTGGCGGCAGGGTCCGGGAACAGCGGTTTAGGGGTTAATACATATAATGTAGGTGGCGGCGGGGTCCGGGAGCGGCGGTTTAGGGGTTAATACATTTATTATTAGGAGTGAGAGGGGAGATTGCAGATATAGGGGTATACGTGTCAGGATGATGTTTGGGAGGCGTGTTTGACAGTTACGGGAGATTTAATACTTTAGTTAGTTTTTGTAGGTGACGGCAGTTTCTAAAGTGCCGTAAGTCACTGGCGACTCCAGAAATTTGTACTTACGCTTATTTCTGGACATCGCTAGTTTTTCCGACTTACGGCACTTTAGCAACTGCCGGCGGAGTATATAGGATACCCCGATGTGCGAGGTGAAACTACGGGCAGCGCGGGTTCCCTCGCTTGCACCAAAAACTATGCCGTATATTGGATTGCGCCCTTTATATGACAGCTAAATGTGGTTATTCCTCAAAAGAAGGTGTCCTTTTGCATTATAGCCTGCATCATATTTTAGTCACAGACACAAAATACTGTCTCTATAAAATTGTAACTTCTCCCACAGAAGGTTGTAGCTGTCACATTCACTTGGGAGCTGCAGCAATGATTGAGGCTTCAATCTGTTGTGTGTGATGACTGACCCACTGATATTGATAGCAACAGGACCCTTTTGTTAATATTTTTACATTTGCTGTTAACCGCACATTTTAAATATTTTTTTCTGTAAAATAATTTTCCTGTGTCCAGCTAAATTATTTCATTTTAATATTTGATAATCTATTAATCATATTTATTGTTGTCAGTATTATATGTAGGAAGCACTTTTGCAATATTTTTCCTCATTAGTTATCTATATTCTTTTCTAATATTAGATTTTTTTTTATATATATTGCTATCCCACAGGATCTTGGAAAAATGCATGTCTTGTGTTTGTGCCTGGTGAATGTCTGATGATCTGCAAAGCACTGTGTAAATCATATAGCTGAGAAGAAATGGTTGTCATAGTAACAAGATAGTCCAATCAGCTGCAGAGGATCCCCCGAGACATCTAATTTATGCAGCAAATAGAGCAGGTGGCTAGATTAGAGTGTGCCAAGCGCATTGGAAAAATAATCTTACGCTCATACAAATACTGTATCTTTTATATTAACCTCCATCTATAGCCTTTCTTTATTATATTAATTATAATAACAATATTATAGTTGTTGAACAAATTGTCCAGTTGATTTGGCAATAAAAACAAATTGTAAAACATTTAAACATATTAAACTAGAATGAGGTTTATTAAAAGAATATGATTTATTACTTATTTGAGGTTGTAATCAGTTCATCAGTGTATATTGCCAAGAATCCTCATGACTAGCGCATAATTATGTATTAAAGCTTTTGAACTTCACATATTACAGAATGTTTTCTGTTCTTACTCTACTTATGCAGGATTTCTGTGCATTACTGTACTCTTGCAGAATTTCAGGTAATTGAAATGTCATAATTAAAGTAACAAAATAATTAGAGCAGTTTATTTATTGACATACTTCTGCCTTGCCCTATGTGCTTAACCCCATCTTAACAATTATACAGCTAGGGAAGATAGAGCTGTTTTGTTTCAAATGCTGTCCCCTCAAAAGTATACGGGAGGATCAGTCACTATATAGCTACTTTGGAACACACTACAACTGCTTATTGGCTGGTACAGCTGCCTATATATATATATATTTTTTTTGGAGACAGTATGGTAGGACATGGTGCACATCAGTGTGCAGCCCAGCAGTAACCCAATAATAAGAGAACCACAGCTTGCAGTCTACATTGTGCAGTGTTTGCTAATTGCAAGGTGCAGTTACCTAATTAACTGTTTCCCTGCTGGCCCACACAAAACCGGCATTAGAGGAAACACTGGTGCACTTATGTCACTATTGGCCCAATTCTCTAAAGCTCTCTATTCAGCCGAAACTCTCTAAAAGATCCATCAGTACTACAAGGTCTATCACAAAATTGTGTAAGTGAAACTATAAAATTAGTTAGGACATGCCCATTCTTACAGGCAAAGATTCCAGAAGTGACGTTGGAGACGACATTCACATCACATTGGGGACAGCGTGCCTTCTTATTAGAACAGTGAGGGGGACTACCTGAGTACTTTGTCCTGCAGACATCTGATTGAGGTTTTTGTATGGACTGAGAACAGGTTTTTGTGTCTTCGCAGATGGTACCCTCTATCATGTAACTATGCGTTATTTATACCTCATGTAGTTTGAGGTTATGATGTGTGAGTGTTTTTAATCTTGGATATTAAAGTGGTGTCTTATATAACTACACTTAGGGGCCAATTTATCAAAGTGCAGAGGACATGATCCGCTGTAGCGGATCATGTCTGTCGCACATCGATAAATGCCAACAGCATACGCTGACGGCATTTATCATTGTACAAGTATTTCTAGTGAAATGCTTGTGCAATGCTGCCCCCCTGCACTTTTGCGGCCAATTGGCTGCTAGCAGGGGGTGTCAATGAACCCGATTGTATCTGATCAAGCTGATTGCTGTCCGCCACCTCAGAGGTGGCGGACGAGTTAAGGAACAGCTGCTTCTTAACTCCTGTTTCCAGTGAGCCTGAAGGCTCACGCAGGAACAGGTGTATATGGCCCCATTCGGGCCATGATAAATTGGCCCCTTAGAGTAGCGTTGTACTCTCTTTGTTTGCCTTTATTACTGTACATTGCCCAGTATATTTAACAGTGTAAAAATCGTCTTCAAAGTAGGCTATTAAAACAGTATTAAAAAAGGGTATTCAGTAACAATCATATTAATAACACACATTAATATTTTCAATAAAAGTATGCAATAAAAAGGGAATTTAAATTATGCTACGGAATTTAAAGTATGCAGTAAAAATGTATTCAGGGCCAGATTAGAAATGGAGCGTTATTTAACACTCGCACTAACGTGTTAACTCCGCTAGAAGTAAGTTTTTGCACATCTCGTGTAGCCCTTGTATTATAAGTTGAAAGCAAACAGTTTTAAAATGAACCAGATGCAAGCAAAAAGTCTAAGTTAGAATATTGTGTGTACGTTCACAGATTCCCCCATAGAATTCAATGGAGCTAAAAAAGTGGTTAAAAAAAACAACACCGTACCTGCTCATAAAACCGATCGCATATTCTCAATTGATCTAACCCAACATAAAAATTTAAATATTTCACATTCCAATGTTCTTCTCATAGCAAAATATTTTCTATTTATTCTACTGCTAATACATCCTTTGATTTGGATTAGATTTATTCATACAGTAATTTTATAGAAAAAAACAATGATATACAGTAATGGGTAACCCTAGAGCAGTTCTTGGATTTGGTTTGTAACTGTACTTTTTAATGTATTTCTGATGTGCTTTGTGTTAATGTTAACTACAGCTCTGAGGACGCGGTAATCATTTAGCATAACTTGCGATTGTGCTCAAGCGATCGTGTTTACCTTAAACTTGTAATACGAGAGGTAAACCCAATGCACGCAAACACCCGCAATAAACTCCTTTTCATTTGCGCGTAACTGTTTGCACTCCACTCGTTATCTGGCCCTTAATGTACACAGTAAAAATATTATTTAATGTAAGCTGCATTTTCAAAATACAAAGCTAAAATCATATCAAAAAGTACAAAATTGAAAGCGTACTTTATTTTTCTATTGTAAAATGAGCCTTGCAGCCTTGGTAAATGAGCTTGAATGGGGAAGGTCTGACAGTTTCTTCTACTTGCCATTATATTCACTAGGCATGTTACGCCAGCAGATTTTTTCAAATGTAAGTTGGTAATTTTTTCAGAAAATACTCAAGGGGCTGATTGCACTCAGCTTTGTATGCAAAATCAAAAGTTATTGTAAGGTAAAGAATGCTTAAAACAGATTAATTTGATTTGTATTTACTTAAATAAAATGTTTTCAGTGCTGGATGTTTCCTGTAAGTTCATGTTACACTTTTCTGGCATTTCTGCATTCTAGAGAGCTTCATTACTTTCAAAGGGAAGCAGCTTGCCAGTGCCACTCTCTGGGACTTCCAGGTTCCATTACATTTTTAGATGACTGGGTAAAGGCTGCCCTTTCCAGGGTTTGTATGATATTTCTCTCCATGCTGGTAAAACTCAAAGAATTGGGTCATATACTGTATGTTTAACATTTAAAAGCTGTCAAACGATGGGACCTATTCCAGAGCTTTAAAGTGAATGTAAATTTTGATGCTAAAGTGCCGGTTTTTAAAAATTCGATTAAAAACAGGGGCACTTCAATTCATCAAAATTTACATTTCACTCCTGTTGTGAAAAAAAAACTTATCTTTTAATCTTGACAGCAGCTCCAGCTTCCTCCACCCGTCGCAAAGCCTCTTCCTGGGTCTAAAATGAGGAATCCGGCTTCCTCCAATCACGGCATTGAATCAGACACTGATTCCCCCGGGGGGGAAGCCGTGATTGGAGGATGACCTATCCATCATTTCTGACATCAGAATTGGCTTGCAATGACCGGAGGAAGCTGGAGCTGCTGTCAAGTTTAAAAGGTAAGTTTTTTTTTCACAACACGAGTGAAATGTAAATTTTGATGAATTAAAGTGCCCCTGTTTTTAATCAAATTTTTAAAAACCGGACACTTTAGCATCAAAATTTACATTCACTTTAAATTAGCTATCCAAATTGCTTTGCATGAATTTCCACACATTTTTCAAACTCATAACACTGTTGCCATATATTGCTAAAAACATGTACACACTCCTGATATCAAGGATACAGAGAGAAAAAAGTAAAGATTTAAAAAAAAAAGTAAATTGGATTGGTGCATTCTGTGAGGGTTATTTATCAAGCTGTCAACCGCAAATATGCTGGAATTCCGCAGCGTAATTGTGGCGAGCAGCCTGATTCGACCCATTTATCAAAGCCTACAGACCAGCAAAAGTTGAAATTTGTGACGTAACATACGATCCACTGGTCTCAATCCGATACAGATCAATGATTACGTCATTACAGATGTTCCGAATACAAATTCGGCACTATCTGACACCTATTGCCATTTATCAAACTTCTAAAAGGTACGCTCGCCACTATTCCGGCCCAGCGTACCTGGTTTTAATTCCGCCACCCTGGAGGCCGAGGATGTAATAGGAATCAATGGGAGTCTGAAAGCAGCGAAAGCTTATGTTCGATGCTGCCAGATATCCCATTGATTTATATGGTAGAAAACCAGTAATGTTTACACCTAACACCATAACAAAAGCCCCGAGTCTAAACAACCATAATCTGCCGCCCCTGACATCGACACAACCTACATAATGTTATTAACCCCTATTCCGCTGCTCCCGGACCCCACTGCAACTAAATAAATGTATTAACCCCTATCCCGCCATTCCCGGAGCCCACCACAACTAAATAAATGTATTAACCCCTATCCCGCTGCTCCAGAACTATATTAAACTATTAATTAACCTACCCTAACTATTATACTAAAATTAAATTAAACTATTAATTACCTACCCTAACTATTATACTAAAATTACATTAAACTACCAATTAAATTAACTATATTACATATTTAAAAACCTAACCCTACTCAAATTATTTAAATCTACTATAACAAATTACTATATTGCAAAAAATAACAACTAAGTTACAAAAAATAAAAAACATTAAGTTGCAAAATATAAAAAATCACAGTATCAAAAATAAAAAAGAATTACACCTAATCTAAGAGCCCTATCAAAATAAAAAAGACCCCCCAAAATAAAAAAAACCCTAGCCTACACTAAACTACCAATGGCCCTTAAAAGGTCCTTTTGCGGGGCATTGCCCCAAAGAAATCAGCTCTTTTACCTGTAAAAAAATACAAACACCCCCCAACAGTAAAACTCACCACCCAACCAACCCCCCAAATAAAACCCTATCTAAAAAAAACTAAGCTCCCCATTGCCCTGAAAATGGCATTTCTATGGGCATTGCCCTTAAAAGGTCATTTAGCTCTTTTACTGCCCAAAGTCCCTAACCTAAAATTAAAACCCACCCAATAAACCCTTAAAATTCTAACACTAACCTCCGAAGATCCAATTACAGTTTTCGAAGACCGGACATCCATCCTCATCCAAGCGGCAGAAGTCCTCAGTGAAGCCGGCAGAAGTCTTCATCCAAGCAGGCCGAAGTTTTCATCAAAGCAAGCAGAAGTCTTTATCCAGATGGCATCTTCTATCTTCATCCATCTGGTGTGGAGCAGCTCCATCTTCAAGACATCCGGCATGGAGCATCCTCTTCTTACAACGTCTCTTGAAGAATTAAGTTTTCCTTTAAATTACGTCATCCAAGATGGCATCTCTTACATTCCGATTGACTGATAGAATTCTATCAGCCAATAGGAATTAAGGGGGAAAAATACTATTGGCTGTTGCAATCAGCCAATAGGATTGAGCTTTCATCCTATTGGCTGATTGCTACAGCCAATAGGATTTTTACCCACTTAATTCCTATTGGCTGATAGAATTCTATCAGCCAAACGGAATGTAAGGGACGCCATCTTGGATGACATAATTTAAAGGGAAACTTCATTCTTCAAGAGACGTCGTAAGAAGAGGATGCTCCGTGCAGGATGTCTTGAAGATGGACTCGCTCTGCTCCGGATGGATGAAGATAGAAGATGCTGTCTGGATGAAGACTTCTGCCAGCTTGGATAAAGACTTCGGCCCGCTTGGATGCAGACTTCTGCTGGCTTTGCTGAGGACTTCTGGCGTTTGGATGAGGATGGATGTCCGATCTTCAAAAACTGTAAGTGGATCTTTGGGGGTTAGTGTTAGGTTTTTTTTAAGGGTTTATTAGGTGGGTTTTAATTTTAGGTTAGGGATTTTTGGCAGTAAAAGAGCTAAATGCCCTTTTAAGGGCAATGCCCATACAAATGCCCTTTTCAGGGCAATGGGGAACTTAGGTTTTTTAGAAAGGTTTTTATTTGGGGGGTTTGGTTGTGTGGGTGGTGGGTTTTACTGTTGGGGGGGGGTGTTTGTATTTTTTTTTACAGGTAAAAGAGCTGATTTCTTTGGGGCAATGCCCTGCAAAACACCCTTTTAAGGGTCATTGGTAGTTTAGTTTAGGTTAGGGTTTTTTTTATTTTGGGGGGGCTTTTTTATTTTGATAGGGCTATTAGATTAGGTGTAATTCTTTTTTTATTTTTGATACTGTGGTTTTTTATTTTTTTGTAACTTAGTGTTTTTTATTTCTTGTAACTTAGTTGTTATTTTTTTGTAATATAGTAATTTTTTAAAGTAGATTTAAATAATTTGAGTAAGGTTACATTTTCAAATATGTAATATAATTAATTTAATTTGTAGTTTAACGTAAATTTAGAATAATAGTAAGGGTAGGCTAATTAATAGTTTAATATAGTTTAATTTAATTCTACAGGTAAGTTTAAATTTATTATAAGATAGGGATGAGGTAATTATAATGTAAAGTTAGCGGGTTGCTAGGTTTAGGGGTTAATATCTTAATTTAGTTTATGGCAATGTGTTAATAGGTTTAGTAAGTGGCAATGATGTGGGAGGCCAAGGGTTTAGGGGTTAATACATTTATTTAGTGGCAGTGGGGTCCGGGAGCGGCGGGATAGGGGTTAATAGCGTTATTAAAGTTGTGGTGGGCTCCGGGAGCGGTGGGATAGGGGTTAATTGCTTTATTAAAGTTGCAGTGGGCTCTGGGAGCGACGGGATAGGGGTTAATACATTTATTTAGGTTGCGTCAGGGTCCGGGAGCGGCGGGATAGGGGTTAATACATTTATTTAGTTGCTGCAGGGTCCGGGAGCAGCAGGATAGGGGTTAATACTTTTATTTTGTTGCGGTGGGCTCCGAGAGCGGCGGGATAGGGGTTAAACATTTTAGTATAGTGGCAGTGTTTAGTGACAGGGTATAAATAAAGTTGGAAAAAAGTCGAATATCAGCGAGATCGATGACTGTTAGTTAACAACAGTCTGCTGCTCATCGCCCTGTACTTGATGCACGTCTTTTTGCCGGCTTTTTTTATAAATATGGAGATCATATTCAGGCCCGCGGCCGCAATGTTAGGCGATGTTAGGCGAGCGTATTGGTGCCGGCGAATGCAGCACAGTTGACGGCTTGATACATAGGCTCCTCTATAGGAGCACTTGAGCACGTGAACCCCCTGACCTGAACCCCCTGACCTGAACTGACCCCTGATGAAAAAAAAAAATTTAAAAAAAAAGAATGAATGAGAAAATAAATTTTTTTTTTTACATTTTTAAACCTTTTTTTGCAGATAAAATAAAAAAATCTTCCATTCTCCACTTCAGTTTTTACTAAAAAACATTAAAATTGCACTTTTTAATTCTTAATAAGGCTGAAAGTGGAGAGGGCTGTATACTTCTATCTAGACTATTGCACATGCTGAGCAGTGCGATAGACAGAAATATAGGCAAAAGCTCTCTCCACTTTCAGCCTGCATTGAGTGTAGTGCCACCTACAGGCCAGCCCATAGCCTTCTTAAAGAGCACAGCTCTTAGTGTGCGAGAGCCAGCTGTCACGTGACACTCGCACCCTAAGAGCTGTGCCTGTGTGTGTGGGAGGAGGAGCATCTCAGGGAAACACAGCGTGGAGATCCAAGATGGTGTCGTTGACAGATTGAGTCAGTAAACTGTGAATGTGACTTATGCGGCAATGCAGCATCAGATTGATCTGGGCTGGGGCCTGGGGGTGACTGCTGCAGCCAGATTTAAGCCGGTGAGTGATTTTCTTTAGGTCGGCGGGAAGGAAGAGCATGACAAGGTAGGAAGAAGTGTTCATTTAATAATTTTTAAATGTTTGGCCAAGTTTTATTACTGTTAGTAATGTCCTAACCACTGCGTGCAGCTGCTTCTTCTTGTTTGTGATCTAGGCTGTGTCTGCCGAGTGCTTGTTTTCCTGATCCCCTTTATTGCTGGCTAACGTTACATCTTTACACAGGAACAAGTTTAATTAACTAGTAACTAAACCACCATGCTGCAGCTGCACTCAGAAACTTCCTAAACACAGATATGCTTTACATACCGTGCTGACTCTGAGCATGGTATAGAAAGCATATCTGTGTTTAGGAAGTTTCTAAGTGCAGCATGGTGGTTTAGTTACTAGTTAATGTTCCTGTGTAAAGATGTAACGTTAGCCAGCAATAAAAGGGAGCAGGAAAACAAGCTCTCGGCAGACACAGCCTGGATCCCTGTAACAACAATACAACGTAGCTGCAGGTAACTGGTCTCCTCCCCCAGTCACCCTTCTGTAGCCTGCCGCACTGTTAGACAGAGGAATCTAAGCTTTATGCTGTGTGAGTTAGCTCTGCTTATCTTGTCAGGCAGCGTTTAGACAGAAGCTAAATCACACAGCATAAAGATTCCTAACTGTGTTTACTATTCAGTGACGGACTCTTCAGAGTAATAAATACCAGGGGGAGGAGGTTGCTTGTGTTAGAGCCCTTTCGGTGAGCTCTTAAGGACATGATAATTACATGTGTGTTTGCATGAGAGCATCAACCTGTGGGTTAAGGTTTTATTATTAAAAAATCTCTCCCCTAATGTAGTGACCTGCTCTTCAGTTTTATAATTATAAATAAAGATTAACTTTATATATTGGGGACTGTGGCCATTCATTTATAGTACTTTATTTTATGATGGTTACACTTGTATTGGTTTCTTACCATTTGTCTTAACAGGATTTAGCTTTATACTATGTCATTGTAGCATAGATGTAGCTGCAGGTAAGTTGCCTTCTCCCCCAGCCCATCTCTGTGGACTATCTGTGTGCTTGCTGTGTAGCTCTGGACAGACACTTCATAGTAATAAATTGCAGGGGGAAGGGGTGGGGGGTTGTTTTAGAGCCCTTACTAACCGCCTTCTCGGGATTGTTTAACTATTCATGAACACAATAGTTTTAGGAGATTTAAAGGGACAGGGAACTCAAACATTTTCTTCCATGATTTGGATAGAAGATGGAAGAAAATGTTTAGGTTTCCTGTCCCTTTAAATCTCCTAAAACTATTGTGTTCATGAATAGTTAAAAACAACTTTCCAATTTACTTATATTATCAAACTTGCTTCATTCTCTTGTTATCCTTTGCTGAAAGAACAGCATTGCACTACAGACAGCTGAACAAATCTAGTTAACAAATCACAAAAGAAAAATGTGTGTAGGTACCAATCACCAGCTATCCCCATTAGTGTAAGATATGTGCATATTATAAATACAGTATTCCATTACAAAAGATCTGCATGAAAACTGAATGTTTAAAAAAACAGTGAAACTGCATTTTGTTAGTAAAATATGGTTTACACTCCAATGACATACCCTTTGATAAGACTTTGAAAGGGATAGGAAAAAAATTAAACTTGCGTGATTCAGATACAGCATGCAAATTTAAGTCACTTTTAAAATGTATTTTATTTTCACATGTAGTTTGTTCTCTTGGTATCTTTTGTACATATCCTACACTACTGGGAACTGGCTGGTAATTGCTGACTAGACACCTTTGTAGTTTTATCTTTTTGATTGATTGACTAGAAGTGTTCAGCTAGTTGTGCTTTGCTGCTCCTTCTGCAAAGGATACCAAGAGAATGAAGCAAATTTAATTATAGAAGTCAATTGAAAAGTTGTTTAAAAATTGTATCATCTATCTGAATAATAAAATACACGTTCTCTATCTCTTTCTCTCTTTCTCTTTCTCTCTCTCTCTCTCTCTCTCTCTCTCTCTCTCTCCCCCTCTCTTTTTCTTTCTCTCCCCCTCTCTCCCCCTCTCTTTTTCTCTCTCTCCCCCTCTCTCTCCCTCTCTTTTTCTCTCTCTGTCTCTCTCTCCCTCTCCTTCTCTCTCTATCTCCCTCTCCGTGTGTGTGTGTAGAGAGCCATCTGAGGGGTGGGGCTTTTTCAAGGGGTGTGGTCAGAGGCGGGGCCAAGTGCACCTCCATCTTCATAATTCACCAGCCGCCACTGTAGGCCTCTGTATCTCAATCATCAAAGTTTAATTTTGACTTTCATGGCATCCTACGAAAAGCATAATTTTTATTGTTTTACCTTTGTTTACTGAAGATTTTCTGTTATATTGTACAGTATTTGCCATTAAGGCTGATTAATTCATTCAAAAGTAATTAATTTTATTAGTTTGGAATGCCAATGAAAAAAAACAAAAAAACACCTGAGATGAATTCAAAGGCTTTCCACATCAAGCTTCAATTGCTTAAAAAAAATGGGTTTTTGAATCTTTCCTATATTAAAAGCGATATGAAACCCAAAAATGTTCTTTTGTGATTCACATAGAGCATACTATTCAAAGTATCCAATTTACTTATATTATAAAATTTGCTTTGTTCCCATGATATAGGTGTATGGTGCACTACATGGCAGGAAATGGTGCTGTCATCTATTGCTCTAGCAAATGGATAACATTCTTGCAAAACTGCAGCCACTGGGGCCTATTTATGATTGTGCGAGTGGACATGATCCGATATAGCGGATCATGTCCGCTGCACATCGATAAATGCCGACAGCATACACTCTCAACATTTATCATTGCACCAGAAGTTCTTGTGAACTGCTGGTGCAATGCGCCCCCTGCAGGGGGTGTCAATCAGCCCGATCGTATAGGTTCGGGCGGATTGAAGACCGCAGCCTCAGAGGCAGCGGATCAGTTATGGAGCAGCTGTCTTTATACCGCTGCTTCATAACGGCTGTTTCCGGCGAGCATGAAGGCTCGCGCGGAAACAAGGGCATCAAGCTCCATTCGGAGCTTGATAATTCGGCCCCTCTATCTTAATTTTGAAAGAAAACATTTGGATTTATGCCCCTTGTTAGCTGAAATCTAGGGCGCGATCCGATATCGATCGCAGTTTGCGGCGCAAGCGAGGGAACCGGCGTCGCCCGCAGTTTCAGCTCGCAACTCGAGCTCTCCCATATAGGTCGCCGTCAGATGCTAACGTGCCGTAAGTCTCACAAACCAGCGATGTCCAGAAATCTGCGTAAGTACAAATTTCTGGCGTCGCCAGTGACTTGCGGCACGTTAGAAACTGCCGGCGCCTATAAAACCTGACTAAAGTTTAAAACACCCGCACTGTCTAACACGCCTCCCTAACATAGCCCGCACTGTCTAACACGCCTCCCTAACATAGCCCGCACTGTCTAACACGCCTCCCTAACATAGCCCGCACTGTCTAACCCTCTATCCGCTATCCCCCCTCACTAGCCTAACAATAAAAAAGCTATTAACCCCTAAACCGCCGCTCCTTTACCCCGCCGCAACCTAATAAAGTTATTAACCCCTAAACCGCCGCTCCCGTACCCCGCCGCCAGCTATATTATATCTATAACCCCCTAAAGTGAGCCCCTAACACCGCCGCCATCTATATTAAAATTATTAACCCCTAATGTAAGCCCCTTACACCGCCGCCATCTCTATTAAAATGATTAACCCCTAATTTAATCTACCTACCCCGCCGCCAGCTATATTATCTATATTAACCCTAAGTATATTATAGTTAATATAGGTATTACATTATATATATTAACTATATTAACCCTAATTATATTAGGGTTAATATAGTTACTATAGTATTTATATTAACTATATTAACTCTATCTAACCCTAACTAAATTTATATTAAATTAATCTAATTCATTTATAAACTAAAATATTCCTATTTAAATCTAAATACTTACCTATCAAATAAACCCTAAGATAGCTACAATATAATTAATAATTACATTGTAGCTATGTTAGGGTTAATATTTATTTTACAGGTAAATTGTTAATTATTTTAACTAGGTATAATAGATATTAAATAGTTATTAACTATTTAATATCTACCTAGTTAAAATAATTACCCAATTACCTGTAAAATAAATCCTAACCTAAGTTACAAATACACCTACACTATCAATAAATTAAATAAACTACAAACATCTATCTAAAAATACAATTAAATTAACTAAACTAAATTACAAAAAAAAACAAACACTAAATTACAAAAAATAAAAAAAAGATTACAAGATATTTAAGCTAATTACACCTATTCTAAGCCCCCTAATAAAATAATAAACCCCCAAAATAAAAAAAATTCCCTGCCCTATTCTAAATTCAACAAATTTCAAAGCTCTTTACCTTACCAGCCCTTAAAAGGGCCTTTTGTGGGGCATGCCCCAAAGAATTCAGCTCTTTTGCATACAACCAATACAATACCCCCCCCCCCCGTTACAACCCACCACCCACATACCCCTATTCTAAACCCACCCAAACCCCCCTTAAAAAAGCCTAACACTAACCCCCTGAAGATCTCCCTACCTTGTCTTCACCACACCGGGCCGAACTCCTGATCCGATCCGGGCGATGTCTTCCTCCAAGCGGCAAAGAAGAATTCTTCCTCCGGCGATGTCATCCTCCAAGCGGCAAAGAAGAATTCTTCCTCCGGCGACGTCTTCCTCCAAGCGGCAGCAAAGTCTTCATTCTTCCGGCGGCATCTTCAATCTTCTTTCTTCGCTCCGCCGCGGCGGAGCATCCATCCCGGCCGACTGCTGAACTTGGAATGAGGTACCTTTAAATGACGTCATCCAAGATGGCGTCCGCCGAATTCCGATTGGCTGATAGGATTCTATCAGCCAATCGGAATTAAGTTAAAAAAATCAGATTCAAGTTCAATCCGATTGGCTGATCCAATCAGCCAATCAGATTGAGCTTGCATTCTATTGGCTGATCGGAACAGCCAATAGAATGCGAGCTCAATCTGATTGGCTGATTGGATCAGCCAATCGGATTGAACTTGAATCTGATTGGCTGATTCAATCAGCCAATCAGATTTTTTTAACTTAATTCCGATTGGCTGATAGAATCCTATCAGCCAATCGGAATTCGGCGGACGCCATCTTGGATGACGTCATTTAAAGGTACCTCATTCCAAGTTCAGCAGTCGGCTGGGATGGATGCTCCGCGGCGGCGGAGCGAAGAAAGAAGATTGAAGATGCCGCCGGAAGAATGAAGACTTTGCTGCCGCTTGGAGGAAGACGTCGCCGGAGGAAGAATTCTTCTTTGCCGCTTGGAGGAAGACATCGCCCGGATCGGATCAGGAGTTCGGCCCGGTGTGGTGAAGACAAGGTAGGGAGATCTTCAGGGGGGTAGTGTTAGGCTTTTTTAAGGGGGGTTTGGGTGGGTTTAGAATAGGGGTATGTGGGTGGTGGGTTGTAATGGGGGGGGGGTATTGTATTTGTTGTATGCAAAAGAGATGAATTCTTTGGGGCATGCCCCACAAAAGGCCCTTTTAAGGGCTGGTAAGGTAAAGAGCTTTGAAATTTGTTGAATTTAGAATAGGGCAGGGAATTTTTTTTATTTTGGGGGTTTATTATTTTATTAGGGGGCTTAGAATAGGTGTAATTAGCTTAAATATATTGTAATCTTTTTTTTATTTTTTGTAATTTAGTGTTTGTTTTTTTTTGTAATTTAGATTAGTTAATTTAATTGTATTTTTAGATAGATGTTTGTAGTTTATTTAATTTATTGATAGTGTAGGTGTATTTGTAACTTAGGTTAGGATTTATTTTACAGGTAATTGGGTAATTATTTTAACTAGGTAGATATTAAATAGTTAATAACTATTTAATATCTATTATACCTAGTTAAAATAATTAACAATTTACCTGTAAAATAAATATTAACCCTAACATAGCTACAATGTAATTATTAATTATATTGTAGCTATCTTAGGGTTTATTTTATAGGTAAGTATTTAGATTTAAATAGGAATATTTTAGTTTATAAATGAATTAGATTAATTTAATATAAATTTAGTTAGGGGTGTTAGGGTTAGATAGAGTTAATATATAGTTTATATAAATACTATTGTAACTATATTAACTATATTAACCCTAATATAATTAGGGTTAATATAGTTAATATATATAATGTAATACCTATATTAACTATAATATACTTAGGGTTAATATAGATAACATAGCTGGCGGCGGGGTAGGTAGATTAAATTAGGGGTTAATCATTTTAATAGAGATGGCGGCGGTGTAAGGGGCTTACATTAGGGGTTAATAATTTTTATATAGGTGGCGGCGGTGTAAGGGGTCAGATTAGGGGATAGATAAGGTAGATGGCGGCGGTTTTAGAGGCTCACAGTAGGGGGTTAGTTTATGTAGATGGCGGCGGGGTCCGGGAGCGGCGGTTTAGGGGGTAATAACTTTATTAGGGATTTCGGGGGGGGGGGGGATCGCGGTTGACAGGGAGATAGACATTGCGCATGCGTTAGGTGTTAGGTTTATTTTAGCAGATCGCGGTTGACAGGGAGATAGACATTGCGCATGCGTTAGGTGTTAGGTTTATTTTCTAGTTAGTTTAGGGAGTTACGGGGCTCCAATAGTCAGCGTAAGGCTTCTTACGGCTGCTTTTTGTGGCGAGGTGAAAATGGAGTAAGTTTTCTCCATTTTCGCCACGTAAGTCCTTACGCTGCATATTGGATACCAAACTGCGCGGGTTTGGTATACCTGCCTATGGCCCAAAAAACTGCGGGCGACGGCAGAAATATACGGGCGTAACTTCTAGGTTACGCCGTATATGTGATACCAAATCCGCGCAAATATTGGCGTCGCCGGCTTTTGCGGGCGACAATTTATATCGGATCGACCCCCTAGATATTAAGATGTGATTTTATATGAACACTTCAAGGGGTCGATCCGATATAAATCGTCGCCCGCAAAAGCCGGCGACGCCAATATTTGCGCGGATTTGGTATCACATATACGGCGTAACCTAGAAGTTACGCCCGTATATTTCTGCCGTCGCCCGCAGTTTTTTGGGCCATAGGCAGGTATACCAAACCCGCGCAGTTTGGTATCCAATATGCAGCGTAAGGACTTACGTGGCGAAAATGGAGAAAACTTACTCCATTTTCACCTCGCCACAAAAAGCAGCCGTAAGAAGCCTTACGCTGACTATTGGAGCCCCGTAACTCCCTAAACTAACTAGAAAATAAACCTAACACCTAACGCATGCGCAATGTCTATCTCCCTGTCAACCGCGATCTGCTAAAATAAACCTAACACCTAACGCATGCGCAATGTCTATCTCCCTGTCAACCGCGATCCCCCCCCCCGAAATCCCTAATAAAGTTATTACCCCCTAAACCGCCGCTCCCGGACCCCGCCGCCATCTACATAAACTAACCCCCTACTGTGAGCCTCTAAAACCGCCGCCATCTACCTTATCTATCCCCTAATCTGACCCCTTACACCGCCGCCACCTATATAAAAATTATTAACCCCTAATGTAAGCCCCTTACACCGCCGCCATCTCTATTAAAATGATTAACCCCTAATTTAATCTACCTACCCCGCCGCCAGCTATGTTATCTATATTAACCCTAAGTATATTATAGTTAATATAGGTATTACATTATATATATTAACTATATTAACCCTAATTATATTAGGGTTAATATAGTTAATATAGTTACTATAGTATTTATATAAACTATATATTAACTCTATCTAACCCTAACACCCCTAACTAAATTTATATTAAATTAATCTAATTCATTTATAAACTAAAATATTCCTATTTAAATCTAAATACTTACCTATAAAATACACCCTAAGATAGCTACAATATAATTAATAATTACATTGTAGCTATGTTAGGGTTAATATTTATTTTACAGGTAAATTGTTAATTATTTTAACTAGGTATAATAGATATTAAATAGTTATTAACTATTTAATATCTACCTAGTTAAAATAATTACCCAATTACCTGTAAAATAAATCCTAACCTAAGTTACAAATACACCTACACTATCAATAAATTAAATAAACTACAAACATCTATCTAAAAATACAATTAAATTAACTAAACTAAATTACAAAAAAAAACAAACACTAAATTACAAAAAATAAAAAAAAGATTACAAGATATTTAAGCTAATTACACCTATTCTAAGCCCCCTAATAAAATAATAAACCCCCAAAATAAAAAAAATTCCCTGCCCTATTCTAAATTCAACAAATTTCAAAGCTCTTTACCTTACCAGCCCTTAAAAGGGCCTTTTGTGGGGCATGCCCCAAAGAATTTAGCTCTTTTGCATACAACAAATACAATACCCCCCCCCCATTACAACCCACCACCCACATACCCCTATTCTAAACCCACCCAAACCCCCCTTAAAAAAGCCTAACACTACCCCCCTGAAGATCTCCCTACCTTGTCTTCACCACACCGAGCCGAACTCCTGATCCGATCCGGGCGATGTCTTCCTCCAAGCGGCAAAGAAGAATTCTTCCTCCGGCGACGTCTTCCTCCAAGCGGCAGCAAAGTCTTCATTCTTCCGGCGGCATCTTCAATCTTCTTTCTTCGCTCCGCCGCCGTGGAGCATCCATCCCGGCCGACTGCTGAACTTGGAATGAGGTACCTTTAAATGACGTCATCCAAGATGGCGTCCGCCGAATTCCGATTGGCTGATAGGATTCTATCAGCCAATCGGAATTAAGTTAAAAAAATCTGATTGGCTGATTGAATCAGCCAATCAGATTCAAGTTCAATCCGATTGGCTGATCCAATCAGCCAATCAGATTGAGCTCGCATTCTATTGGCTGTTACGATCAGCCAATAGAATGCAAGCTCAATCTGATTGGCTGATTGGATCAGCCAATCGGATTGAACTTGAATCTGATTGGCTGATTCAATCAGCCAATCAGATTTTTTTAACTTAATTCCGATTGGCTGATAGAATCCTATCAGCCAATCGGAATTCGGCGGACGCCATCTTGGATGACGTCATTTAAAGGTACCTCATTCCAAGTTCAGCAGTCGGCCGGGATGGATGCTCCGCCGCGGCGGAGCGAAGAAAGAAGATTAAAGATGCCGCCGGAAGAATGAAGACTTTGCTGCCGCTTGGAGGAAGACGTCGCCGGAGGAAGAATTCTTCTTTGCCGCTTGGAGGATGACATCGCCGGAGGAAGAATTCTTCTTTGCCGCTTGGAGGAAGACATCGCCCGGATCGGATCAGGAGTTCGGCCCGGTGTGGTGAAGACAATGTAGGGAGATCTTCAGGGGGTTAGTGTTAGGCTTTTTTAAGGGGGGTTTGGGTGGGTTTAGAATAGGGGTATGTGGGTGGTGGGTTGTAATGGGGGGGGGGTATTGTATTTGTTGTATGCAAAAGAGCTGAATTCTTTGGGGCATGCCCCACAAAAGGCCCTTTTAAGGGCTGGTAAGGTAAAGAGCTTTGAAATTTGTTGAATTTAGAATAGGGCAGGGAATTTTTTTTATTTTGGGGGTTTATTATTTTATTAGGGGGCTTAGAATAGGTGTAATTAGCTTAAATATCTTGTAATCTTTTTTTTTATTTTTTGTAATTTACTGTTTGTTTTTTTTTGTAATTTAGTTTAGTTAATTTAATTGTATTTTTAGATAGATGTTTGTAGTTTATTTAATTTATTGATAGTGTAGGTGTATTTGTAACTTAGGTTAGGATTTATTTTACAGGTAATTGGGTAATTATTTTAACTAGGTAGATATTAAAT
Organism: Bombina bombina; assembly: GCF_027579735.1. Taxonomy (NCBI): domain Eukaryota; kingdom Metazoa; phylum Chordata; class Amphibia; order Anura; family Bombinatoridae; genus Bombina; species Bombina bombina. The sequence goes on from NC_069503.1 coordinate 641,651,217, forward strand.
AGTAAATAACTATTTAATATCTATTATACCTAGTTAAAATAATTAACAATTTACCTGTAAAATAAATATTAACCCTAACATAGCTACAATGTAATTATTAATTATATTGTAGCTATCTTAGGGTTTAGTTTATAGGTAAGTATTTAGATTTAAATAGGAATATTTTAGTTTATAAATGAATTAGATTAATTTAATATAAATTTTGTTAGGGTTAGATAGAGTTAATATAGTTAATATAAATACTATAGTAACTATATTAACTATATTAACCCTAATATAATTAGGGTTAATATAGTTAATATATATAATGTAATACCTATATTAACTATAATATACTTAGGGTTAATATAGATAATATAGCTGGCGGCGGGGTAGGTAGATTAAATTAGGGGTTAATCATTTTAATAGAGATGGCGGCGGTGTAAGGGGCTTACATTAGGGGTTAATAATTTTAATATAGATGGCGGCGGTGTTAGGGGCTCACTTTAGGGGGTTATAGATATAATATAGCTGGCGGCGGGGTACGGGAGCGGCGGTTTAGGGGTTAATAACTTTATTAGGTTGCGGCGGGGTAAAGGAGCGGCGGTTTAGGGGTTAATAGCTTTTTTATTGTTAGGCTAGTGAGGGGGGATAGCGGATAGAGGGTTAGACAGTGCGGGCTATGTTAGGGAGGCGTGTTAGACAGTGCGGGCTATGTTAGGGAGGCGTGTTAGACAGTGCGGGCTATGTTAGGGAGGTGTGTTAGACAGTGCGGTTGTTTTAAACTTTAGTCAGGTTTTATAGGCGCCGGCAGTTTCTAACGTGCCGCAAGTCACTGGCAACGCCAGAAATTTGTACTTACGCAGATTTCTGGACATCGCTGGTTTGTGAGACTTACGGCACGTTAGCATCTGACGGCGACCTATATGGGATAGCTCGGTTCCCTCGCTTGCGCCGCAAACTGCGATCGATATCGGATCGCGCCCCTAATATGCATGCTAATATTACTTTACCATTTTATAGAATTACTACATGTTTTTTTTAAAAAAAAATTGTATATTTTTTTGACAGGATAATATGTTAAGTGATTTAATGTGCTGCATCCCTACAAATATATATATATATATATATATATATATATATATATATATATATATATATATATATATATATATATTCTTTTTTTTCTTCCTTCATGTTGCCCTTGGCATTCTCTTTATTTTCCAGATTGGTCTGTTTCATGGTTTTTGCTCTGACCTTCTCCTTTGAAATGTTGCTGATTACCTAATACAGCTTGGCTTTAGACCCCACTCATTGCCTCTGGCACTATTTGGTGATTCTGACAGGATCTTTACAGTCCTGTTTTAAATTACTTTCTAGTACCTTTCTTCATAGCCTGTGACTATCTAGTTCTACAGCCTTATCGCATTAATATATTGCAGTTCATTTTTGGTTTCAGCTTTGTGGCATTGTTGACATTTTCACAACCTGAAACAAACCAGTTTGCTTAATTTGTGAATTCTGTATGTATAATGACTCTGTCAAACCCAGTTGTTGGTCCTTCTTCTGCTGAAAGCCTTCCAGCTGTTTAGATACTAGTTCTATTTCTTCCATTTCAATGTTCTGCACAATTTTTGCTTAGTACATGTTTTTGTATTAGTATATGTATTTTAGTTCTTCAATATATTTATTATTAGCTTTTTTTTATTATTTATATAACAGAATTGTATTTTTATTTATATTTGCTAATTTGCCTTTTAATGGTTTGGTACATTCCTTATAGATTTGGAAGTATTATTCACTTCTATTTAGTGGAGTGCTAAATTATTGTGCTTCCGCAAACGGGCAAAGCGATATAATTAACCAGCCATTATAAGTGGCGGTTTTAAAGTTGGTAGGAGTGGAGTGTTAAAAAAAACAGCACTGAAAGGGGCCTTCACATTGCGGCCTATGGGAAATGTGTGTTCCCAGTAACTATATATTTTTATGCTTATATAAATATATATTTATTTGTTAATATGTGCATATACACTTATTAACACATACATATATATGTATATCAGCATATACATATATATTTATATTTGCTGCCATTGCTGAGCAACTTACCCACTTCGCTGAAGTTCTGATGCCATCTGTGATGGAGCGCAATGCTTCCCAGCAATGACAAGGGGAGGTTGTGCTTACATTACATTACATACATGTGCGCTGGTATTACAAAGTGGAGCACAAATATCGCTTTCTAGAAAGCGATATTTAGCGATCCACTTGTAATCTGGCCCTTTATGGCCTACATTATTTCTTCTTATCTCTACTATCAAATTTTAATTAGGACACATTGGTTTGGATTTATTTATTTTACGTTTATTGACACTTGCTATATGTATTGTTATCATGTATAGTTTTTCACCAGTTCTCCAATTATACTGTGTCAAACATGTTCAGAGGTCAGTAGTTAAGAACACACTGGGGCATATTTATCAAGGTCTGGCGGACCTGATCCGACCCCTGCAGACTCGCGGCCAATGGGCCGCCATCAGGGGGGTGTCAATCAACCCGATCGTACTCGATCGAGTTGTATTGTGGCGATGTGTGTCAACCTGCTCAGAGCAGGCGGACAGGTTATGGAGCAGCGGTCTTTGTGACCGCTGCTTCATAACTGCTGTTTCTGGCAAGTCTGAAGACTCGCCAGAAACAGGGGCCATCAAGCTCCATACGGAGCTTGTTAATTAGATCCCACTGTTTCTAACAAGTCTGCTTTTTGGATTTTTATACTCAATCTTTATTTTAACCCTCTATTTTATCACATGTCTCTTATATCTTCTAAGTCTGCAAAAGAGTATTTTCCTCTTGAGTGACAACTAAATATGACTTTTTCTAAAAAAAAAACCTAAACAGTTGCACCCCCTCTTGTTCCCTAGCAGGTACTATAGGAGCCACAAGAACATCAATGACTGCTGGCAGTCTGTTTCAATTGTTTAGGTCACAAACTTTGGCCAGTGTTACACAAACATTATGTGTGACTGACCCACTTAAAAAAGTAGCAGTACCATCAGCATTGCTATGCTGTTACTGTGACAAAACCACCAGATGTGTTTTTGTCCGCCGCCGCTAAGATCGGCCCCCGGTGCCAGGAGCCGGGGTGAAGAGGGCCCCGACATGGAAGAAGATTGCAGAGCGGATGTGGTGGAAGTGGCCATTAAAGTTTGCCTCCATGAAGATGGGCCCCCGGCACCAGAAGACGGATTTACTAATGGTGAGTGCAACATTTGGCGTTAGTGTTTTTTGGGATGGGTTTTTTATTTTTAAGAATAGGCTTTTTTAGTTTTACTTTTATTTTCTAGGATAGTTTTTAAGGTAGATTTATTTATTTTGGAGGTGGGAGGTTACTTGTATTGTAGAGAGGGGTTTTTTATTTTTTATTCTTTTTTATGTAAAAGAGCTGAAATCACTTTAGGGCAATGCCCTATAAAGGCCCCTTTAAGGGATATTGTAATTAATTTTAATGTTAGGATTTAGTTAGTTTTTTTGTTTTGGGTGAGTTTATTATTTTATGGGGCATATATGGGCATATATTGGTACACCTTTGCAGAATTTTAAAATTATTTTTATATTACACATCACATTTCACATGTTTTAATTAACACTTACATTCCGTACTAGACGGTTTTTCTTGCTCATATTCCACTTATTACAGTCTTCAAATTTAGTCTACTCATTCATAGTTACCATCTTTTTATACATTTTGTTATGTATGGGTTAGATACTTAATTACATTTTGTTGTCTTTGTTTTTATACTTTGTACAATGACAATAAAAGAAATCTAATCTAATTTAATCTGCATTATTATTATACATAAAAGGGGGGGGGGGAGAAAAAATAAATAAATTAAAAGGACAGCAAAGAAAGGCATTGAAAACATCAAGTGTCAGCAGTTATCAAAAGTTTTTGAAACTTGGCAAGGGCTGGTTCTCGATCTTCTGCAGAGGTTTATGAATGTATAGTTCACAGTCTGTGTAACTCAGCAAGAAGTACAAAGTTTTTCAGGTTGCAATTATGCTGCCAAGTAGAAAAATGATTTTCATGTTGATATTACCCTTTTTGTTTATGGAAAAGGGGACTCATTATTTATAGGGTTTAAAAGAGAAGCAACTGAGATAGCAGGTTAGGCTAAGAAGAGAGAAGAGGGGAGAAGAGGATAAAAAGGGAGATTCGGTCAGTAGCGATATACTAGCTGGAATTGTAGGTTTGATTATGGGAGGGGGAGGTTTGCTGCGTGTGGTGAATTAGTCTAGGTTGGGGGACTCAGCAGTTTGTGGATGCAATGTGTCTCAATAGAACCTGATATTATGGAACATGTCTATTCTATTCATTCTGTAGTAGGAATATTTTTCCAACTACAGTAATTCCTGCATTTCTTTCCTCCAGTCTGTGTGTGTGATTAATGTAGCAGACTTCCAATTCCTTGCAATTAGTGACTTTGCTCAGTTTAGGCAGAATTGGGGTGTGAGTTTCAAAGAAGGGTGTTCAGGGTCGACTCCAAGGAGGCCCAGAAAGGTTTCAATAAAGGGCATGACCACCAGATGTGGAACATTGTGCCAGTCTCTCCAACACCTCTCCAACACTGTGAAGCTGAGCCACGGTGTATTAGTTTTAATCTGGAGGGAGTAAGGTACCACTGTGACATAATTTTATAACTCATTTCTAGAATGTGGGCCAACATGGAGGATTTGTGAGTAGAGTCGAACAGTCTAGACCATACATTTTGAGGTATCGTTATTGCTAGTTCGGCTTGCCAATTACGTGTAAAAGTTGGCAAGTTCTTATATATACAGTCATCTAATAGCCTTCTCGCAACTGCAATGGAGCCTTTCAGGGAAATGTTTGGTCTACAGAGTCCCTCAAATCTGGTGAGGGGATGCAGAAGTGAGAGTTTGTGAGGAGATTGGGTCAGGAGGTGATGTAGTTGTGAGTATTTCAGCCGGTGGGTGAATCACCTTCCTAATATATCTGACAATTTCTGTCAAGGTTTTAGTTTCCCTTGGTAGAGAAAGTTACATACTGGGGACAAAAAGCCTAGTTCTTTGAAGTGAGAGGCGCCCGTATTGGTATGTAGACTCATCAGAAGTTTTTTTTTTTGGAAAACAGGGGACATAGGGGAAAAGGGAGAGGAGATTCCTACGGTCCATCTAATTATACTATCCCAGGAAGAAAAAATATATTTTTATAGTAAGGAGATTTTGGTTTACATGAGTCGGCAATCAGGTGGCAACCAGCATAGAGAGCCCACACGGGGGGATTTGAGAATTTGTGAAACTAGAGATATCCATGCCTTGTCCTGTAGGCTAGTGTGCCAGTCTACTATGCCTTGTAGTTTATTATCTTGAGAGTATCGCCAGATATGAGGGTCTCTCAATCCTCCCCATCTCCTGGACTTGAACAGTGTGTTCTTAACTACCTGAGGTTTCCGATCTTTCCATATGAATTTACTAAGGATAAGCTGTAGTTGTAGCAAGAACGAGTGTGGAAGGTTAAAGGGGATAGTTTGCAGAAAATATAAAATACGAGGTAAGATGGACATTTTGACCACTTGTATTCTACCCCACCAAGAAAAAGGTTTCTGTGACCAATTTTGACAATCTTTTTGGATAGTTTGTAAGAGTAAAAGTTTGTAAGAGTAAAAGTTGGCTTGGAAAAGTGAGGAGCTTTTGGGGATTAGGTTAATACCCAGGTATTTAATGCTGTCTTTCTGTAGCTGGTAGGGACAGATTTCAGAAAAGTCAGTCAGTCTTACAAGATCATGGAATTCTTCAAAAAGGGGGGATGGAAATTGTCGGGTTAGTAATGGTAAGCATGATGTTGTGGGCATATAAGCTCATTTTATAATTATTTGGTCCAATAGGGATCCATTCAATGTTGTGGTTTAGTTTAATGCATGCCGCTAGGGGTTCCATCGCTAAGGCAAATAGCAGTGGGGAGAGTGGGAACCCCTGGCACGTGCCATTATGAATTGAGAAGGGATTGGAGAAAGTGCCATTAACTTAGGATTGCTGTATAAACTAAAAATCCTATCAATCATAAGATCCCCAAATCCGAAGCCCCCCAGAGGGGTTCTAAGATATTTCCAATTTAGTCGATCAAACACTTTTTCCGCGTCTGTAGAGACCAGGACCATGTCTATTCCTTGGGCTGTGGCATAATCAATAAGGGGAAGTGTCCTGATTGTGTTGTCCCTGGCCTGCCGAAGTGGAATAAAGCCCGCCTGGTCCACATGTACCAGCTGGGGTAAGTATTTATTAATTCTATTAGCTAATATTTTGGTATAAATCTTTCCATCAATGTTAATTAATTAAATATCACAATAGTTGCCTGGTTCTTGTTGGGATTGACCTGTTTTGTGAATAAGAGTGATGTGTGCAGAAAGCATGTCTAGGGAGAAAGAGACATTTTTGTCTATTGATTGAAAAACTTTAGTTAATTGCGGGGTCAGTATTTGCTTAAAAGTTTTGTAGTATATTATGGAGAAGCAATCTGGTCCCAGGCTTTTCTGGTTTGGGAGTCAATTGCATGAAGTTCTTCCTGCAGATCAATAGGGGTGTCTAGGAATGCAGAATCCTCTTGTGATAGGGTAGGTAGTTCTGCATCTTTCATGTATGCCTTCATCTTATGGATGTTCATAGGGCTTGCTATCGAGGGAAGGTGATATGGTTTCTGATAGTAGTCCTTAAACACAGAGGATATCCCTTTACTGTCCTGTATGTTAAGGTTTTTAGGGGTCAATACTATGAATGTATGAGCTAAGAGTCCTTTGGCGAAGAGCTTTAGCCAATAAGGTACCAATTTTATTCCCTTCACCAAAATATATTCTCTTAAGGAAGAAAGCATGCCTCTGCGCCTCTTCCTGTAAGAAGGAATTCATATTCGTCCTGGCTTTTGTTAGCTTTTTAAGTAAAGATGAATTGGAGGGAGAGGAGGCGTGATTAGCTTCCAAACTGAGTAGGGTGGTTAGTAAGGTATTGTATTCTAGTTTTTTGGACTTTACTAAAAGTGCCTTATGTTTAAGGAATTCCCCTCATTTAACTGCTTTGTAAGCATCCCTTCGGGTATTGGGGTTAATGGACTCGGTCTGATTATGTGTAAAATACTCTATTAAGGATTTGGACATCTGCTCTGTGAGGACAGGGTTTTTAAGAAGAGTCTCGTCCAGCCACCAGCTTTATTGGGCTATCAGGACAGTGGGCCAGGTGAGTTCTAAGGTAATCATAGAGTGGTCAGACCAGGGAGTTGGAGAGTTAGTGGAGGTGGGTGTGAGAAAAATGTATACTCTCTGGTATGCGGGTGCTGTAGTCTCCACACATCGACTAGAGATTGGGTTTGCAATCTTGAGTTAATGTTCTGGAGGGTCGACTGGGGGACACTGCTCCATCCATGAAAACAGTCTATTATAGGGGATAAGGCCACATTGAAGTCACCAGCTACTATAGTGATTCCCTTAGATAATGTCATAAGTCGAGTGTTTTTTGGAAAAATGTTGCTTGGTTTTTATTCGAGCGTATATATATTAACCAGAGTAACTGGTTGGTTATAAAGTACACCAAGGAGGATTAGAAGACTGCCTTTACCATCTTGATGTTGGAAAATTAGCTGAAAAGGTATACGTCTATGAAATGAGATGCCCATTTCATTCTTTTTAGATTCATTGTGACAAAAAAAATGCTGAGGATAATTATGGGAGGAGCATGCAGGGGCCTGTATGCGGCAGAAATGAGTCTCCTGAGTCCTGAATAAAGATGATGTCTCCCCCCCATCTACAAAACCAGCTCATGACTATTGAGCGGTTAGTGGGAGAATTTAAGCCCTTCACGTTTTGTGACAATATTTGTATATTGGGGGTACTCATTTCATGATGGAGTGAGGGAGGTTGGCTCAACTGGTGATATATGAGTGTGTGTTTGCGGCGTCATGCAGAGGAGGGTATGGAGAATAAGGTAGGGTACAGAAGGGGAGGGGTTTGAGGAGGAATTTTTGACCGGACTCCTATAGAAGATAGGTGTAAAGTTATTGAAAAGAAAAAACATCTTAAATAAAAAAACAAAGATTGTAAACAACAATGTAACTTTATGATATCAAGGAATGAACAAACAAGCTGTTCTATCATAACTAATACTTCTAACACAGGGAGAGGGGGGTGTATATAGCTCTGTCAAAGGAAGAGCTGGTCACAAGGTGGATAATGTTTTGAACAATAAGTAACATGCACAAGAAACTCTTGTTTAATAAATATGAGAAAAAATTAAGATAACATAGGGGTAGGATCCATCAGGATATCTAGAAGTCAGTCCATGATTTTGAATGTGAATAACATTTTTATTTGACTAAAGGAAAATAACCTATTCTAAAATTAGTGCAGGAGTTAAGGCTAGGAGCTTCACATTAAACAAGCACCCTATCTGTCTGGACCTCAAGATTTAAGCTCAGTTCTAACAGGTGGGTAACGTTTGAAGGCTATTTTTTATAAATAACACAACCATACAAGAAGATATGAAAATGGAAAAAACAAAAATACATGTTATTATTATTATCGGTTATTTGTAGAGTGCCAACAGATTCCGCAGCGCTTACATATGATTATTATACTTATCAAGGAGGATATGAAACCCTCTCCATAAGGGAGTTGAATGTTTAGTTCTTAGCATTCTAGGAGCTGATCGAGCACCAATATTTGAGGAAAGGGAACATGTGGTATATCCTAGAAGGATGACAAGAAGAAATTGCTTGCTAATGTCGGTTAGCATACATTTCTGGTAACTGATTGAGTTTCCGGGGATCCCTTGGGTGAGTTGTTTCTGTTTCTTTCCCTGTTGATTTTGGTCAAGCCCTGCCTCTGAGGTTTAGGTAATAATGTACCTGAGGGTCTATCCATCTCTGGATATTCGCTTAGCTTAGGGAACGAGGGTCGTGTGATGTTGAGCTTTTTGCAGAAGCTCTTAAGATCCTCTGTCTCCTTGCAAGTATGAGAGTGCTAAGATTGGCATAGATTTGCAGCTGCCCCCCTTCAAATTCAATTATAGATTTGAAATTTTAGGATAACATCTCTTGGAGGGTCAGAATCTTTAGGCGGAGGCCTTAATGCTCTGTGGGCTCTGTCCAGAGGCATAGTAATTACTGATTCAGAGGCTAGAAGGTGGTGAAACAGTCTCTGAAGATATTCATCCAGTTGGTGTGATTGAACCTGTTCAGGTATGCCTCTAATAGGGAGGTTGTGTCTCCTGCCTCTCTTGTTGAGGACTTTTACATGCGACTGAAAATTTTCTATAGTGGTGTGTGGTTGGTGCAATTGCCCTGACATAGTTTCAAATTCTGTGTTAATATGCTCAGAACCGTCTTCTAGGAATGCCACTCTATCACCCAGTTTGTTCAGGTCTTTTTGACCTCTTTCAGCCCATCTTTTATCAATTGACTGACCTGTGACAGCAAGGTGGCAAAGTCCTCTTTTGTGGGCAAGAAGTTGAGATCTGCCTTGGTTTGTGGTCGCAAGGTTTTATGCATTAAGGGCGAGTCAGAATCTTCTGAGTCACTTGCATGATCCTGTGTGTTATGAGGACTAGGAGTGGTGTGAATCGGTTTAAAGAATTCTTTTGGCGCTAAATTGATATTTTGTGATCCTTTAGAGTGCTTAGCGCCTTTATAGGGCCTGGGGGCTTTCTTGGTAGACATTGTGGACATATGTGCAGGTAATGTAGTGATCCTCTGGAGGGGGGTCTTAGGTTATATGTGCTTCTGAAATTGCACAATATGTGTAATAAAGATCACTCAGTGGAGGTATTCTGGTTTACAGTATGGTGCTTATCTTCAATGTTTAGGACATCACGTGGTACATTATGGAATGTGAGGCTCTTTTAGCTGTCAGCAAAGAGATAGAATAAAGTGTTCTTAAATCTTAATAGGCCCACATATATTTTGCTGTTATCTGTAGTTCATGACATGATATAGTGCTGTTAGTGGGATATAGTGCTGCTGGCACCCTTCAATAAAAATGAGGAGAGAGTCCATATCATTTAGTTGGGTTTTCCTGAAGGCTCTATTTGGCATGTGGTGCACTGGATTTTGTAAAATAAGACCCCAATGAGGTGTTAAGTATAGTAGGTGAGCGGTTAGCGGACCCATGTAGGGAGATGTCCCCTTCGTGTGTCTGGTGGGACTTACAGAGCTGTGCTGTGATGGATCTAAGTGCCGTTGTATACTGTGGGGGGTTGACCTCAGAAATAGGTTGCAGTGGCGCAGTGAGAGGAGTTCCACTCGTTGGTGGCCATTAACAGGGCGGCGTGCTCCTTCCCTGTAGTCTCAAACGAAGCAGTGTGGGTGCAGGGGTGCCCCGGAAGCCAGAAGTGCTGATCTGTGCAGCAGATCTCACATTAGGATCGATATCCAACCTCGGTTACAGTGGAGCTCAGCCTTGCATGTTGCCATGTCAGGCTGCTATCTCCGCCCCCCTAGATTTTTTTTTATTGTAACTTAGATTTATTATTTATTGTAACTTAGAGGGTTTAGTTTAGAGGGAGTTTGTTTAGAGGAGGAGATAGTTTAGAGGGAGGGTTAGGTGTTAGTGTAGTTCTAGTTTGCGTTGGGAGGTTGAGGTTTGGACTTTAATCTCCTAACCACGCCCCATATTATTGATAGTATTTAGTAGGCCTTAATATCCTAACCACCAACCCATACCTGTATGTGGGTTGATTAGGTGATCAGGTTAGGGAAGCTTAAGCGTTAATAGTGCATTTACTTACATTTTTTAAAACATTATACATTTGTATGTATGATGCATATTTTTTAACTATTGTATATAAATTAATATGTATTTATTTTGTTCTTGTTTTTTTTTATTGTAAGCATAAATATATATTTAACTAATTTATGTTTATGTTAAAAAAGCATTAGTATTACAATTGTAAATGTATTTATGTTAGACTGTTGTATTTATTAGTGATAACACACACACATATATATATATATATATATATTAATATATATTTATGTTATAGTAGTCAGTAGAATTTAAATATATTTTATGCGGTTATGTAGAACTATAATGTTAATTATACTGTCAAATAAAAAAACAAGTAATAAACACAACAAGCAAAAATTATTACATTTTAATTTTTATGCAAATATTTAAAGAGACAGTCAACACCAGAATTTGTGTTGTTTAAAAAGAAAGATAATCCCTTTATTACCCATTCCCCAGTTTTGCATAACCAACACAGTTATAATAATACACGTTTCACCTCTGTGATTATCTTGTATCTAAGCTTCTGCTGACTGCCGCCTTATTTTGGTTCTTTTGACAGACTTGCATTTTAGCCAATCAGTGCTCACTCCTAGGTCACTTCACCTGCATGAACTTAATGTTATCTATATGAAACACATGAACTAATTCCCTCTAGTGGTCTAAATGCATTCAGATTAGAGGCAGTCTTCAAGGTCTAAGACATCTGCATATGACCCTCCTAGGTTTAGCTTTCAACTATGAATACCAAGAGAACAAAGTCAAATTGGTGATAAAAGTAAATTGGAAAGTTGTTTAAAATTACATTCCCTATTTAAATCATGAAAGTTTTTTTTTGGACTTCACTGTCCCTTTAAGCAATATGCATTCTACATAACAATGCATCATTTTAAATTTTTATGTGTAGGGCCTTAGCTTCTATAGTTAGTTTTAGGTTATTACAGTTTATGGGTCAATGTTTAAATGATGAATGCATAGTCATGTACAATACATATTGTTTAAAGTATTGTATATATCTATAGAGTAAAAGGTATCTAATGATGTTTTCTATTATTTTAAACCTAAACATATATTTTAAAATATAAAACTATCAGCTAGATTACAAGTTGTGCGTTAGGCTTAAAAAGCAGCGTTAGCCGGTCCCAACGCTGCTTTTTAACGTCCGCTGGTATTATGAGTCTTAAAGGTACAGGTGTACCACTCACGCGGAGCATCCTCTTCAATCGACAGTTAACACAGAATGAAGGTACCTTTAAGTGACGTCATCCAAGATGGCGTCCCTTCAATTCCAATTGGCTGATAGAATTCTATCAGCCAATCGGACTTAAGGTAGAAAAAATCCTATTGGCTGATGCAATCAGCCAATAGGATTAAAGGGACACTGAACCCAATTTTTTTCTTTTGTGATTCATGTAGAGCAAGCAATTTTAAGCAACTTTCTAATTTACTCCTATTATCAATTTTTCTTCATTCTCTTGCTTTCTTTATTTGAAAAAGAAGACATCTAAGCTAAGGAGCCAGCCAATTTGTGGTTCAGAACCATGGACAGCACTTGTTTATTGGTGCTGTCCAATCAGCAAGGACAACCCAGGTTGTTCACCAAAAATGGGCCGGCATCTAAACTTAAATTCTTGCTTTTCAAATATAGATACCAAGAGAATAAAGAAAATTTGACAATAGGAGTAAATTAGAAAGGTGCTTAAAATTGCATGCTCTATCTGAATCATGAAAGAAAAAATGTGGGTACAGTGTCCCTTTGGAATGCGAGCTCAATCCTATTGGCTGATTGGATCAGCCAATAGGATTGAACTTCAATCCTATTGACTGATTGCATCAGCCAATAGGATTTTTTCTACCTTAATTCCGATTGGCTGATAGAATTCTATCAGCCAATCGGAATTGAAGGGACGCCATCTTGGATGACATTACTTAAAGGTACCTTCATTCTGTGTTAGCCATCAATTGAAGAAGATGCTCCACGATGGATGTCTTGAAGATGGACTCGCTCCGCACTGGATGGATGAAGATAGAAGATGCTGCCTGGATGAAGACTTCTGTCTGTCTGGAGGACCACTTCGCCCGGCTTGGATGAAGACTTTGTTGAGGACTTCGGCCCGGTTTGGTGAAGACTTCTCCCGGTAAGGTGATCTTCAAGGGGTTTGTGTTAGGTTTTTTAAGGGGGTATTGTGTGTGTTTTAGAGTAGGGTTGGTTGTGGGGGTGGTGGGTTTTAATGTTGGGGGGATTTGTACTTTTTTTCTACAGGTAAAAGAGCTGATTACTTTGGGGCAATGCCCCGCAAAAAGGCCAATTTAAGGGTTATTTGTAATTTAGTGTAGGGTAGGGCTTTTTTATTTGGGGGGGGGGGGCTTTTTTATTTTGTTAGGCGGATTAGATTAGGTGTAATTAGTTTAAAAATCTTGTAATTATTTTATTATTTTCTGTGATTTAGTGGGTTTTTTTTTGTACTTTAGATAATTTTATTTAATTGTTGTTAAATTAGTTAATTAACTTAATTATAATGTAGTGTTAGGTGTAATTGTAACTTAGGTTTGGTTTTATTTTACAGGTACTTTTGTATTTATTTTAGCTAGATATTTATTAAATAGTTAACTATTTAATAACTATTGTACCTAGTTAAAATAAATACAAACTTGCCTGTAAAATAAAAATAAACCCTGAGCTTGCTACAATGTAACTATTAGTTATATTGTAGCTAGCTTAGGGTTTATTTTATAGGTAAGTATTTAGTTTTAAATAGGAATTATTTAGTTAATGATAGGAATTTTATTTAGATATCTTTTAATTATATTTAAGTTAGGGGGTGTTAGGTTTAGGGTTATACTTAGGTTTTAGGGGTTAATAACTTTAATAAAGTGGCGGCGATGTGGGGGGCGGCAGATTAGGGGTTAATAAATGTAGGTAGGTGGCGTCAATGTTAGGGCCAGCAGATTAGTAGTTAATAATATTTAACTAATATTTGCTAGGCGGGAGTGCGGCGGTTTAGAGGTTAATATGTTTATTATAGTGCTGCGACGTTGGGGGCAGCAGATTAGGGGTTAATAAATCTAGGTAGGTGACAGCGACATAGGGGGAGGCAGATTAGGGGTTAATAAATATAATTTAGGTGTCGGCGATGTTGGGGGCAGCAGATTAGGGGTTCATAAGTATAATGTAGGTGGCGGCAGTGTCCGGAGCGGCAGATTAGGGGTTAATAATTATAATGTAGGTGTCGGCAATGTCGGGGGCGGCAGATTAGGGGTTAATAAGTGTAAGATTAGGGGTGTTTAGACTTGGGGTTCATGTTAGGGTGTTAGTTGTAGACATAAATTTGATTTCCCCTTAGGAATCAATGGGGCTGCATTAAGGAGCTTTACGCTGCTTTTTGGCAGGTGTTAGGCTATTTTTCAGACGGCTCTCCCCGTTGATTCCTATGGGGAAATCGTGCATGAGCACCTTACACCAGCTCACCGCTAACGTAAGCAGCGCTGGTATTGGAGTGCGGTAAGGAGCAGAATTTTGCTCAACGCTCAATTCTTGTCTGGGTTGTAAAAACCTGTAATACCAGCGCTGTCTGTAAGTGAGCGGTGAGCATAAACTGCTTGTTAGCCCCGCACAGCTCAAAATGAAAAACCAGTAATCTAGCCGTATGTTTGAAATAATAGCAACCAAGAATTAAATACCTTTTAAAATATATACAATACTTTAAATATTTTACATTGTACGTAACAATGCATATTTGATCAAGCAGATGTGGTAAACGTCGGAGGGCCAGCAAAACATCTCTGGCCTAGCCGGGCTCCTGGAATCGAGCCCCGGTCTGCCATTTCTTAATATCAATGCCAATCAAGTAGGGTGCAGGGTATCAAGTCGTCCTTTTAGTATGGTGTCAGCAATTTGATGAAGCACATGTGGATACCACTTGTTTTGGGGTGCTACCTTCTGGGAGGAATGGCAGACCGGAAATTATGGCAATAGTTGGAGTGTGCCTACACAGAAACTAATTTTAGTTTCAGTGAGCACACTTTCTGCGCCATATAGGCCCACTTCAAATAGGGCTCCCCTGCTGCAGCAAAACGTTGATAAGCGCCGGTGGTGCAGGTGGTGACATCAGGCTCCCTTTGACCTATATGGAAGAGACATCAGCGCTCGCTAGTATTGCTCGGACACACCCCTTTCCTATGAATATCTCCACAGACCATCAGACTGCGAGGCAGACGAGGCTAGTGAGGCAGTTTCTCGACTGTCTGTCAATGCTTTGAATATTGGGACCTGCATGAGTAACACCATATTAAGCTTGTCAACCGACAAGTACTGTATGTGTTGTATCAAAAATTTGTGTTTATATGTACAGGTATGTATGTGACTGTGTACTGTGTTATATTTGTTCTTTGCTTTAATAATTTGTAACCTTAATAGAAAGTACAACAGCAACAACTAGAGTTCCCGGGTTAAACATTGCTAATACTACAGCAAAGGATATCAAGAGAATGAAGCAAATGTAATAATAGAAGGAAATTGG
Organism: Bombina bombina; assembly: GCF_027579735.1. NCBI lineage: Eukaryota > Metazoa > Chordata > Amphibia > Anura > Bombinatoridae > Bombina > Bombina bombina. The sequence goes on from NC_069503.1 coordinate 641,666,500, forward strand.
AAAGTTGTTTACATTTCTATGTTGTATCTGAAGAATCATTAAAAAAATGTATTTCACTATGAAACCCAAATACTTTCTTTCATGATTCAGATAGAGCATACATTTATTTGAAAGCAATATTTCAATTTATTTCCTTTATCAATTTTCCTTTGTTAAAGGTGCAGAAATACACTACTTGGAGGAAGCTAGCTGAACACATTGTTAAAGGGACAGTCTATTTAAAATGTAACATTTATGATTCAGATAGGGCATTCAATTTTAAACAACTTTCTAATTTACTTTTATCATCACATTTTGCTTAGTTCTCTTGGTATTCTTTGTTGAAAGCTAAATCTAGGTAGTCTCATATGCTAATTTATAAGGCATTGAAGGCCACCTTTTATCTCAGTGCATTTTGACAGTTTTCACAGAAAGTGCAAGTTCATGTGTGCCAGAGAACTGTGCTCACTCCCATGGAGGTATTTATGAGTCAATCAAATACACCCATCCCTAGTACATATAGACCAGGTTGGCTTTGTGCCTGTTAGAGAGGCAAGGGATAACATGATTAGGGCCCTCCAAATAATGTAATACACCAAAAATAATAACATTTAAACTGTCTTCTTATGCACAGATGCAGAGAAGGCCTTTTACCGTCTCAACTGGTCTTTCCTGTTCTCAACTCTTCAGAAATTTGGTTTTGGTGAAACAATATTAAAAAGAATAAAAGCATTGTATCATACCTTAACAGCTAAAATTAGAATAAATGGTGTCTTATCAGATAGCTTTCAGATAGGAAATGGTACGAGACTGGGTTGCCCCCTGTCTCCTCTGCTATTTGTCCTAAGCGTAGAAACCCTAGCGGCCCGAATAAGACAGAACGCAGAAATTAAAGGAATCCCTTTGTTAAATAATAATCTAAAAACTTCACTTTACGCTGACGACATCTTGTTGTCCCTTGCCTCTCCAAACACTTCTCTCCCAGCAGTCATGCAATCTCTCCTACTTTTCGATTAACTACTCTAAGTCGAAAATACTAAACATACATCTCTCAAAGACACAATTGGCAACTTTGCTAACTACATGCCTGTATAAGCTACAACCCATGGCTTTAAAATACTTGGGAATTAATCTTACCCCTAACCACAAGCAACTGTTTGCCCTAAACTACAACACACTAATCTTTGCTATTAGATCCAACCTATCTTCATGGTCGACTCGCCCTTTCTCTGGTGGGGAAGGATCCAAACCCTAAAAATGACCACACTACTGAGAATCCTTTATGTCCTACAAGCAATCCCCCTACTAATACCCTCCTCTTACCTGAAAAAATGGCAAAATCTGTTAAACACATATGTTTGTGGACCAACAAAACCCAGAGTGAATAAAAATACATTATATAGACCCCAAACAGAGGGAGGACTGGGTCTTCTCTGCCTTGAGACTTACTATAGAGTGATCTCTCTACAAAGAATACTAGACTGGCATAGAAATGCCCAAACAAAAGCCTGGATAATCATTTATTCACACACCCTCCGATCACCCAATCTGTGAGCCCTATTTTGGACTCCCAAAACAAGCAGACCTGAAGCAACCGGCCACTACCCTCTATACCTGTATTCTCAGTTTGGAACAAAATACAAAAAACACTCCCTCAAGTTATAACTCCTAGGTCTCCTCTTTCTCCAATATCTCCAAATGCAGAACTTTTAGGAGGCCTTGACTACGACAACCAAACACAGCCGAATTGATAAATAGGTTATACAATCCCTATTTATAGACTATTACCTGGCCCAAACTTAAAACCAATGACAGACCTGAAAGACCTCCTTAATGGAGCCTTTGCAAAATGGCTGAAATATAGACAGTTGCAACACCTACTCAGTAATTCTATGTATAAACAGGACTGGACTAGGCAACTCACGCCCTTTGAAACATTATGTCTGACAGAAGGGATACTTAGACATTCGTTATCCATAGCAAAAGCAATACTAACAACAGACCAAAACCTTTAACTCCCATCCTTTACCCATAAATGGCACCTAGATATAGATACCACCTTTGACAACCAGACATGGAAAAGAATATTCCAACTTACCAAAAAGTCCTCCACATCTACTAAATTTCAAGAATTTAATTATATATAAAGTCCTCTAAAGGTGGTACCTGACACCCGCACTCTTGAAAAGTATATATCCGGCCTCATCAGATAGATGCTAGAGGGGATGCAGCCTTAAGGGAACCATGATCCACATGTTGTGGTCTTGCCCCAAGCTAAGTCCCTTCTGAAAAGCCTTAGAAAATTTTAGTAAAATCCTGATAGACCCTCTATTCTCTTTAATGTCAGCCAGAGCATCATTAAACTCCCTCTCTCAGAAAACCAATGAAATTACGCACTCGCCTCTTGCAGTTCTCACTGAACTCTGCAAAGATTCTAATCAGTAGAAACTGGAGAAAAAAAACTTACCCCCACTATAACGGAATGGAAAATTCCCTAATACCCAAAGAATATGGGTACTTCAGAACCCAAAAACTCAATACATTTCTAGACATCAAGTTTTACTGGGAGACCACCTTGCATGATTATCTAAACCCCTAGAGATCCCTGCCAGCCTTGACAACAGAACACAAATGTTTAGACCTAGATGCTAAATATCTGTGGTTGAGGTGAGAAATGAACAATTTAACAACTGAACCAACACTGGAAAAAAAAACTAACACCCCACTTGCATGCAAACCCAACATAAAAATAGGTATATTTCATATTATTTCATATTCCAATGTTCATATACAAGAATATGTTCTATTTATTCATAAATACATATTTCTACATATATCTGATGGTATTTTGGTACACTATATATGTATACATATATATATATATATATATATATATATATAGATAGATAGATATCAGTGTAGAAGAAGGGCACTCTCAGGATTTGTATAGAAGAAAAATATTTTCTTTATTCTTGAATCATTAATACATGGTCGACGTTTCGGCCCTCAGACTCGTCTATTTGGATCTGTGATCTTTGCCACTTGGCAGTTTCAAGATTATACTTGTCCTGATGAAGGCCCAACTGAGGCCCGAAACGTCGAACATGTATTAATGATTCAAGAATAAAGAAAATATTTTTCTTCTATACAAATCCTGAGAGTGCCCTTCTTCTACACTGATATCTACATTTATTACTCATAAGGATTGCACCCAGGTCGTGGCTGCTCCACCTGGTTGGCGTGCTGGGCTACAGGCTATTTGACTTTATATATATATATATATATATATCTATATATACACACAGTATCCCACAAAACTTAATACACTCCTCACATTTTTGTAAATATTTTATATATTTTCATGTGACAACACTAAAGAAATTACACTTTGCTACAATGTAAAGTAGTAAGTGTACAGCCTGTATAGCAGTGTAAATTTGCTGTCCCTTCAAAATAACTCAACACACGTTTAAACACCACAACCTACCTGAGTATTGTTGCTGACCTTGTCCACCCCTTTATGACTACAGTGTACCCATCTTCTGATGGCTACTTCCAGCAGGATAATGCACCATCTCACAAAACTCAAATAATCTCAAACTGGTTTCTTGAACATGACAATGAGTTCACTGTACTCCAATGGCCTCCCCAGTCAGCAGATCTCAATCCAATAGAGCGCCTTTGAGATGTGGTGGAATGGGAGATTCACATCAAGGATGTAAAGCCTACAAATCTGCAGCAACTGCATGATGCTATCATGTCAATATGGACCAAAATCTCTGAGGAATGTTTCCAACATCTTGTTGAATCTATGCAACAAAGAATTAAGGCAGTTCTGAAGGCAAAAGAGGGTCCAACCCGGTACTAGCAAGGTGTACCTAATAAAGTGGTCGATGAGTGTATATAACAAGTGAAAACAACCAAAAAAATGTAAACCCGTAAAAAACACCAACAATAAATAAAAAATAAAAAACAATGTGCTAGTGCATGAAGGATAAATAAAATGTCCGTATAAATTTGTTCCAAGTGAAGGGATGGTTGTTAAATTCCCAGGCTTGTACCTCAAAAAGAAACAGAAACTGCAATGGTGTAATACGGTTGTGTATTCAGATAAAAAGGTGGTATGTACAATACTCACATACTCTAGAGCTTTACATCAAGCTCTAGATATATGCTCTAGGAAGACTCCTACTGGAGGCAAAGAAGTGGAACTCTGCTGGATACGTAAAATATTTATTATGAAAAAGTGTGAATCACCAGGCTTACATGAGCACTTGATCAAAGCAAGAGCCCCAGCTTACACAGACAGAATCAAACAGTAATAATGGGGCCTAGTTCTTGTGCTTATGTTGCTTCCAGGACCCTGTAGTTAGCGATGCAGCAGATGATAGGTGATTTTTACTCACTAAATGCTTTAGTACTCTGCAACCCTGCTCTGTGACATTTTGTGTTTTACTGCTTCATGATTGGGCTGTTCTTGCTTCTTGATGCTTCTACTTCACAATAATAGCACTTACTGTTGACCAAGGTCGATCTAGTAAGGCAGAGGTTTCATGAACTAATTGTTGAAAAAGGTGGCATCCTATGGCAGTGCAAAGTTTATAGTAACTGAGCTCCAGGTGCATGAATCAGTAATGGGTGTGACTGAAACACCTGATCACCATAATTAGTAAGGGTGTCCACATATCTTTGGTTATGTAGTGTATATACACACATATATACAACACTTACACACGCCTAACAACACCTTCCCAAGACTTTTGTCAAATACCATATCTCTTTAGACAAAACCTGTTTTTAATTATTAAACTTTGGTTGCAAAATTTTAAGTTTAAATATAACTTAAATCTTTTATTTCCATAATATTTTAATGTATTTTGTTATGCAAGTTAGCAAGCAATAACGTTTACTTCAGGGCACAAAAAGTGGTAAGGGGTCAATTTATCAAGCTCCATATGGAACTTGATGCCCCTCGTTCTAAAGAACGCTGCTCCATAACTTGTCCTCCTGCTCTGAGGCGGTGAACAGAAATCAACCCGATCGAATACGATCGGGTTGATTGAAACCCCCTGCTAGCGAGCAATTGGCCAGGAGGAGGCATTGCACCAGCAGTTCACAAGAACTGCTGGTGCAATGATAAATGCTGACAGCGTATGCTGTCGGCATTTATCGATGTGCGGCGGACATGATACGCTACTTCGTATCATGTCTGCTTGCACATTAATAAATTTACCTCTAAGTTTCAAAGCGTTTTTTTTTAGTAAACTTGAGTTCAATACTTAAATCACTACGTGTAATACCAGCGCAATGAGTGAGCTAATAGTGCTCTTTGCGCTTTTCATTTTAATTATAAGATGTGCTGAAAAAAGTTTTAAGATGCTTTGGTCAAAATTTTTAAACATCCACCTAAAATACCAGATTGTGCATTGGTCTTTTCATGAGAATGAGCGCAAAATTATGCACCCTGCAATATCAATTGACTCTACTTGTAATCTGGTCTATAGTTAGTCAATTGCAAACTTGACATACCTGAGGGGATCAGGTATATACCAAGTGCTTTGTAAGACACAAAGCTTTATACTTACAGTACATATAATTAGGCAAAGCTCTCAACTGCCTCATGCTAAGTTCACTTGCTGTGAGGGTTCAAGTGCCTTAGGGCATTGTTGTGAAAATTAAATCTATCCTTAAAAATGTATCGGTGTGCATTATTGTTGTATTTTTTTTTTTCACTTCTGCCTTGTTTAAAAAAGAAATTTGAAATAATCTCCCTTTCCTCAGACCAACCTGAACAACACTACAATTAATGTATTTAAAGGGACAGTCTAGGCCAAAAAAAAGTTTCATGATTCAGATAGAGCATGTATTTTTAAACAATTTTCCAATTTACTTTTATCACCAATTTTGCTTTGTTCTCTTGGTATTCTTAGTTGAAAGCTTAACCTAGGAGGTTCATATGCTAATTTCTTAGACCTTGAAGGCCACCTCTTTTCAGAATGCATTTTAACAGTTTTTCAGCACTAGAGGGTGTTAGTTCATGTATTTCATATAGATAACACTGTGCTTGTGCACGTGAAGTTATCTGGGAGCAGGCACTGATTGGCTAAACTGCAAGTCTGTCAAAAGAACTGAAATAAAGGGGCAGTTTGCAGAGGCTTAGATACAAGATAATCACAGAGGTTAAAAGTATATTAATATAACTGTGTTGGTTATGCAAATCTAGGGAATGGGTAATAAAGGGATTATCTATATTTTAAAACAATAAAAATTCTGGTGTAGACTGTCCCTTTAAACCCTAAACCCCTCCCACGAGTGAAAAGGGTGCTAAAATGAGTTCCAAACCTAGTTTAAAATCACACTATGTATCTTAAAGCAGTATCTCTGTATAACACAATGTACACAACATACCATTAAACTTGTCAGGATATATTGAAGCCAGTATCTAACATGTTACAATGTTTCAAGATATCGGAGAAATAGGTCAGTATATCTTATATGTACTTATTTATTATCAGAACCCAGGTCATATATATATTTAATATAAGTGTTATTAGCTGTGATTACATGCATAATTGCCAGTTATTAGTTAAAAGTCAGACAAAAAGTATTAATATTAAACAACATCAATTAGGATATGATTATCAGTGGACACAGGGGCTCTGCACTGCTAGCCAATAGAATTAGTGTCATGAACTGTTCAAATTACCTAATTAAAAAACCTAATGTCAGTATGTGTGCATATTACAGGATCTCTCAATTCTATATAGTAGATAGCTGTAATATCTTCTAATAGATGTGTTATATTGTAGAAAGTATAAGGAAGTCATATATTATGTGTCAGTCAATAATGGAAAGTTGTCCTTGGATCAAATGTGTTTAAAAATTGAGCTCCCTGTGAATAGTGCTACACCAAATTTTAACCTAAATTAAATGGGTGTACACAATATAGATATGGACTGTCAATTGAATCAATCTGTCAAAATAAATTATATAATATACAACATATAAATAAGCATAATTTTCAAATGACTACCATAGACATTAGATACCCTGGGGACAATTTATCAAGTATCTGTCTGACATGATCCGACAGACATCGCTGAATGCCGACAGCATGAACTGCTTGTGCAATGCCAACCCCTGCTGATTCGCTGCCAATTGGCCACTAACAGGGGGTGTCAATTAACCCAATCGAATACGATCGGGTGGATTGATGTTCACAGCCTCAGAGGAGACGTACGAGTTAAGGAGCAGCGGTCTTAAGACTTCTACTTCTGTCTGCTGGTTCCGTAACTGCTGCTATGTCAGATCAGCAGACCTAAAAAATATATCATTGGTCTGCATGTATAAGTGGCAATCAAGGGCTTAGCTTGCGTAAAATAAAAGGTAATATTGTTATATCAACAGGTAAAAAAAATTATCAGTGTCCAACATATTCAGTATTGACATGATAGAATTATTCATAACCAGAATTCAAGATATTTTGAAATAGTGGACTCCAAAAGCCCTATACACTTGTCTGCCAAGGGATTAAGGGATCGTGCTTAATGCACTCACTGTTCACCATTATATATGCTTCTGTGCTCAAGCAATATATATATATATATATATATATATATATATATATATATATATATATATATATATATATATATATATATATATATATATATATATATTATAGTCCAATGACTGGCACTTTGGGTGTAGTGTTTATTTTTCCTCATAGGCTAAGCCAACCTAATTTTACCATCCTCTGTAGTTCTTGATTCCTTGCAGTCCATCAATGCTGGATACAACTAATATTCAGCTTTCTGATTCCATAAAATTCTTATGTAATGTTACAAACATGTCCCTGCAAATGAAGGTCTTATAAATATTAATTTTATGGAAGAGCTTTTGTCATTGCTAGCTGTAAGTGTGGAAAAAGGGGCTACACACAAGCTGTCTACATGGCAGAGGTTAGGCACAAGGTTTCAGTGGTCATGCATATCATATCAGGTCTACGTTGGATATATAGCTTTTATACCTGTGATGATTTGGCTCTAAGTGCCATATTTATAAACTTGACCAGTCACTTTAATATAAAGCAGGCATATAGAAGGATGCTGTGTCATATACTATAAGGTTTCATTTGAATATGTATCTGGTATCGCAGTAGTTAATCAATATTTTATTTTTTATTTTTCAATCAACTTTTGTTGTTATTAATTACCATTCAACATTTTGTGTCGGGGAGCACAAAATGTTCTCTATTCATACATTCAGCAACTTACTAAAATATAGTTGTGTTGCATTTCATTGTCATATGCTGACTATTAGGTTGTGAGAATTAATTATGACCATTTATGAGGAATAGAATTCTACAGATATTAACATTGCTAAACCTTGATATTTCCAGAGTAATCCTTTTTAGTAATATGTTCTATAAAAAATGGAAAGAATAACTGAGTCAAGCCGAAGGTGAAAAGCACCAATGAAATGATACATTTGAAGGAAGAATTGGCATAAAACATCAAATTAGATGAGATAGATGCCATTTTATATTATCATTTATGTGTTGCATTCAGTTTTTCTTGTAGTTAGTAGTTTTCATTATTTAGTGGAAATTGCATTACTTCTGTGTACATCACTGATCTTTTTATCTTTACTGGTTTGATTATTGTGTACTAAAAAACTGTTGGTTCTGAGCAATCAAGAATACCCCTAGACAGCAACTTTTAATGTAAACTTAAAGGGACACTGAACCCAATTTTTTTCTTTCATGATTCGAGTAGAGCATGCAATTTTAAGCAACTTTTTAATTTACTCCTATTATCAAATTTTCTTCATTCTCTTGATATCTATATTTGAAAGCAAGAATGTAAGTTTAGATGCCGGCCCATTTTTGGTGAACAACCTGGGTTGTCCTTGCTGATTGGACAAAACCAGTAAAAAAAGTGCTGTCCAGGGACTGAACCAAAAATTGGCTGGCTCCATAGCTTAGATGACTTATTTTTCAAATAAAGATAGCAAGAGAAAAAAGGAAATATTAATAATTGAAGTAAATTAGAAAGTCTGAATCATGAAAGAAAAAAATTAGGGTTAGTGTAACTTTAAAGGGACACTAAGGGGGCGGAGCCTAACTGGAGACAGAGATGGTCGCATAATACAAGAGCTCCTTGCAGTGAAGTGAACAAAGGTTGCCCAGTCCACTATAATCCACCAGAAACAACATCGCTCTGCTAGGGGAAGGCTTCAGGGTGGGAGCGGTGCCTCAAACAGCTGCCTAGAATGCCTTAAGAGCTGGATGACCGGAGGACATTATGGAAGATTTGATTTATTTTTTCTCATAGAGGAAGTGCCGGCGACATCTAGCCTGATCACATGGCGAAGAATCCTCACGCTGCGCTAATCGGGACCCAGACCGACCCAGACAATCAGCATGTAAAGGGGTAAGCCACATATGAAAAACCCCATAAGCCCTGACATAGATAACCACACGGCTGAGTAGTTTATTACTCTGAGACCGGGCACTACAGCAAGACGCGGTTGGGCCTAGCAAAACAAAAAAAAAACATTCCACAGCAGGCCACAGTTAGGCTCAGCAGAGGGGAAAAAAAAGTGAAAATTTGTTATACCCTGCTACATACCTACTCTCCCACTTGTATAAGGGGATAACGTTGAAGCTACAATGGGCATACACTAGGAGCCATAACACTACTTCATAAATAACAACAAAAAATAATAAAAAATACTACTACAAGAAAGGAATGCAGAGGTCTGTGACACACGATCAACACCTGATCTGTAAATGTGAATGAAGGGTATGTCTGTTCAAGGACACTATACATGGCGAAAATCACCCTGAGGTTACATAAACACCGGTGGACACCACCATACATGGGAGTTTAAAAACCCTATAGATGCTCATGCCTAGCCTGTCTATGAACCAATAAATACACCCTGGCTGTCAAATATATTTCTGACTTAAGGCAATTCTAAGATGCACCATTAAAACCATATACAGAGAATCATACAAAGTCCCCTGCTGCTAAGATCTAGCCCCCACCACACATCTGACCTGACCTGCTCATATAGCAGGATCAACCACCCAAAATGTCTTCTAGACAAGTTAAGAGAAATGCCTCCACTAGTAAACTAGTAAAGTCTGTTTTTTAAACCATCTAAAGTAGACAAAACTATAGAACCTCCAGAATCAGATGTAGAGGGGACTCTAGACCAATCATTCTATGATGGAACCATTGGAGCAGACCTAACACCAGTCACAAAGGCAGATCTGAAAGATCTGGTATCCAAACAAGGCATCAATATGAACTTTGAAAAATGTGGGCAAAATTGGACTCCATACAATCTACGGTAACTAATAGCCTGACGGAACTAAAACAAGACATGCAAGAACTAGGCACAAGAGTTGTCACGCTTGAAGATAATGAAAACCTTAGAGAGGAAGCCATTGATAAAGTGTCACAGCAAGTCCAATATCACAAACAAGAGTTGAAGGACCTCCAAGACAAATTGGAGGATTTGGAAAACCGCACAAGAAGATGCAATATCAGGCTCAAAGGAGTGCCGGAATCCATAGTGCCACCTGACTTACAGAATTACCTGAAACAATTGTTCATGGCTATTACAGGGCACAGTGAGGAGGATCAATTTCAAATTGAAAGAGCACATCAAGCCCTTAAAGCCAAACCCAAGGGGGATTACCCTCCGAGAGACGTTCTAGTTAAGCTATTGCGTTTTCCAGAAAAAGAAGTAATCCTCTCGGCGGCAAGAAAGAATCAAACATTTAAGTTTCAGTGCACAATAATTACATTTTATCAGGACTTATGTGTGCGAACACTCCAGAGGCGGTATTCTATGAGACCCTTAACTTTGATACTCCACAAAAATCAAATACCTTACAGATGGGGATTTCCATGCACCTTACACATATAACATGAAGGAAGGATAATATCAATGAAAAACTGTCAAGACATTCCTGAGATATGTTCCTACCTAAACCTGGAACCCCCAGACCTTCCCTTCCTGATTGGGACTCAAACGAGGGCACCAACCCACAAAAAGAAAATAATCACAAAAGGGCCAAATGGGCTACGGTACAGAAGAAGAGGTCAAAGTAGACTTTCGATCCGCATAGTGAGAATGTAACTGATACACGAACCAACTAAGAGGCAGCTCGCTGACCAGATAAGTATAAATGTTTGAATTTGAACTTTTTTTTTTTCCTTAAAGTTTTGCCTTAACATGAGATACCCTCACCAGCTATAGAAGACAACAAACATTTCCCCCCTGGGCCTTAGAGATAAGGTAGTACCCTAGAACGTGGGAAGATACAAAATACATTCATACATTGAAAATATATGTATGTGATTGACTTTTGCTATAAAGAGACTATCTTTATCATCATAGAGGGTCACGAGCCCTCGAATACAAGATGCTCCTTTAGACCTGGGGGGGGGGAGAAAACTGTTTAGAGGGTTAAGGAGCGCAAGAAAGGGGAAAGGAAAACAAATCCCTGATATTCATTGAAATGTTTCTAGCATATACTTTAATTTCACACTGGTCAACCTTTGTTCTTATGTTAACTGTTTTAAGCTGATTTACTGCACAACTAGTTATGGTAATATTTTTTTTAGACGCACGTGTAATATTTGGGTTCTGAACCCACTTTTTTACTATTTTCTGTTTGAATTGTTCAGAATTTTTTTGTTTGTTTTTGATCAGGTGATTATGTTGTTTACAACTGACATCCAGACAGATTACAGCTACCAGACAATATGGCCCTTTTTGCTTTCCCCTACGCCTGATGACATAAGGAGCGACAACGCTTTCAAGTCCCATGGCCCATGACTTAATCATACTCTCACATAATGTGAGAGGTCTCAATACAGTTGTTAAACGTAAGATTGCATACACTAAATTGAAAGCAAAAATGGTGTTCCCTCAAGAGACACATTTCACACATACCCTGATCCCTAGATTTTGGCACAGGCAATTCACTATCCACTTCCACTCCGCAACAGACCAGAAAAAGAGAGGAGTCTCGATCCTCATACACTCCTCCTTACAGTTTGAGACTGACAAAATTTTAAGAGATTCTGAGGGGATATTTCTTATTGTTAGGGGTCGCATACAAGACACGAAAGTCACCTTATGCAACATGTATGCTCCAAATGAAGGCCAACACTCCTTCTTTCAACCGCATCTCTCATATGCTGACACAATGGTCTCACTCTAGAATAATACTCTGAGGTGACTTCAATATCAATATTATTACCCAAGGTACTGGGAGAGGCACCAAACCATCACACAAACAACTCAGGCAGTCATCAATAGTGAAGTCGATAAGAGAGTCACTGTCCGATCATAACTTACTAGAAACATGGGAAACAGTTTACGGCAATACAACGGACCATATATTTTATTCACATGCCCATAACACCTATAAAAGACTGGACTACATTTGGATAATCAGTTTTTACTCCCCAACATTATTACCTCCAATATCTATCCATGTGTTTGGTCAGACCACTCGATAGCCCAGTTAACTATGACAGGTATAATTAACTTCCAATGACAAAAATCTTGGACATTTGACCCATCCATTCTAAAAAACACACAATTCCATACTGAGGTGGGCAAACTCATGGAGGAATACTGGTCTCTTAATTAAAACACCACAACCAACCCAATTAACTCTTGGGCAGCACAAAACCTTTTGTTCGGGGGATAATGATAAAAGAAAAAGCTAGGTCACCAAAATAGCGAATAATACCATTAATCAACTTCACTTAGATATCACGACTCTAGAAGCCCAACACAAAGGTACACAATCCAGCGCAACATTTTGAACTCTGCAAACTAAGAGAAAACTACTGACAAAAATTAAAAGCTAATTATTTCCTATATTCCAACAAACCAGATAGATACCTAGCTAATAAACTATGAAATATGATGAAATTATATTCAATACCCAGACTATACACGCAGACTGGAACCCAGACGTTAAACCCCCAAGATATCTCTAACACTTTTGCTAGCTATTATGAGACGCTATATGACGGACTAAAAGTTAACCATAATGACCAAACGCAAATACTTCTGAGACAGTTCCTACAACATGCAAAACATCACACTATTACCCCTGAGGAAAGAGAGGCCCTGAATGCTGAGATTACCGCGCAAGAAATCCTCACAGTAATGAAAGACTTAAAATCAGGTAAAGCGGCAGGCCCTGATGGCTTACCTACCGAATATTATAAACTATTTAAGTTATCCCTGTTACCCCATTTGCAGAAATTTTGCAATTATATAATGCAAGGAACTGACATTCCTACCGATATAATTAGAGCCAAAATCATAGTCATCCCCAAACCAGGAAAGGATCCTGCTAAATGTCAGAGCTACAGGCCTATCTCTTTGATAAACCAGGATCTCAAGATCCTAACAAAGATTCTGGCACACAGACTCCAGGCAATACTCCCCCGACTGATTCACCCAGATCAAGTGGGCTTTATCAAAGGTAGGGAAGCCCCTGATAATATTCGTAGAATGATAGACCTGACAGAATACCTGAAACGACAGGGGACACCTTCCCTGATTCTCTCCTTGGATGTAGAGAAGGAGTTTGACCGCATAGACTGGAATTACATGTTTAAGACACTCTCTACAATGGGATTTAGTGGCCCATTTATACAGGCACTCAGGGGCTTATACTCTACCCCACAAGCCACTGTCAGTGCAGCAGGTTTCCCATCCAGGACCATTGACATAAAAAATGGGACAAGACAGGGATGCAGGGATGCCCCCTATCATCACTTCTGTTTGCCTTGTGCATCGAGCCTCTGGTGGCATCCATCAGAAACACTGAAGATATCAAAGGGGTGATGGTCGAAAACTCAGAATATAAACTCTCACTTTTTGCAGATACTCCTTGACTTACCTTTACTGGGTCCTACAGGACATTTTGAAAGTTTCGGGATACAAGGTGAATGTTTATAAGTGTGAGGTGTTGCCATTAATGCTCCCCCCCACACTAGAAAATGAATAGAAGTTAACTTTGATATTAACTGGGTTAAAGACTCTTACTTACTTAGGGGTCAAACTCTCAGACTTGTATGATAGTTTATACAAATTAAATTACATCCCACTTTACAACTCTATTAGAAGAGACTTGAGGATCTGGAGAAAGGGTACCTTTTCGTGGTATGGCCGCCTTTCATCCATTAAAATGAATGTACTTCCGAGAATCCTATACCTCTTTAGAGCACTCCCGAATAAAATCCCCTCCCTTGAACTCCAGAAATTACCATCAGACCTCATTTATTTCCTGCGAGGAGAGGGTAGGGAAAGAATAGACTCACATACATTAACCAGACATTGACGGCTAGGGGGATTGGGAGTAATTTATTTAGCAGCTATAATAGCTCAAGCCTCATTCCTTCACAAACCAATACAAGACATTGTCTGGACAGAATTGAGACAGATATTATTGGAATAGACAATACAGATGATCCCTTGTGGGACTCAGGGAAAGCTCCAGCTCAGAACATCCTTAGACACTCCTCGACCTCAGATACCATATCACATTGGAAACTGATAACCAAACACTCAGAACTACTTTCATCGGTAACATGGGTTATTCTGCTCGGATTCTTACTACCAAAGGAAACACATAGACTAGTGGGTAAGTGGGCTAATAAGGGTCTATATAGGGTTGCAGACTTTATCACTCAGTCTCGAATAATCACATTCAATCACTTACAGGAAAAATTACACCCACACAAATTACGCTGGTTCCTGTACTTCCAAATTTCCTCAGCGCTTAACAAATATGAGGTAACCCTGGGCAAACACCCATCTACAGTCCTAGAGAAAATATGCCTGAACCCGAACAGGGAGAAGAGTATTAATTCTAAATTATATATAGCATTTCAGGACATACACCATACCTCAAAATCACCTATAGCATTAAAATGGGAAGAGGACGAAGCTGCCCATCTTCAAAAAAATGCATGGGACCAGTTATTATTTGACTCTTGCAGGGGCCTAATCAGCGCAGACCTCAGAGAAAATTGCATAAAAACATTATTTCGGTGGTACCTTATGACCCTGAGAACATCCCATTACTCTCTCAACAAATTTAAACTATGTTACATAGGGTGTGGGGAACAAGGTTCCTATAGACATATGTTGTGAGACTGCAATTCCATAAAAAATATCTGGCAACAGATTTATGGTCTCCTTAGCAGGTTGTAGATGAAAGTATACGTTTGACTATGACTAAAGCACTCTTGAATAGACAGGTTCCCAATTTGAACTTCACAATTAAAAAAATTATCAAAATTATCTGCACGGCTACTAGATTCTGCATAGCGAGGCATTGGAAGGAAGGCCCCCCGACTTTGCGAGAAGTACTAGATAAGATAAAAGATATTTACATTATGTCTGAGAGGGTGGCCTGGATACAAGGAGAAATAGAACAATTTAATAAAATATGGTTCTACTGGATTATGTACGATTCCTCAGGGGACAAGTAATAGGTGCTACAAATAGGGGGTTTATGAAGACTAGTGATGTCGCAAACGTAAAAATTTTGGTTCGCAAACGGCGGACTCAAACTTCTGATACTGTTCGCGAACAAGCGAACCGCCATTGACTTCAATAGGCAGGCGAACTTTAAAACCCACAAGGACTCTTTCTGGCCACAATAGTGATGGAAAAGTTGTTTCAAGGGTACTAACAACTGGACTGTGGCATGCTGGAGGGGGATCCATGGCAAAACTCCCATGGAAAACTACATAGTTGATGCAGAGTCTGCTTTTAACCCATAAAGGGCCTAAATCACCTAACATTAATAAATTGTTTGCAATAACGTGCTTTAAAACATCAGTTATGATGTTGTATCGATCAGGTAGTGTAAGGGTTACGGTGCGTTACAGTGACAGACCAAACTCCAAGTGTAACGCACCGCAAACAACCGCAAACAGTCCATTTGCACAACCACGAGATAGATAGATTTGATAGATAGATACATAGACTACATAGATCAATAGATGCAATATACATATGATCGATACAAATAACATAGATCAATAAATGCAATATACATTTGATAGATACGAATTACACAGATCAATAGATGCAATATCCATTTGATAGATACGAATTTTATAGATCAAAAGATGCAATATACATTTGATAGATACGAATTACATCTATCAAAAGATGCAATATACATTTTATAGATACGAATTACATTGATCAATAGATGCAATATACATTTGATAGATACGATTGATAGATAGATTTGATAGATAAATAGATAGATTTGAAAGATATATAATTTCCCTGACAGAGTATAATAATAAGACATGTGGTCTGGGACCCGTGGTGTGTTAAGTAGTACTATACTTAGCAGTTTACTACTACCTGTTACTCCCCCTATCGGGGGAGGTCTATATGGCCTGCATTTTTGGAACAGGGAGATGGAAGAAGATGATTGGTCTGTCCTCCTACTTCAAATTTGTCCTAAACACAAGTGGCTGTCTCAAAACAGTCCGGCCACGAGATAGATAGATTTGATAGATAGATAGATATACATAGCTTGATAGTTAGATAGAATCGATAGAAGATAAATAGATAGATTTGATAGATATATAATTACCCTTAAAAAGTATAATAATAAAACATGCGGTCTGGGACCCATGGTAACTAGGTTGTGTTAAGTAGTACTATTGGTAGCACTTTAATCCCTGTTACTCCCCATATCGGGGATTGGGGAGGTGTATATGGCCTGCATGATTATCCTGACAAAATATAATAATAAGACATGCGGTCTGACACCCATGATAACTAGGTTGTGTTAAGTAGTACTATTCTTAGCACTTTAGTCCCTGTAACTCCCCCTATCGGAGGAGGTCTATATGGCCTGCATGATTACCCTTACAAAATATAATAATAAGACATATGCTCTGGGACCCATGGTAAGGTTGTGTTAAGTAGTACTGTTCTTAGCATTTTAATACCTGTTACTCACCCTATCGGGGGAGGTCTATATGGCCTGCATGATTACCCTACCAAAATATAACAATAAGACATGCGGTCTGGGACCCATGGTAACTAGGTTGTGTTAAGTAGTACTATTCTTAGCACTTTAATCCCTGTTACTCCCCCTATCGGGGGAGGTCTATATGGCCTGCATGAATATCCTGACAATATATAATAATAAGACATGCGGTCTGGGACCCATGTTAACTAGGTTGTGTTAAATTGTACTATTCTTAGCACTTTAATCCCTGTAACTCCCTCTATCGGGGGAGGTGTATATGGCCTGCCTGATTACCCTCACCAAATATAACAACAAGACATGTGGTCTGGGACCCATGTTAACTAGGTTGTGTTAAGTTGTACTATTCTTAGCACTTTAATCCCTGTTACTCCCCCTATCGGGGGAGGTGTATATGGCCTGCCTGATTACCCTCACCAAATATAACAACAAGACATGCGGTCTGGGACCCATGTTAACTAGGTTGTGTTAAGTTGTACTATTCTTAGCACTTTAATCCCTGTAACTCCCCCTATCGGGGGAGGTGTATATGGCCTGCCTGATTACCCTCACCAAATATAACAACAAGACATGCGGTCTGGGACCCATGTTAACTAGGTTGTGTTAAGTTGTACTATTCTTAGCACTTTAATCCCTGTAACTCCCCCTATTGGGGGAGGTCTATACAGCCTGCCTGTTTACCCTCACCAAATATAACCACAAGACATGCGGTCTGGGACCCATGGTAACTAGATTGTCTTAAGTAGTACTGTTCTTATTAGTTTAATACCTGTTACAACCCCTAATGGTGGGAGGTCTATATGGCCTGCATGATTAGCCAGACCAAATAAAACAACAAGACATGCGGTCTTGGACTGGGACCCATGGCTAACTAGGTTGTGTAAAGTAGTACTATTCTTAGCACTTTCATCCCTGTTACTTCCAGACCTCTCTGGGGAGGTCTACATGGCCATCATGATTAGCCTAACAAAGTACAACAATAAAACCTGCGCTCTTGGAACCATGTTAACTAGGTTTATTTCAGTAGTACTGTTCTTATTAGTTTAATACCTGTTACAACCCCTAATGGTGGGAGGTCTATATGGCCTGCATGATTAGCCGGAACAAATAAAACAACAAGACATGCGGTCTGGGACTGGGACCCATGGCTAACTAGGTTGTGTAAAGTAGTACTATTCTTAGCACTTTCATCCCTATTACTTCCAGACCTCTCGGGGGAGGTCTATATGGCCATTATGATTAGCCTAACAAAGTACAACAATAAAACCTGTGCTCTTGGAACCATGTTAACTAGGTTTATTTCAGTAGTACTGTGTTCTTATTAGTTTAAAAACTGTTACAACCCCTAATGGTGGGAGGTCTATATGGCCTGCATGATTAGCCGTACCAAATAAAACAACAAGACATGCGGTCTTGGACTGGGACCCATGGCTAACTAGGTTGTGTAAAGTAGTACTATTCTTAGCACTTTCATCCCTGTTACTCCCACCTCTCGGGGGAGGTCTATATGGCCATCATGATTAGCCTAACAAAGTACAACAATAAAACCTGCGCTCTTGGAACCATGTTAACTAGGTTTATTTCAGTAGTACTGTTCTTATTAGTTTAATACCTGTTACAACCCCTAATGGTGGGAGGTCTATATGGCCTGCATGATTAGCCGGAACAAATAAAACAACAAGACATGCGGTCTGGGACTGGGACCCATGGCTAACTAGGTTGTGTAAAGTAGTACTATTCTTAGCACTTTCATCCCTGTTACTCCCACCTCTCGGGGGAGGTCTATATGGCCATCATGATTAGCCTAACAAAGTACAACAATAAAACCTGCGCTCTTGGAACCAAGGTAACTAGGTTTATTTCAGTAGTACTGTTCTTATTAGTTTAATACCTGTTACAACCCCTAATGGTGGGAGGTCTATATGGCCTGCATGAATAGCCGGACCAAATAAAACAACAAGACATGCGGTCTGGGACTGGGACCCATGGCTAACTAGGTTGTGTAAAGTAGTACTATTCTTAGCACTTTCATCCCTGTTACTCCCACCTCTCGGGGGAGGTCTACATGGCCATCATGATTAGCCTAAAAAAGTACAACAATAAAACCTGCGCTCTTGGAACCATGTTAACTAGGTTTATTTCAGTAGTACTGTTCTTATTAGTTGAATACCTGTTACAACCCCTAATGGTGGGAGGTCTATATGGCCTGCATGATTAGCCGGAACAAATAAAACAACAAGAAATGCGGTCTTGGACTGGGACCCATGGCTAACTAGTTTGTGTAAAGTAGTACTATTCTTAGCACTTTCATCCCTGTTACTCCCCCTATCGGGGGAGGTCTATATGGCCTGCATGGTTACCCTCACCAAAATATAACAACAAGACGTGCGGTCAGGGAACCATGGTAAGGTTACTTCCTTTTGCACAATCAAGTATACCAGTTGCAGACAGAGGTTCTGACCCTGCATTATGGCTGCACCTCTCCCTAAAAGAGGCATCTGTTACAGAGTCTGTGGGCCTGTATGCAAAGAGCTGGCCTGTCTAAAAGAAGCAGCAAGGCAGTACAGGTCGTTCTCCTTCAGCCGTTTTATACGATGGCCCACGACCCTCAACAGGCACAACAGCATGAAACACCACATATGCCATCCTTTTGCACAATAGAGTACAGGTATGGCATTGATTTGAGGAACCCGGAGATAATTTAGAGGAACTGGGAATATTGAACAAAACGTGCTTGGAAACCCAGTACAGGTCGTTCTTCTTCCGCCTTTCTAGACGAGGGTCAAGGACCCTCCACAAACACAACAGCAGGAAACACCACCTCTGCCATCCTTTTGACCAATAGAGTACAGGTATCGCATCCATTTTAGGAACCCGGAAATAATTTTTAGGAACCGGGAGATGGAAAAAGATGCTTGGACAACCAGTACACTTCGTTCTCCATAAGCCTTTTTATACGAGGGCCCCGGACCCTCAACAGAAACAACAGCAGGAAAGAGCACACATGCCATCCTTTTGAACAATAGAGTACAGGTATGGCATTGATTTTAGAAACCCGGAGATACTTTTTAGGAACCGGGAAATTGTTAAAAAAAAATGATTGGACACCCAGTACACGTTGTTCTCCTTCAGCCTTTTTATAAGAGGGTCCAGGACCCTCAACAGAAACAACAGCAGGAAAGAGGACATATGCCATCCTTTTGAACAATAGAGTACAGGTATGGCATTGATTTTAGAAACCCGGAGATAATTTTTAGGAACCGGGAAATTGAACAAAAAAAATTATTGGACAGCCAGTACACTTCGTTCTCCTTCAGCCTTTTTATAAGAGGGTCCAGGACCCTCAACAGAAACAACAGCAGGAAACACCACATATGCCATCCTTTTGAACAATAGAGTACAGGTATGGCATTGATTTTAGAAACCCAGAGGTAATTTTTAGGAACCGGGAAATTAAACAAAAAACCATGCTTGGACACCCAGTACAGTACAGGTCGTTCTCCTTCAGCCTTTTTATAAGAGGGTCCAGGACCCTCAACAGAAACAACAGCAGAAAACACCACATATGCCATCCTTTTGCACAATAGATTACAGATATGGCATTGATTTGAGGAACCCGGAGATAATTTAGAGGAACCGTGAATATTGAACAAAAAACATGCTTGGACACCCAGTACAGGTCGTTATCCTTCAGCCTTTTTATAAGATGGCCCATGACCCTCAACACACACAACAGCATGAAACACCACATATGCCATCCTTTTGCACAATAGAGTACAGGTATGGCATTGATTTGAGGAACCTGGAGATAATTAAGAGGAACCGGGAATATTGAACAAAAAACGAGCTTGGACACCCAGTACAGGTCGTTCTCCTTCAGCCTTTTTATACGACGGCCCACGACCCTCAACAGGCACAACAGCATGAAACACCACATATGCCATTCTTTTGCACAATCGAGTACAGGTATGGCATCGATGGAACCTGGAGATAGATTTTCGGAACCGTGAGATGGAAAAAGATGCTTGGTCGGTCCTCCTACTTCAAATTTGGGGCACTGCACGTGCAATGTACTGTGCCACCAGATATGAGTGGTGTGTTAAGTAGTACTATTCTTAACAGTTTAATCACTGTTATGTGCCTTTTTTTTGCTTTGAGTTTTGTAGCCACAGTGCAGCAGCAGAGGACAGAAAAATTAGGCATGCCCAAATGCCTGAAAAATTTGGTATTGTTGCAGCCGCTGCTGTAGCATCGGCCAGAAAAATTGATGTTTGTAAAACAGTTAGAAAGTGCCCTAAAACCTTGCGGCTTGAACACTAGTTGTTGGCGGATAAGTCACACAAGTCATCCTGCATTATAAGAAAAAAGCCAGCGTGTGTACCATTTGTAGCCCAAGGCAGCTCATCTCATCATCAGGCCTTTTTTACTCAAATGTATCGCCCAATGTCAGTCCCTTCGGGATCCATCCCTCATTCATTTTAATAAAGGTGAGATAATCAAGACTTTTTTGACCTAGGCGACTTCTCTTCTCAGTGACAAAACCTCCTGCTGCACTGAAGGTCCTTTCTGA
Source organism: Bombina bombina (assembly GCF_027579735.1). Classification (NCBI taxonomy): domain Eukaryota; kingdom Metazoa; phylum Chordata; class Amphibia; order Anura; family Bombinatoridae; genus Bombina; species Bombina bombina. The sequence goes on from NC_069503.1 coordinate 641,688,123, forward strand.
CAGGACACTTGAAGCAGGGCAGGCCAGAAGTTCAATTGCAAACTGGGATAGCTCAGGCCACAGGTCAAGCCTGCACACCCAGTAGTCAAGGGGTCCATCGCTCCTCAGAGTGTCGAGATTTGCAGTTAATGCTAGATAGTCTGCTACCTGTCGGTTGAGTCTTTCTCTGAGGCTGGATCCCGAAAGGCTCTGGCGATGCATAGGAGTTAAAAAGGTCCGCATGTCCTCCATCAACAACACGTCAAGAAAGCATCCTGTTCTTGCCGCCATGGTCATGGGAGGAGGAGGATTACTTTTATCTCTTCCCCTGTTAGATTCCCGTTGTGCTGTGACATCACCCTTATACGCTGTGTGAAGCATATTTTTTAATTTATTTTTGAAATGCTCCATCCTTTCCGACTTGCGGGAATTTGGTAACATTTCAGGCACTTTATGCTTATACCAGGGGTCTAGTAGCGTGGACACCCAGTACAGGTCGTTCTCCTTCAGCTTTTTTATACGAGGGTCCCTCAACAGGCATGACAGCATGAAAGACCCCATTTGCACAAGGTTGGATGCCAAGCTAATCATGTCCCATTCCTCATCCTCACTGATGTCACTGAGGGTATCTTCTTCCCCCCAGCCATGTACAACACCATGGGTACCAGATAGGTGACAACAACGAGCACTCTGGGATGCCAATTGTGCTTGGTCTTCCTCCTCCTCAAAGCCACATTTCTCCTCTGACTCCTCTTCCTCACAATCCTCTTCCTGCGTTGCCGCAGGTCCAGCAAGTGATGCTGATAAGGCTGTTTCTGGTGGTGATGGACACCACAACTCTTCCTCTTCACGCTCATCTACGGCCTGATCCAGCACTCTTCGTAGGGCACGGTCCAGGAAGAAAACAAATGGTATGATGTCACTGATGGTGCCTTCGGTGCGACTGACAAGGTTTGTCACCTCCTCAAAAGGATGCATGAGCCTACAGGCATAGCGCATGAGCGTCCAGTAATTTGGCAAAAAAATCCCCAGCTCCCCAGAGGCTGTCCTAGCACCACGGTCATACAAATACTCATTAACAGCTTTTTCTTGTTGGAGCAGGTGGCCGAACATTAGGAGTGTTGAATTCCACCGTGTCGGGCTGTCGCAAATCAAGCGCCTCACTGGCAGGTTGTTTCGGCACTGGATATCGGACAAGTGCACCATGGCAGTGTAGGAACGCCTGAAATGGCCGCACACCTTCCTGGCCTGCTTCAGGACGTCCTGTAAGCCTGGGTACTTATGCACAAAGCATTGTACAATCAGATTACACACATGTGCCATGCACGGCACATGTGTCAACTTGCCCAATTTCAATGCCGCCACCAAATTACTTCCATTGTCAGAAACAACCTTGCCAATCTCCAGTTGGTGCGGAGTCAGCCACTGATCCACCTGTGCGTTCAGGGCGGACAGGAGTGCTGGTGTGGTGTGATTCTCCACTTTCAGGCAAGTCAACCCCAAGACGGCGTGACAGTGCCGTATCGGGGATGTTGAATATTACCTGGGAAGCTGGGGGGTGCCGTTGATGTGGAGCAAGACACAGAAGCAGTAGAGGAGGTAGCAGCAGGCCTGCCTGCAAGTCGTGGCGGTGTCACCAACTCCTCTGCAGAGCCACGCATTCCATGCTTGTCAGACGTCAGCAGGTTTACCCAATGCGCAGTGTAGGTGATATACCTGCCCTGACCATGCTTTGCAGACCAGCTATCAGTGGTCATATGGACCCTTGCCCCAATGCTGTGTGCCAGACATGCCATTACTTCCTTTCGCACAATAGAGTACAAGTTTGGGATTGCCTTTTGTGGAAAGAAATTTCTGCCAGGTACCTTCCACTGCGGTGTCCCAATAGATACAAATTTTTTGAAAGCATCAGACTCCACCAGCTTGTATGGTAAAAGCTGGCGGGCTAAGAGTTCAGACAAGCCAGCTGTCAGACGCCGGGCAAGGGGGTGACTTTGAGAAATTGGCGTCTTACGCTCAAACATGTCCTTGACAGACACCTGACTGTGGGCAGATGACCAGGAACTGCTACGTAAGAGAGACTGAGTGGAGGATGGTTGAGAGGGGGCAAGGAGGACAGCAGTGGTTGATGTGGCTGAAGATGCTGGAGCAGGAGGAGGAGGGCGGCTTTGAGTTTGTGTGCTGCTTCTACTCATGTGTTCTTCGTTTGTGATGTGAGACCATGTGCCTTCGCAAAGCAGTTGTACCTAGGTGGGTGTTGGACTTCCCACGACTCTTTTCTTTTGGCACAGGTTGCAAATGGCATCACTGTTGTCAGAGGCAGACACACAAAAAAAATACCACACTGCTGAGCTCTGCGATGACGGCATTCTGGTGGTGGCAACAGCATGCGTTGATTAGCATCGGCGAGCTGTCTGGCTGACCCCGGGTGCCGATGCATGCTGTCTGACTGTGCCACTAGCTCCTTGCGATGACCTCCCCTTGCTTCCAACTCATCTCCTCCTCCTCCTCTCTGTCTCCCCATCTGAACTTTCCACCTCTTCTTCTTCTCTTCTAGCAGGCACCCATGTGACATCCACCAACACATCATCATCAACCGCTTCACTTGTATCTGACACATCAACAAAGGAAGCAGCAGCGGGTACAACATCATCATCATCATCATCATCACACCTTACTTCCATGTCTGTAATGCTGCCTGACTGAGACATATCACTGTTATCTACATCCTCTGTCAATGATGGTTGCGCATCACTCATTTCTTCCAACTGATGTGTCAATAACTCCTCGGACAGATCAAGTGAAGCGGCTGTGGTGCTAGTGTTGGTGGTGGCGACAGGCGGGCGAGTGGCACTGGTCACTTGAGAGGTGCCCAAAGCACAGCTGGACGTGGATGGTGCGTCAAGGTTAGGAGGACTAGGAGCGGAAGCTGTAGAAGATTGGGTGTCCTGTGTTAGCCATTCAACTAGGTCCTCCTCAGAACTTTTTGCGTCCCCCCTGGCACCTGGCGTCTGAACAATGTGCATATTTGTAGGGTCTAAAGGAATCACAGAACCACGACCACGATGGCACCTGCAGGGTGGCCTACCTCTGCCTGTCATTTTTTTTAAAATGTACATTTACAATTCTATTAAACAAATTATGAATGGTGGCACTGGACAAGTGGGCACAGTATACACTGTGAGCCTGACACAAAAAAAAGACTGATGTTTCAAAGTCAAAAATGTTTATTTTTTAAATATTAAAAGTACTGTAACAACAAATATGATTGGTGGCACTAGTTGGCAAGTGGGCCTGGCTGGCACACATGCTGGGATGAAGGCAACTGCAATTAGATTACACTAGCTAACTGATGCTCCACAGTCCAAACATTTTTTAAAACATTTTTTTACAATACTGTTAGAACAAATATGATTGGTGGCACTAGTTGGAAATGGCAAGTGGGCCTGGCACACATTCTGGCAGGCAGGTAACTGCAATTCAATGGCACTAGCAGACTGATGATTCACAGTCAAAAAAGTTTTGATTTAAAATATTTTCAATGCTGTTACAACAAATATGATTGGTGGCACTAGTTGGCTAGTGGGCCTGGCACACATGCTGGCAGGCAGTAAACTGCAATTCAATTGCACTAGCAGACTGATGATTCACAGTCTAAGAATTTTTTATTTTAAATATTTACAATGCTGTTACAACAAATATGATTGGTGGCACTAGTTGGCTAGTGGGCCTGGCACACACACTGGCAGGCAGGAAACTGCAATTCAATGGCACTAGCAGACTGATAATTCACAGTCAAAAAAGTTTTGATTTAAAATATTTTCAATACTGTTAGAACAAATATGATTGGTGAAACTAGTTGGCTAGTGGGCCTGGCACACACGCTGGCAGGCAGGAAACTGCAATTCAATTGCACTAGCAGACTGATGATTCACAGTCTAAGAATTTTTTATTTTAAATATTTACAATACTGTTAGAACAAATATTATTGGTGTAATTAGTTGGCTAGTGGGCCTGGCACACACGCTGGCAGGCATGAAACTGCAATTCAATTGCACTAGCATACTGATGATTCACAGTCTAAGAATTTTTTATTTTAAATATTTACAATACTGTTAAAACAAATATGATTGGTGTAACTAGTTTGCAAGTGGGCCTGGCACACACGCTGGCAGGCAGGCAACTGCAATTCAATGGCACTAGCAGACCGATGATTCACAGTCAAAAAAGTTTTGATTTAAAATATTTTCAATACTGTTACAACAAATATGATTGGTGGCAATAGTTGGCAGCAAGTGGGCCTGTTGGTGGCACTAGTTGGCAAGTGGGCCTGGCACACACGCTGGGAGGCAGGCAACTGCAATTCAATTGCACTAGCAGACTGATGATTCACAGTCAAAAAAGTTTTTATTTTAAATATTTACACTACTGTTATAACAAATATGATTCATGGCACTAGTTGGAAAGTGGGCCTGGCACACACGCTGGCAGACAGGCAACTGCAATTAAATAACAATAGCAGACTGATGTAACAGTTTGTTTTTTAAAAAAGTTACACTAATGTTACAACAGATAGGAGTGATGGCACTCAGGATAGAAGTAGGCACAGTATGTGCTGGCAGCCTGACACACAGGCTGGCACTAGTGACAGGCTGGCCTGTAAACTAAAATTAAATAACACTAGAAGACTGATGTAAAAGTTTTTTTTACAAAATTTAAACTAATGTTACACCAGATAGGAGTGGTGGACTGGCAGTGAGGATGGAAGTAGGCACAGTATATGCTGGCAGCCTGACACACAGGCTGGCACTAATGGCAGCCAGGCTGACCTGGCAACTAATATTAAATAACACTAGAAGAGGACTGATGTAAAAAATAATTTTTTTTAAAATTTACACTAATGTTACACCAGATATAAGTGGTGGGAAAAAGAGCTATTAATTACACTATATGATGTGGGCCTGACACACAGGCCTGATGGAAAATGAAATTAGATTACACTAGCAAAATGCTTTAAAAGTTTTTTTACATTTTTTTAAATAATGTTAAGCAGATATGAGTGGTGGCTGCTGGCACAGCAATTAAACAATGTTGTATGCTGTGTAAGCTTGACACACAGGCCTGATAGAAAATTAAATTAGATTACACTAGCAAAATGATTTAAAAATTTTTTTAAAAAATTTAAAATAATGTTAAGCAGATATGAGTGGTGGCTGCTAGGACAGCAATTAACCACAGTATGCTGTGTAAGCCAGAAACACACATTCCTGATAGAAAATGAAATTAGATTACACTAACAAAATGATTTAAAAGTTTTTTTAAAAAATTTAAAATAACGTTAAGCAGATATGAGTGGTGGCTGCTAGGACAGCAATTAACCACAGTATGCTGTGTAAGCCAGAAACACACAGGCCTGATAAAAAATGAAATTAGATTACACTAGCAAAATGATTTAAAAGTTTTTTTTTTAATTTAAAATAATGTTAAGCAGATATGAGTGGTGGCTGCTAGGACAGCAATTAACCACAGTATGCTGTGTAAGCCAGAATCACACAGGCCTGATAGAAAATGAAATTAGATTACACTAGCAAAATGATTTTAAAGTTTTTTGTTTAAATTTAAAATAATGTTAAGCAGATATGAGTGGTGGCTGCTAGGACAGCAATTAACCACAGTATGCTGTGTAAGCCAGAAACACACAGGCCTGATAGAAAATGAAATTAGATTACACTAGCAAAATGATTTAAAAGTTTTTCTTTTAAAATTTAAAATAATGTTAAGCAGATATGAGTGGTGGCTGCTAGGACAGCAATTAACCACAGTATGCTGTGTAAGCCAGAAACACACAGGCCTGATAGAAAATGAAATTAGATTACACTAGCAAAATGATTTAAAAGTTTTTTTAAAAAATTTAAAATAATGTTAAGCAGATATGAGTGGTGGCTGCTAGGACAGCAATTAATCACAGTATGCTGTGTAAGCCAGAAACACACAGGCCTGATAGAAAATGAAATTAGATTACACTAGCAAAATGATTTAAAAGGTTTTTTTTTTAAATTTAAAATAATGTTAAGCAGATATGAGTGCTGGCTGCTAGGGCAGCAATTAAAGGGACAGTCAAGTATAAATTAAACTTTCATTATTCAGATAGGACTTTTAATTTTAATCGACTTTCCAATTTACTTTTATCATCAAATTTGCTTTTTTCTCTTGGTATTCTTAGTTTAAACTAAACATAGGTAGACTCATATGCTAATTTCTAAGCCTTTGAGGGCTTCCTCTTATCACAGGCTTTTTAAATCTCTTTTCAACACAAAGAGACAGAAAGTACACGTGGGCTATATAGATAACACTGTGTTCAGGCACAGAAAGTTATTTAAGATCTAGCACAATACAATGCTAAATTTAAGACAATAGATAATAAACAGTCACAGTCATGTGATCAGGGGGCTGGAAGAAGGTTCCTAGATACAAGGTAATCACAAAGGTAAAAAGTACATTAATATAACTGTGTTGGTTATGCAAAACTGGGGAATGAGTAATAAAGGGATTATCTATCTTTTAAAACAATAACAATTATATGGTTGACTGTCCCTTTAACCACAGTATGCTGTGTAAGCCAGAAACACACAGGCCTGATAGAAAATGAAATTAGATTACACTAGCACAATGATTTAAAAGTTTTTTTTTTAATTTAAAATAATGTTAAGCAGATATAAGTGGTGGCTACTAGGACAGCAATTAACCACAGTATGCTGTGTAAGCCAGAAACACACACGCCTGATAGAAAATGAAATTAGATTACACTAGCAAAATGATTTAAAAGTTTTGTTGGTTAAATTTACACTAATGTTAAGCAGATATCAGTGGGGGCACTAATCACAGTATATGCTGTGAGCCTCACACACAGGCTGAAAGCCAGGCAAATGCAAATAAAATTACAAATAATAATAAAAAAAAAGACTGAAGTTATAGCCCTAAAAAGGGCTATTTGGGGTGCTGTCCTTACAGCAGAGATTAGATGAGTCCTTCAGGACTGTAGTGGACACTAAATACACTAGCCTAGCTATCTATTTCCCTATAATGTCAGCAGCAGCAACACTAAAGCTCCTCTCACTAAGAAAGCAAGATCGTAATGAATCTAAAATGGCTGCTGCCAAGGAGCTGGGAGGGTCTGTGAGGGATTGTCTGATGCTGATTGGCTCAAATGTGTCAGAAGGCTGTGAGATACAGGGTCAAAGTTTCCTCAATGATGACACATAGGGGGCGGATCGAACATTGCATATGTTCGCCCGCAGCGGCGAACGCGAACAAGCTATGTTCGCCGGGAACTGTTCTCCGGCGAACAGTTCGCGACATCACTAATGAAGACATAATTTTTCTGAATACTGCATAATATTAAGCTATAAGATGATATCAGAGACGTCAAGTAGAAATATAATTCAAATCACAAGCCTTGATTACAATTGATTTATTTGTTTTTTCTCTTTTTCATTTTATTTTGGTTATTATGGTTTTATTTATTTGCAAAGTTCATTAGACGTTTCTGTTCAACATCTAATTTATATAAAATGTTTCTGTAATCACTAATGGTAATGCATCGTCTGAGACAATGTGTTTATTGCTCTCAGGGTGTACTAAATGATGTATAATTGCTTAATGGAAACAAAATAAAAAGTATTTCAACATAAAGGGACACTAAACCCAAAAATGTTCTTACATGATTCAAGTAGAGAATACAATTTTAAACAACATTCCAATTTACTTGTATTATCTAATTTCTTCATTCCTTAGATATCCTTTGTTGAAGAAATAGCAATGCACATGTGTGAGCCAATCACACGAGGCATCTATTTGCAGCAACCAATCAGCAGCTACTGAGCTAGATATGCTTTTTAGCAAAGTATATCAAGATAATTGAGCAAATTAGATAATAGAAGTACATTAGAAAGTTGTTTAAAATTGTATGCTCTTTCTAAATCATGAAAGAAAAAATGTGGATTTATGTCCCTTTAATTAACAGAAAACTTCAGTTTCATATTCATCTTGGATGTTATAAGTTTATGTTATTGTTATTGACACAGATTGGCACTCACCTGTGTCTTGTCCATCAAACAACTAATGCCCATAGCTGGTTTTCCTGTAGTTTTATACTTACTCTTTATTGTTTGCTTAGCTGAGCAAGATTATGGCATCCTATTTAGTCTATTGCTGTTTGCCACTTCAAAGATATTTTCAGTTTACATTCTGGGTGTATATTGACACAAGATAGTGCACGCAATGACAATTTCATTATTCTTGACCACCAAAAACCATTCACTTTCTTAAATACAATAAGCTTATTGTATCTCATGAATATGTTTAACCTGAGCCTATTAAACCTGATTAATTTAAAGAAACAGTACACTGTAAAATTGTTTATATATTAATGTATTTTCAATGACTTGTTATACCTGCTGCAGAGTATAAAATGAATGGGAAATTGCATTTTCAGGTTTATTTGTGTATGTGAAGTATCTGGTTTTGTGCTTTTAAACCACAGCCCATTACAATGGGTTGAGTTTCTCATGTTATTATTATTATTTATTAGTATTGGTTATTTGTAGAGCGCCAACAGATTTCGCAGCGCTGTAAACAGAGGGTAGTAAAACAAAACAATTAAAGGGATCAAATGGGTAGAGGGCCCTGCCAAGAGTTGCACTGTTGTAATCAGTTCTTAAGAAGGTGATCTAGAAACAGCTGGACGTAAGGGGGTTCAGGGGATAGCAATGGAGGAGAGGAACTGGTATAAAGTAAGGTTAGCATAGGTTGTAAGCGTCCCTGAACAGTAGAGTCTTTAGGGAGCGCTTAAAGCTTTCAAAACTAGAAGAGAGTCTTGTGGGGCGAGGCAGAGAGTTCCACAAGATGGGAGCCAGTCTGGAGAAGTCCTGTAAATGGGAGTGTGATGAGGTGACAAGAGAGGAGGAGAGTAGGAGGTCATGAGCAGAGCGAAGGGGACAGGAGGGAGAGTATCTGGAGACAAGGTCTGAGATATAGGGGGGAGCAGTGCAGTTGAGGGCTTTGTATGTCAGAGTGAGAATTTTATGTTTGATCCTAGAGGCAGGAGGAAGCCAGTGAAGGGATTGGCAGAGAGGTGCAGCAGATGAAGAGCGACATGTAAGGAAGATTAGTCTGGCAGAGGCATTCATTATGGATTGTAAAGGAGCTAGGCGGCGGGTGGGGAGACCAGAGAGGACAGAGTTGCACTAATCAAGGCAGGAAAGAATGAGAGAGTGGATTAAAATCTTAGTTATGTCTTGTGTAAGGAAGTGTCTAATTTTGGAGATGTTTTTAAGGTGGTTTTTAAGGTTTTTAATGTTATCACTTTGCGTACACACACTTGCTTCCTTATCTTATATTTATCTGGAAAACCAAAGCTCAATACTTAGAGATAACAATGGAAAATGATAATTTTATTACTTAACTATCCTGCACCCCACTTGGAGTGTAATTTCTTCTGCTGGCTATGTTTACTTAAGCTATTCAATTGCCTACTCCAGTATATAAACTTTTACTATAGGTGGGGATACCACAGGCTAAATCAGCTATTTCAGATACCAAAATAGGGATAAATGAGCTACTTGTCAACAAATACACTCCCAGCAGGGAAAATTTATCATAGGGAACAATTTAAAGGGGAGCATTTTTGGGGTGAACTTTCCCTTTAACTATTCTATCAGATTGTTACAACATGTAGGTAGCTTATTAATAGAATATTACCAGCTTCCTTACTAACCTCCAGAGCTACAACAACCTGCTCTTTGGCCTTTCCCTTTACTTTACTGCCTTTAAGGGGGCATAAAAAAACTAATTTTTCTTTCATGATTCAGATAGTGCATGTGATTGTAAACAACTTTCCAATTTACTTGTATTAGCTAATTTGTTTTGTTTTCTTGATATCCTTTGTTGAAAAGGAAACCTAGGTAGACTCAGAGATGCTGATTTGTTGCTGCACATATATATTTCATATTATTTGCTCATCAAATGCATTCAGCTAGCTCCCAGTAATGCATTGCTACTTCTTCAAAAAAGGATACCAAGAGAATGAATCAAATTAGATTATAAAAGTAAATTGAAAAGCTGTTGTATTCTCTATCTGAATCATTAAAGAAAAATGTCTGTGTTTCATGGCCGATTAATTTATCTTTATCAACCTTTATTTATTTCTTCTGTCTCTCACTCCTTTTCTTGAGTCTGTTCCTTTTGCCTTGTAGAAAATGGCAAATAATATAAAACAGGAATGACGGCTACCACTTTCTAAATGTATTATTTATATTTTTCTTTCAATAATATTTCCCTGTCTGTTCTATATCCTCAATATGCCTCTGTCTTCTCTATACCTTACAACAGTTCTCCATTTTAGGCCACAACATGTTGTCAGTCAAGAATGATTGGACTGCAAGCTTTATTTTTATAATACAAGATATTTGTTTGGTTACAATATTAAAGGGACAGTCAAGGCCAAAATAAACTTTCATGATTCAGATAGAGCATGTAATTTTAAACAGTTTTCCAATTTACTTTTATCACCAATTTTGCTTTGTTCTCTTGGTATTCTTAGTTGAAAGCTTAACCTAGGAGGTTCACATGCTAATTTCTTAGACCTTGAAGGCCACCTCTTTTCAGAATGCATTTTAACAGTTTTTCACCACTAGAGGGTGTTAGTTCACGTGTTTCATATACATAACACTGTGCTCGTGCATGTGAAGTTTTCTGGGAGCAGGCACTGATTGGCTAAACTGCAAGTCTGTCAAAAGAACTGAAATAAAGGGGCAGTTTGCAGAGGCTTAGATACAAGATAATCACAGAGGTTAAAAGTATATTATTATAACTGTGTTGGTTATGCAAAACTGGGGAATGGGTAATAAAGGGATTATCTATCTTTTTAAACAATAAAAACTCTGGTGTAGACTGTCCCTTTAAGTATAATGTTAAAGGCCCTTGTAATTGTTAAATACAGAAAAAAGTTGTGATGAAACATGCACATTTATGCTAGATAAAATAAGAAGAACATAAAAAGAATGCCACTGGATGGAGTTTTCACTTCCATTTTTTGTCTGTGATAAATAGAAATAATCCCTTGCCCTACAATCCACTGAAATCTGTAGACCTTCTATTATGGCTAAATGTATTGGGTCATTTTCATCAGTAGATAGAAGAGCATTAATTAAGCAGCATTCTCCTGTGGCTGCAATAGACACGGTCTCTATCAACAAATGCATGTTGGTTATTTTAGTTTGTTCCCACAGTGTTGATTTAAGAGACCCAGCTGGGAATATAGTAAGCACAGAGCAAAGGGCTGGTGAGCACAGTGTGAGATCTGTCTCCTAATGGTCAAATAAATGAATGCTTTATTACACTAGAAGTGCTGACATTATTGGATCAAACCGGATGAGGCTTGTGTTTTTATTTCAGGACATTGTTCTTGCAGCATGAATATACTGTACTGTTAGAGCAAACTCCTTCATTGTATTAATGCATAGACATTTGTTTTACTAGAATTAAAGAAATAAATACATATATTTTATATTTATATTAAAGATTTGGAAATAAAACAATTAGGACATATCATATAAATATTAATACAATTAAAAAATCAAAATAAATGAAATAATAATAAAAAGTGATGACACAATGCTTATCTTTCATAAAAGAGCATTAAATATGACCTTTACTAATTTCAAGCTGGTCTTTGGTTGGTAAAAACAAGCACATATACACAGCTGCTGTGAATGCATTTAGAGTAGCAATTATCTTCAGAGGGTAGAACTTAATTGTAAGGCAAATAATTGAAATAAAAAAGGACGAAGAGGTGAAAACTGTTTAAGTATAGCTTGTCCTTCCAGTTAAGGTGATGTTCATAGTTGTTTCTTAAACCCTGGCTAAAAGATGGTCCTGCCACAAATAAGACATAGGACTAGATTACAGCGCAACTTCAGAGCTCTGGTTCACTGTTAAGCTCAACTAAAAAGTTGCAAAATACACATACAAAATACATTGTACAGTACAGTTACACTCATAATAACACTGTCTCATAAACATTATTTTCAACAAAAATGCATACAAATGTTATAAGGGCTCAATCATATGAGGTCCCAGGTGTTATTAAAAGAAAGGCAGGCAAAGGGGTTTAACATAGAGATACATACATATACATGTCTAAATATGTATATGTATGTGTGTGTATGTATGTGTATATATATATATATATATACATACACATATATATACTCTCTCTCTCTCTCTCTCTCTATATATATATATATATATATATATATATATATATATATATATATATATATATATATATATATATATATATATATATACACAGGTGAGAAAGACTCATTACATGCAAAGAAAGATAGTTCAAGCCGTGATTTGTCATAATTGTGTTGATTATGGCTTACAGCTCATGAAAACCCCAAATTCACAATCTCAGAAAATTAGAATATTCTGAAAAGGTGCAATATTCTAGGCTCAAAGTGTCCCACTCTAATCAGCTAATTAAGCCATAACACCTGCAAAGGGTTCCTGAGCCTTTAAATGGTCTCTCAGTCTGGTTCAGTAAGAATCACAATCATGGGAATGATTGCTGACCTGACAGTTGTGCAGAAAACCATCATTGACACCCTCAATAAGGAGGGAAAGCCTCAAAAGGTAATTGCAAAATAAGTTAGATGTTCCCAAAGTGCTCTATCAAAGCACATTAATAGAAAGTTATGTGGAAGGGAAAGGTGTGGAAGAAAAATGTGCACAAGCAGCAGGGATGACCGCAGCCTGGAATAGGATTGTCAGGAAAAGGCCATTCAAAAGTGTTGGGGACTTTCACAAGAGCCACCACACTCAGACGGATCCTGGACAAGGGCTTCAAATGTTGTATTCCTCTTGTCAAGCCACTCCTGAGCAACAAACAACGTCAGAAGCGTCTTACCTGGGCTAAAGAAAAACAGACCTGGTCTGTTGCTCAGTGGTCTAAAGTCCTCTTTTCTGATGAGAGCAAATTTTGGATATGGAGGAATTTGGATATGGAGGAAGAATGGAGAGGCACACACTGCAAGATGCTTGAAGTCCAGTGTGAAGTTTCCACAGTCTGTGTTGATTTGGGGAGCCATGTCATCTGCTGGTGTTGCTCCACTGTGCTTCATTAAGTCCAGGGTCAACGCAGCCATCTACCAGGAGATTTTAGAGCACTTCATGCTTCCTTCCACAGACAAGCTCTATGGGGATGCTGACTTAATTTTCCAGCAGGACTTGGCACCTGCCCACACTGCCAAAAGCACCAAAACCTGGTTCAATGACCGTGGGATTACTGTGCTTGATTGGCCAGCAAACTCGCCTGACCTGAACCCCATAGAGCCATAGAGAATCTATGGAGCATTGCCAAGAGAAAGATGAGAAACATAAGACTGAACAATGCAGAAGATCTGAAGGCTGCTATTGAAGCATCCTGGTCTTCCATAACACATCAGCAGTGCCACAGGCATGCCACGCCACATTGAGGGGCCCAAACCAAGTACTGAGTACATACAGTATGCATGCTTATACTTTTCAGAGGTCCGATATTGTTCTACAGGTATGTACAATCCTTGTTTTATTGATTGCATGTAATATTCTAATTTTCTGAGATTGTGGATTTGGAGTTTTCATGAGCTGTAAGCCATAATCATCACAATTACAACATATCACGGCTTGAACTATCTTTCTTTGCATGTAATGAGTCTATCTCATATATTAGTTTCACATTTTTTTGCATTAGTTAAATAAATTAACTTTTGCACGATATTCTAATTTTTCTAGTTTCACCTGTATATATAATGTGTGTATATATATATATATATATATATATATATATATATATATATATATATATATATTTATATGTATGTACATATGTATTTATAGGTGTATATATGTATTTACAGACATATATAAACATATGAACACATACATACATATGTATACCTATATAGACATAGTGTATTGGAGCCCTTTGCAGTCAAGTAGCTGAAAACATGTAAAATCATATTTATGCAATCTTCATATTTCATTAAGTGTTTAACTGCATTTGTACTGTAATTATTTCAAATTCCAATGTTCTTCCCATGGGGAATATGTTCTAAGTATTTTTAAATAGATATTCCTTTATATATATATATATATATATATATATATATATATATATATATATATATATACCTATATATTATCATATATAAATAGGTATAGATATATATTTTACCAAAATACCATCATATATACAGAAATATGTATTTAAGAATAAATAGAACATATTCTGCAATGTGAAGAACATTGGAATGTAAAATATTAATATTTCATAAGAAATGCACTTGAGAAAATGCGATTAGCTTTGAGTGAATAAGGGTGTTAGCTTTTTCCCACTTTTCACTCTCCGTTGAAGTTTGGGAATATGTTAATGCAGTCTCAATATTCAATGTTCAGCTTTTTACTTGCTTTGGGTTAGCACTTGTGCAAAAACATTTTACTTTCAACTAGTATATGTGTGCTACCTGATATGTGCAAAAAGCTTAGTTCTAGCAGAGTTCACAAAAGAATGGGAGCAATAAATAGTGCTCCATTCGTAATCTAGCCCATAGTCAAATGAGGTCTTGGAAAAACAGCTCATTACTCATATACTAATGAGTGAGTGCTATATTAATTCTAGGCCAGGATCAGTATTTATCTTATACTAAGGTAAAAAAAAAAGTATAGTTTGAATTAATCATAATTTAAAGTTTTCAGACTGTCCTCCATGGAAATAACATTTTTCGGCTAATGTATTGATGCACAATCGTGATTCCAGAGTGATTGATTCAAGTCTTGCAAATTGGACCTTGGGTTCCTTACAATACATCCATTTTCAAAGTTATCATTGCTTCAGTGAGTGTAATCACATAGCAAACCATGTCCCAAATATATTTTTACTTTTAGTGCCTCTAAAGTTGAAAATACCATAGGAATCAACAAAAAAATCTGGACTGATGGAGAAAACAATAGTGACAGAGGCCACAACATTCAAAGCATCCACAGACTGAAGAGAAACTGCCTTTCAGGCCTTGTCAATGTCACAGTTTGTCAGTCTGTTGATATATTCAAATAAAAGGGTCAATCCCGCGAAGTGCCGGATAGTAGCAGTGTGTCTCCCATAGGACATGATGGGGAAGCTACGCCAGCAAAACATCACAGATATCGTTACTTGTAAGCACTTTCTCTGGGAGGGTGGTTGTATTTGAAGTGTTCATACACAGCGCAAACAGTGCGCTCACTGAAACCAAAAACGATTTCTGTGTTGGAACACTTCAAATAATTCTTGTGTGACCTTTCTTTCCCTAAACCTACACTAACTGCCTAACACTGTATAGTCTCCCCACTGAAAAGGCTTACACCCTACTTGTAACCTATACTTCAGAGATTGGAATATATCAGACTGCTAGCGATGTATCATAAACAAAGTACAGGTTACTCCTCCTGGAATGCCCGACTAACTCCCACAGAACACCTACACCTATGTCATACTTTATCTATACTCCCCCTGGAATGCCCAGCTAACTTCCACAGACCGCCTACACTTACATAATGTCTTCCCTATACTCCCCCCTGGAATGCCCAGCTAACACCCACAGAATGCCTACACCAACATAATGTCTGCAATCTTTTTAGCAAATGAAGCGGGGGTCGGGGGAGCGGAGTTATATAGTACAGGTAATGTCTAAATATTGCTTCCCTTGAGTAAGGGTTAAAATTTGTATTTATAAATTGATAAATATAGCTTAGAATATTACCAGTTGAGGAGACTAAACATACAGAGAATAACAACTAGCTAAACTAATTGTAAAAGGATATACAATTAAGTATAGAAGGATTAGCTCCACGATAAGCGTAAATGTTAAATCAGCAAAACTGATATAAGTTTTAGCAAAATATTATTCCATTTCAATCACACATTATTATATCTTTATTGGGGAATGGGGAATGGGGAATATAGGTCACAACCAGGAACAATCATTCATACAATTGCTTAAGCTCGGTTAAAAACACTTTAACCAGAAGTATAATATATATATGGTTACCAATACAGTACTATAAATAATTTAACTCAGCCAACAGTTTAGAATTAAATGTAGACTAAGTCCATACAATCCGAGGGCTAATTTACTGCTTATATTTTTATATCATACAACTGTTGAGCGGAGGTAGGTAACAATAGTTATAAAGGAAAACTTATATTAAACCATGGTAAGCAAGTTAAAACAAGGAACAAGGTGAGACAAGGTTACTCCTGAGGGACCCCTGACGCTTCCTTTATAAGCAGTAAATGGTGGCAGGATCCATCTTTATGGAGGCGGCGGCCCTCTTCGATCTTCATCCTGGTGGCCCTGGTCCATCTTCATCTATCTTCTGCCGCCGCTCCGCTGGGGAAGTCTTCATCCATCTTCCACCCAATGCATCTTCTTATCTTCTTTTTTCTTATCTTCTATCCCTGACTTCCCTTTCATGCAGTCACCCGCCTCATACTGAATTTTATATATGAGGTACCCCCTTATACAGAGGTACCCTTGCATTCATAATGGCTGATTTTCAAATTCAAAACAGTAAATAGAATGAAACTTTGAGATTAGAGCTGTTTTTTTTAGCTGTTTTTTAGAATAAGATTTTAGGGGTTGATTATCATTTTTATTGCAAACAGAACTTAAATCCCTGCCCTACGAAATGTCCTTTTTAGGGCAATCTTTTTTTGAGATTAGTTTATATTTTTAAAATAGGTTTTTATTTTTTGTCCTGTTAGAATGAGAAATTTCAGTGCCTTTGATAATCTTTTATATCCCTCTCCTGGTTTTTCAGCAATGAGCACTCTCAGTTTCTTTTGCAACTTTTTGGGACCATTTTATTCCCAGTAGGATACAACCCCAAACATTCAAGCAAATCATACAGCAACAGCTTTAATCTGGGTTTAATCAGAATCACTTTCATTGATGTCATTTGTAAGCTATTTACCTAAAGGAATCATTTAGAATGTGATTTGTTCAAATGGAAACGATTCTGACTGTAGAGAAGAGCCATAGGCCCAGCAAGTCTGCCTGATATTTCCTAAAAGTATAATCTTATATAGCTTGTAGGATAGCCCAGGCATTCTTAATGTCCCCCACAGTGTTTGTCATTACCACCTCTTGTGGAAGTTTATTCCATGAATCAATCACCCATTCTGAAAAGAAGTGCTTCCGCAAATTACTCCTGAATATACTACCCTTAAGCTTGAAATCATGACCTCTTGTTCTTTCTTTTTTCTTTTTATGTAAAATACTCACAGCTTTATCTTTATTAAGCCCTTTATAATGCTTAAAAGTTGCTATTATCCTTGTTCCCTTCTCTCATCTAAGCTATACTGTAAATATTTAGGACATTGAGCCTCTCCTGGTATGTTTTATTTTTTAGACAATGTACTATTTTGGTAGCCCTTCTTTGCACAGATTCCAGTTTATTTATATCATTTTGGATATATGTCCTCCAGAACTGCACACAATAGTCAAGATGAGGCCTAACTAATGTGCTGTAAAGTGGCATACAAACCTTACTATTTCTACTGCAAATACCTCTACCAATACATCCAAGCATTCTACTGGCCTTACTCACTGCAATACTATATTGTTTACTAAATTTTAAATAATCTGAAATAATAATTCCCAATTCCCGTTCCTCATTTGTAACACTCAGTAAAGTGTCATTGAGTCTGTAATTAACATTTGGATTTTTTTTCCCTAAATGCATAATTTTACACTTTGCAGAGTTAAACTTTATATCTCAGTTGTTTGTTCAATCCTCCAGTTGTTGTATATAACTTCTCATCTTGCTATTCCCCCTGGAACATCTACTCTATTACAAATTTTTGTATCATCTTCAAACAGATATAATTTCCTCTGTACCCCTTTGCTGATATTACTGATAAATATATTAAACAAAAAAGGGCTCAGAACTGACCCCTGATGAACACCACTAGTAACAGCCCCCTTTGCTGAATTTACTCCATTTACTAAGTAACTCTCGGCCAGATTATGAGTTTTGCGTAATGAACGGCACGGTAATAACTTGCAAGTTATTTCCACCACTCACCTTTAATAGCGCTGCTACTACAGGTTTTCCAAAAACCTGCGTTAGCGGGCAATATGGCAGCGTTGAGCTCCATACCGCACACAAATACCAGGGCTGCTTTGAGCTGGTTTTACGTGCTCGTGCACAATTTCCCCATAGACCTCAATGGGAAGAGCCGGGTGAAAAAAAAGCACCTGCAATAAAGGAGCGTAAAGCTCTGTAACGCAGTCCCATTGATTCCTATGGCGAAAGAAAATTTATGTTTAAACCTAACCCTCTAAAATAAACCCTGAGTCTAAACACCCCTAATCTGCTGCCCCTGACATCGCCAACACCTACATTACAATTATTAACCCCTAATCTGCTGCCCCCGACATCGTCGCTACCTACATTACACTTATTAACCCCTAATCTGCTGCCCCCAATGTCGTCTCCACCTACATAAATTTATTAACCCCTAATCTGCCACCCTCAACGTCGCCGCCGCCACTATACTCTGGCCTCCCACATCACTAACACTAAATAAATATATTAACCCCTAAACCTAACCCTAAGTCTAACCCTAACCCTAACACCCCTAACTTTAATATAAAATAAATCATAATAAAACTTACTATCGTTACTTAAATAATTCCTATTTAAAACTAATACTTACATTGTAGCTATCTTAGGTTTTATTTTTATTTCACAGCTAAGTTTGTATTTATTTTAACTAGGTAGACTAGTTAGTAAATAGTTATTAACTATTTACTAACTATCTATTTAAAATAAATACAAATTTACCTGTAAAATAAAACCTAACCTGCCTTTTACTAACACCTAACATTACACTAAAATTAAATAAATTACATTAATTAAATACAATTAACTAAATTACAAAAAAATAAACACGACATTACACAAAATAAAAAAGAAATTATGATATATTTAAACTAATTACACCTAATCTAATAGCCCTATCAAAATAAAAAAGTCCACCCAAAATAAAAAAACCTAGCCTACACTAAACTGCCAATTGCCCTTAAAAGGGCCTTTTGCGGGGCATTGCCCCAAAGAAATCAGCTCTTTTACCTGTAACAAAAAAATACAAACAACCCCCAACAGTAAAACCCACCACCCACACAACCAACCCCCCCCAAAAAAAACTACCTAAAAAACCTAAGCTCCTTATTACCCTGAAAAGGGCATTTGGATGGGCATTGCCCTTAAAAGGGCATTTAGCTCTTTTTCTGTGCCCAAAACCCTAATCTAAAAATAAAACCCACCCAATAAACCCTTAATAAAACTTAACACTAACCCCCGAAGATCCACTTACAGTTTTTGAAGACCGTAAATCCATCCTCATCCAGCCGGGAGAAGTCTTCATCCAAGCAGGCAAAAGTCCTAAATGAAGGTTCCTTTAAGGGACGTCATCCAAGATGGCGTCCCTTGAATTCCGATTGGCTGATAGACTTCTATCAGCCAATCGGAATTAATGAGTAAATCCAATCAGCCAATAGGATTGAGCTCGCAATTTATTGGCTGATTGTAACAGCCAATAGAATGCGAGCTCAATCCTATTGGCTGATTGCATCAGCCAATATGATTTTTTACCCTTTAATTCCGATTGGCTAATAGAATTCTATCAGCCAATCGGAATTCAAGGGACGCCATCTTGGATGACGTTATTTAAAGGAAATTTCATTCTTGAATAGCCAGCAAAAGAAGAGGATGCTCCTCGCCGGATGTCTTGAAGATGGAGCCGCTCCACTTCAGAAGGATGAAAATAGAAGATGCCGTCTGGATGAAGACTTCTGCCCGCCTTGAGGACGACTTCTTGCCACTTGGATGAAGACTTCTCCCGAGTTCGTTGAGGACTTCTGCCATGCTTGGATGAAGACTTCTCCCGGCTTCGTTGAGGACTTCTTGCCGCTTGGATGAAGATTTCTCCCGGCTTGATAAGGATGGATGTCCGGTCTTCAAAGACTGTAAGTGGATCTTCGGGGGTTAGTGTTAGGTTTTATTAAGGGTTTATTGAGTGGGTTTTATTTTTAGATTAGGGTTTTGGGCACAGAAAAAGAGCTAAATGCCCTTTTAAGGGCAATGCCCATCCAAATTCCCTTTTCAGGGCAATGGGGAGCTTAGGTTTTTTAGGTAGTTTTTTTTGGGGGGGTTTGGTTTTGTGGGTGGTGGGTTTTACTGTTGGGGGTTGTTTGTATTTTTTTTTACAGGTAAAAGAGCTGATTTATTTGGGGCAATGCCCCGCAAAAGGCCCTTTTAAGGGCAGTTTAGTGTAGGCTAGGGTTTTTTTTTTATTTAGGGGGCCTTTTTATTTTGATAGGGCTATTAGATTAGGTGTAATTAGTTTAAATATTTGATAATTTCTTTTTTATTTTGTGTAATTTATTGGTTTTTTTTGTAATTTAGTTAATTGTATTTAATTTTAGTGTAATGTTAGGTGGTGGTGTAACTTAGGTTAGGTTTTATTTTACAGGTAAATTTGTATTTATTTTAACTAGATAGTTAATAGTTAATAACTATTTACTAACTAGTCTACCTAGTTAAAATAAAAATAAACTTAGATGTGAAATAAAAATAAAACCTAAGATAGCTACAATGTAACTATTAATTATATTGTAGCTAGCTTAAGGTTTATTTTACAGGTAAGTATTTAGTTTTAAAAATGAATTATTTAGGTAATGATAGTAAGTTTTATTTTGATTCATTTTAATTATATTAAAGTTAGGGGTGTTAGGGTTAGGGTTAGACTTAGGGTTAGGGGTTAATATATTTATTTAGTGTTAGTGATGTGGGAGGCCAGAGGTTTAGGGGTTAATAACTTTAGTATAGTGGTGGCGGTGACATTGGGGGCAGCAGATTAGGGGTTAATACATTTATGTAGGTGGCGTCGACATTGGGGGCAGCAGATTAGGGGTTAATAATATTTAACTAGTGTTTGCGATGCGGGAGTGCCACAGTTTAGGGGTTAATATGTTTATTATAGTGGCAGCGATGTCCGGAGCAGCAGATTAGGGGTTAATAATTTTATTTTAGTGTTTGCAATGCAGGAGGGCCTCGGTTTAGGGGTTAATAGGTAATTTATGGGTGTTAGTGTACTTTGTAATACTATAATTATGAGTTTTATGCTACAGCTTTGAAACGTAAAACCCATAACTATTGACTTTAGATGGAGGTAGGAATCTTGATGGTATAGGCTGTACCGCTCACTTTTTGTCCTCCCAGGCAAAACTCGTAATACCAGTGCTATGGAAGTCCCATTGAAAAAGGACTTTTTGAAAGGTGCGGTAGTTACGTTGTATTATGGCCAAAAAGTTGTGCAGTAGAGCTATACCTACAAGACTCGTAATAGCAGTGGTAGTGAAAAAGCAGCGTTATGAGCCATAACGCACAATTCGTAATCTAGCCATCTGTTTTCTATCCTTAAGCCAGCATTCCACACTGTTTACAATTTTTGAGTCTAGACCAAGTAAATACAGTTTGCGAATTAGTTGTTGTGTGGGACGGTGTCAAATGCTTTGCTGAAATCTAGATATGCTAAATCAACTGTTCCACCTTGGTCTAACACTTTTATTACATAATCAAAGAAGTCAATTAGATTAGTCTGACATGATGTCCTTGAAGTTAAACCATGCTGATTTTGGTCCTTTAAATTGTTTGTCTTTATGTAAGTCATATTTTTTTTATTTTAAGAGACTTTCTATTAATTTCCCTACTCCTGAATTTAAACTAACAGGCCTTTAGTTACCAGATTCTTCCCTACTGCCCTTTTATGAAGAGGTGCTACATTTGCTATTCTTCAATCATTTGGAACAACTCCTGATTAAACAGATTAGTTAATGGGGTAGTTAGCACTGATCAATGTTCCTTTAATCACGTGGATGAATATTATCAGGACCCCCTGACATTTTTACATTTATTTTTGATAATGCCAACAAAACCTCATCCTCTGTAAAAAGATTAGTGCTAAGCTCATTTCCATTTTTTGTAGCATGCTTTAATGTAGACATTCTATCTTCAATATTATTTGTAAAAATAGAACAGAAGTAATCATTGAGACAGTCTGCAATTTGATTATCTCCTTCTACTATTCTACAATCAACTGTTTTTATTTTTACTATTGCAACCTTAGTTTTTCTTCTCTCACTGATTTATCTTAAAGTGTGGTACCAATGTTTTACTGTAAAAAGGGGATTTAAAGATACTACACTCTAAGCGATCTCTAAAGGCTAATCCCAATAGGTAAGCAGACCTCCTAACTGCTATCCTAATAGTAATAAACAAAAAAGAGGAATATTGGGATAGCATTAAAAACAGCAAATAGAGATCTTAAAGGCTGGGATTAGAATCATCCATATGAAGTGTCAAAAAAGAATGCATGTGTCAAACTAAAAGAACGATAATTGTGTCAAAGGGATTAAATAATGATTTACATTTACAATGTACAATGGTCTGAGCAGTATACAAGAGTCTGATAATGCTGCAATGATCCTCAGGCAGAGGATAATCTATTTTTAAAAAGGTATTCTGTCTAGAGAAAGTGTGCTGAGAGCAGTCCATGGCTAAAACGCATACGGCTAGATTTAGAGTTTGGCGGCCAAAGGGGTGCGTTAGCTACGCGTGCTTTTTTTCCACCGCACCTTTTAAATACCGCTGGTATTTAGAGTTCACAGAATGGCTGGGTTTTCAGTGCGTTAGGCTCCAAAAAGGGAGCGTAGAGCATAATTTAACGCCACTGCAACTCTAGATACCAGCGGTGCTTACGGACGCTGCCAGCTTCAAAAACGTGCTCGTGCACGATTCCCCCATAGAAAACAATGGGGCCATTTGAGCTGAAAAAAAACCTAACACCTGCAAAAAAGTAGCGTTCAGCTCCTAACGCAGCCCCATTGTTTTCTATGGGGAAACATTTCCTACGTCTGCACCTAACACCCTAACATGAACCCTGAGTCTAAACACCCCTAACCTTACACTTATTAACCCCTAATCTGCCACCCCCGCTATCGCTGACACCTGCATATTTTTTTAACCCCTAATCTGCCGCTCCGTAAACCGCTGCTACCTACATTATCCCTGTGTACCCCTAATCTGTTGCCCCTAACACCGCCGACCCCTATATTATATTTATTAACCCCTAATCTGCCCCCCTCAACGTCGCCTCCACCTGCCTACACTTATTAACCCCTAATCTGCCGAGCGGACCGCACCGCTACTATAATAAAGTTATTAACCCCTAATCCGCCTCACTCCCGCCTCAATAACCCTATAATAAATAGTATTAACCCCTAATCTGCCCTCCCTAACATCGCCGACAGCTAACTTCAAGTATTAACCACTAATCTGACGATCGGAGCTCACCGCTACTCTAATAAATTGTTTAACTCCTTAAGCTAATTCTAACCCTAACACTAACACCCCCCTAAGTTAAATATAATTTTTATCTAACGAAATAAATTAAGTCTTATTAAATAAATTATTCCTATTTAAATCTAAATACTTACCTGTAAAATAAATCCTAATATAGCTACAATATAAATTATAATTATATCTTAGCTATTTTAGGATTAATATTTATTTTACAGGCAACTTTGTAATTATTTTAACCAGGTACAATAGCTATTAAATAGTTAAGAACTATTTAATAGCTACTTAGTTAAAATAATTACAAAATTACCTGTAAAATAAATCCTAACCTAAGTTACAATTAAACCTAACACTACACTATCAATAAATAAATTAAATAAACTACCTACAATTATCTACAATTAAACCTAACACTACACTATCAATAAATAAATTAAATACAATTCCTACAAATAAATACAATGAAATAAACTAACTAAAGTACAAAAAATAAAAAAGAACTAAGTTACAAAAAATAAAAAAATATTTACAAACATTAGAAAAAAATTACAATTTTAAACTAATTACACCTAATCTAAGCCCCCTAATAAAATAACAAAGACCCCCAAAATAAAAAAAATGCCCTACCCTATTCTAAATTACAAAAGTTCAAAGCTCTTTTACCTTACCAGCCCTTAAAAGGGCCCTTTGCGGGGCATGCCCCAAAGAATTCAGCTCATTTGCCTGTAAAAAAAAACATACAATACCCCCCCCCCCAACATTACAACCCACCACCCACATACCCCTAATCTAACCCAAACCCCCCTTAAATAAACCTAACACTAAGCCCCTGAAGATCTTCCTACCTTGTCTTCACCATGCCAGCTATCACCGATCGTTCCAGGCTCCGAAATCTTCATCCAAGCCCAAGCGGGGGCTAGACATCCATCATCCGACGGCTGAAGAAGTCCAGAAGAGGCTCCAAAGTCTTCATCCTATCCGGGAAGAAGAGTAGATCCGGACCGGCAACCATCTTCTTCCAAGCGGCATCTTCTATCTTCATCCGATGAGGACCGGCTCCATCTTGAAGACCTCCACCGCGGACCCATCTTCTTCTTCCAACGACTTCCCGACGAATGACGGTTCCTTTAAGGGACGTCATCCAAGATGGCGTCCCTCGAATTCCGATTGGCTGATAGGATTCTATCAGCCAATCGGAATTAAGGTAGGAAAATTCTGATTGGCTGATGGAATCAGCCAATCAGAATCAAGTTCAATCCGATTGGCTGATTCAATTAGCCAATCAGATTGAGCTTGCATTCTATTGGCTGTTCCGATCAGCCAATAGAATTCGAGCTCAATCTGATTGGCTGATCGGATCAGCCAATCGGATTGAACTTGATTGTGATTGGCTGATTCCATCAGCCAATCAGAATTTTCCTACCTTAATTCCGATTGGCTGATAGAATCCTATCAGCCAATCGGAATTCTTACAGGCAAAAGAGCTGAATTCTTCGGGGCATGCCCCGCAAAGGGCCCTTTTAAGGGCTGGTAAGGTAAAAGAGCTTTGAACTTTTTTAATTTAGAATAGGGTAGGGCATTTTTTTTATTTTGGGGGTCTTTGTTATTTTATTAGGGGGCTTAGAGTAGGTGTAATTAGTTTAAAATTGTTGTAATTTTTTTCTAATGTTTGTAAACATTTTTTTATTTTTTGTAACTTAGTTCTTTTTTATTTTTTGTACTTTAGTTAGTTTATTTCATTGTATTTATTTGTAGGAATTGTATTTAATTTATTTATTGATAGTGTAGTGTTAGGTTTAATTGTAGCTTAGGTTAGGATTTATTTTACAGGTAATTTTGTAATTATTTTAACTAGGTAGCTATTAAATATTTCTTAACTATTTAATAGCTATTGTACCTGGTTAAAATAATTACAAAGTTGCCTGTAAAATAAATAATAATCCTAAAATAGATAAGATATAATTATAATTTATATTGTAGCTATATTAGGATTTATTTTACAGGTAAGTATTTAGATTTAAATAGGAATAATTTATTTAATAAGACTTAATTTATTTCGTTAGATAAAAATTATATTTAACTTAGGGGGGTGTTAGTGTTAGGGTTAGAATTAGCTTAAGGGGTTAAACAATTTATTAGAGTAGCGGTGAGCTCCGATCGGCAGATTAGGGGTTAATACTTGAAGTTAGCTTTCGGCGATGTTAGGGAGGGCAGATTAGGGGTTAATACTATTTATTATAGGGTTATTGAGGTGGGAGTGAGGCGGATTAGGGGTTAATACATTTATTATACTAGCGGTGAGCTTCGGTCGGCAGATTAGGGGTTAATAATTGTGGGTATCTGGCAGCGACGTTGTAGGGGGCAGATTAGGGGTTAATAAATATAATATAGGGGTCGGCGGTGTACGGAGCGGCAGATTAGGGGTTAAACAAATTTAAATATAGTGGCGGCGATGTGGGGGGACCTCGGTTTAGGGGTACATAGGTAGTTTATGGGTGTTAGTGTACTTTAGAGCACAGTAGTTAAGAGCTTTATGAACCGGCGTTAGCCCAGAAAGCTCTTAACTCCTGACTTTTTTCTGCGGCTGGAGTTTTGTCGTTAGATTTCTAACGCTTACTTCAGCCACGACTCTAAATACCAGCGTTAGAAAGATCCCATTGAAAAGATAGAATACGCAATTGACGTAAGGGGATCTGCGGTATGGAAAAGTCGCGGCTGGAAAGTGAGCGTTAGACCCTTTAATGACTGACTCCAAATACCAGAGGGCGGTAAAAACCAGCGTTAGGAGCCTCTAACGCTGGTTTTGACGGCTACCGCCCAACTCTAAATCTAGGCCTCTCACCTCTGCATTATTTGATTATCTGTAAATAATGGTAGTAGGCCAGGTACATTGAACCACTTTAACTAAAATCGAGTGGTCTCTGTATGTATAATTCCTGTCCCCAGGATCTACCATTAATGGCTATATCTGTTTAATTTGGATACTCGCTGGAAAACACAGCTTTCTCACTAATGACTATTCACCTGACCTTTTAACCAGATTTGGTAGTAGGACCTAGAGGAGTTGTAATACTGCCACACTACACATCGGGTTTACCAAAATATACCTTGGACCGTTCTCAAAGCTATTTGTCTTAAAAGCAAATTTGCTAAACTACAACACATATGTGCTGAGCACACTTTCTCTAGAAGGAATACCTTTTAAACGGATTATCCGCTGCCTGAGGATCATTGCAGCGTTATCAGACGCTTGTATACTGCTCAGACCATTGTACATGGAACTTTCTGCCACCAATGTGAGCCGTTATTACAGACTCTGTTTTTCCACTCGCACTAGGAGTGTATCTAAGAACAGGTATTATTTGCAAACGCAGCTATTTGAAAGACTATTGCCTTATGCACTGTTTATATATCAGCTTTTAAGCACTATATCATAAAAAGCTTGAAAAGAAATATCATAAAAAGCTTGAAAACGTATTGTTTTTTAATATTATTGTTACAGAACACGCACAACTGTCATTTAATATTGTGTTTTAACATTGTCCATTTGTAACTGGATGCCGGCATCTTCTTTTGTTACTTTGTTATTATACCCTCAATTGTTTTTATAAATAAACATCATTGTAACTACTTTCTTAAGTTTTACTGACTGTACTATCTACTCTTTCACATGAGCTTAAACCTTCCTAATTAACTGCTTAGTCTTTTTTTGTTGGAGTCTCCATATTTGCATATCATCATCTGACTGTGTGTTTCTGTAATTTTTATAAACTATCTTTTTGTATTTACAGTATGTGCTACTTCTTTTTTACGAACATGTCTAATACAGTGTATCTCCTTAATTTCAAAAACTTAAAAACCTAAAAAGGTTTTTTCCCTTAAATTGATACATAATCTTTATCTGTTGATACAGTTACCTTTATAAATATCTTTATCTTGTAACATCTTTATCTTGTAACACCATTAATAGCCTAGGATTCCTTATCCAATAAATTAAAATAAATTAAATTAAAATAAAATTAAATAAATTATATATGATAAAATAATAATTAAACTTTTATCATAGTTTTATTTGGAAAGTACATAAGAGGTATTTACCTAAAATTAGGAATCTCCTTGCCATCATCTAATAAAAGATTCTGATCTCTTGTTCATTATAATATGTGTGATATTTAAATTATCTAAGAATTTCTCTAAGATTTTTTCCAAATTTAATTAAAATATAAACTTTATGTGTCCAATCAGTACAATACAATATTTCATTGTAAACATGTACATATATTTGTATATAATAACTTTTTAATGTAATGTATATTAACACCAGTAGGTGTCACTATTTCTACAGGTGTGGGCCTTGTGGCGCCAAACCAACAGGTATATAAGGTGTGTTAAGTTAGTATAAGCCTATGCATGATTAAGAGGCATTAGCCTCGAAACGTTGCTAATTTGTCCTAATAAAGATACTTTTAAGCATTGGAGAGCTGTGGACACTTTCATTGTTCTACATTTATGTGGTGAAGTGGCAGTTCACCTGTCTGCACGAGCACTCATATCCTTTGGTGCTGTTCCACATTGGACTGTTATGTAATACAGTGTATGAGTGCATCTAAAATGGCACCCTTCAAAAATTCTCACTGTTCTTAAGCCCCCGTAATAATAGTTTGCCCTTTTAAATAGTTTAGTTATTCTCCTAATGTTAGCAGAGCTAATATAGAGTCCTTTACATACTCCCCAGAAGGATAGGGTGGGATCCCTAAAAATTGCTTACCTGTTAACTCTAAATACAGCTAAAGACCGCATTTTTAAAGGAAGTGCAGACATATGCAATTAGGGTGTTGTAGTTTTTTATTTTTATTTAAAATGTTCCTAATAATTATATAACTATTTGTTTTTTTCTCTGGATTTTTGTTTTTTTTGGAGATCACATTAGAGATATAAATACTCTGACATTTACATTGTTGTTATTTCTGTCTTTACATTTATAAAACCTGCAATTTCATATGGGTGTGTAGACTTTTTATATTCACTGTAACTCTGGTACCTACTGGCAAATATTTTGTGTGCCAATTAAATGGACAGTCTACAACTTTGTAATCTTAATTTTTTTACCTTAGAATTAGCTGCAAAAAGTCTCCTGCAC
This sequence comes from Bombina bombina, assembly GCF_027579735.1. Classification (NCBI taxonomy): domain Eukaryota; kingdom Metazoa; phylum Chordata; class Amphibia; order Anura; family Bombinatoridae; genus Bombina; species Bombina bombina. The sequence continues at coordinate 641,716,750 of NC_069503.1, forward strand.
CCCTTATATCATGCTGCAGGAACAGTAAAATTGTTATTTTAAAATGTTTATTGTCTCTGGCCACTTTGAAATGGCTGCCAAGCTCCGCCTACTGATTACATCACGATCTGGGCTGCATCTAGACTCTCTGTTGAATAGCATTGACAGTCTGTTGAATACAACAAGTGAGTATTTTGCAACTAGTGAAGTCTTTTATGCAGCCCAGATCATAATGTCATCAGTGGGTGGAGCTTGGCCGCCATTTCAAAGTGGCCAGACACAATATTCATTTTAAAATAACTTCTTTACTGTTCCTGATGCATAATATAGAAAGGGATGTAGCAGGCTATATGCAGCTTAAGACCATGGTATATTGGTGTTTTTTTTTGTTTGTTTTTTAAGTGTTACAAGAAATAATTCTTACTGCCTATTGTATATACAATTTATATTAGTAAACCATGCAGATATTATGGAGTTTCACCAGCTGGACATCATTTAACAAACAGTCGGAATAAAATTGCAGCTGCACAAATGGAATAAAATGCCCATGAGAAACCTCATTTTAATATACTATTAACAACTGAGCAGTTTATTCATTTTTTCTTTATTTTATAGTTATAGCATTTTCAAAGTTTGATAAATATCAAATCTTATTTTTTTATCTTTGCTATAATGTAAAATGTTTATAATAACAATAAATATAACAAGCTAAATACATTTTGTCAAACTATCTCTGTTGGAGCAAAGTCCTAATTATATTCCTACTGTTTTTAATTCAGTTTGAATAATAGTTACATTAATAACACAATTGTATGTTTCTTGTTCCATCTTTTAGATTTAACATGGTCTTCAAAATGTTTATTGTTTTTCTGTTCAAAAAGGTTATTTGTATGATAATATATACCATTTACACCACACATGTGTACATTTGTTTAATTAAAACACATTGCTCTTCTGCAGTTAATGTAACTCTTAAAGGTATTTGGTTAAAGTTGAATTTAGTTTCCATTTTTAGGTTATATGTGTCCAATTGACAATACAACACAACTTGTATAAAGCAAGCTTTATATTCCATCCGTTTTATTAACCTGTGTGTAAGTAATTTTATAGGTTTCAATGTTATGATGTAAATTACATTTTTTATTGAATTCAATGTTTCTGTTCTCTGTTAGAAACACACAATCAAGAAAAAAAAAGTCTATGTGCTAAAAGCTAGTAAATTCATAATGTTAGCTTTAGGGGATTTCAACTGTTTTAACTCTAAGTCATTTGGAGGAAACATCCTAAATGCCAATATTAATCACATCACTGGTAACATCACATATACCAGTACAGAAATGGTGATGTGGAATAATTAAGCCTTGCTTGTTCAACCTAGCACAGACTTTGCAGATATACTTACACCTAAACATGCTCCCTAGTTGGCTCCCATAAAAAAATTAGGGGTAATTTAGAACTGTACGATTAAATATGAAGAGCCCTGGAACTATTATTATGATCAAACATTCTATAGCTTGGAGAGAATATATAGTGCAGACTTCACAGGGTGCTGAACTCACTAAATTTGATAAGAAAAAGTGTGGGACTTTAACGTCCAAAAAAGATTAGAGCTGTCTTCCATAGTAAAGAAGCTCTCTGGATGCAGAGAAGAAGAGTGAAGTTAACAGGTAGCACGTTACAATGATATAAAATTTCAGTTTGCAGCACATTTAAATTAAACTGAAATGTGTTCACTACAATTTAACTTGCATGTGTTTCTACACATAACTTTTATCACAGTTAAATAAGTATATTGTGAATTTTGAGCAAACATCACCTGCATTCAGCTGTTAGATAAATCAGTGAGACCTAATAGTGTAAAGTGCTTGTGAGAGAGATCCTGACACACCCTATGAACTCCCCATTACTTACAACTTTCTGAAACTGACAGGGAAAATTGTTCTGTACCTTATACTTTCTCCTGCTGTCATCAGCTATGCAGCCCGTGCCTCTGATGGGACTTTCAGTGTTTACCTCATCTCTCCCCGCTGCCGGATCTCCCAAAAACTGTTACCTTGAGTCAGCTCACAGTTCCGCTGGTGTTCACAGCGTCCAGGTGCCCTCCAGTCAAGTCACTCTTAGTCATATGTAGCTGGATCCTCCAAGCATCAGAGATGGTATAGTCCAAAATACTGTCTGCCTCTAAGTTATAATTATAAAGTGCTCAACGCCTGGCCATGAGTATCAAAACAAAACAAAGGATCAAGGAGCACTCTATCTATCCTTGACTATGAATGATGAAGGTTGTTTCTGTGTAGAGAGAGTATGTTAAAAGCAGACAATAGTAAGATATGAGAATTAAGCAATATGTATAACTTTAAGAGTAATAGGTGTGTTCAGCATGACGTCAGAAATTTTTAGCCAATTATAAAGAGGTTTGACCTTTTTAAATGAGCTAGGTGTGTAACGTATCATACAGCTATGATTATGGCGTAAAGCCGAAAAAAGCGTCAGCTGATTGAGCTGATATTTGCAGACATTATCTGCATGGAACTTTTAACATGAGAAAATAAAAGTGAAGTTTTATTTAAGTGTGCTCCTTGATCCTTTGTTTTGTTATGTAAAATGCTGATAACCTAAAACATCTCCAAATACACAATGGAGATACCTCTTGATACCACCTGTTTACACAGTTTACAACAGCAATGGAAACTTCGGGGTATATTTATTAATGTGCGAGCATACATGATACGATGTAGCTTATCATGTCCGCTGCACATCGATAAATTCCAACAGCATACATTGTCGGGTTGATTGACAAGCCCCTAGCAGGGGTTGTCAATCAACCCGATCATATTTGATCGGGTTGATTTCTGTCCGCGACCTCAGAGCAGGCGGACAAGTTATGGAGCAGCGGTCTTTAGACCGCTGCTTCATAACTTCTGTTTCCGGCGAGCTTTCATACAGAGCTTGATAGCCCCTAGGCCTTAACATTTTGGGACATTTAAGTTATGCTTGACACAACAGTTTTGCCCACAAAAAGGAGATATGTATTTGAGATAAATTATTATGTTTATTAATTACTTTTAGCATTAAAAGGGTCATGTACACCAACTGAATCCAATTTATTGGTATTACATCAGTCATTGGGTTAAACTTATTAGTTCATTTTGAAAATAATAGATGAAACTCACCAGACCTCTGAAATCCTTTGTGGAATACATAAAACAAATATTCTACCAAATCACTTAAAGTGAAGGTAAAGTTAATACCCCTAGAATTCATCAATGCTTACAATATAATAAGTTTACTATGATCACTAACATTTTTTATCATTTGTTGAAAAAAAATTAGACTTTTATTCATTATGTTTTTCCTACCATTACAGGGCAAACTCCTCCCATCCTTTACTTCCCATATTGCTGTTAAGTGACGTATAGAGCGGTCCCATCCGCTCTATACGTATCTCTAATGCCCGGTCACGAAGACACTCTAATGCGCATGCGTGAATCGGCGGTTTCTTAGTCTACTGCGCATGTGCTTCACTGCAATACCAGTGTCTCCAAATGCGCTAGAAGCATAGTACTCAATGAATAACAATAATGTGTTCATTGAGTACTATGTTTTTTTTTAACAAGAACAGCTTTTTAGTATTTTTGGAGCCGTCCGTGACAGCAGATGCTGTTTCTTGCCTAAGCAATCCAATGCGCATGTGCCAAATGGGAGCGCGCTCCAGACACAATTTTCATCATTAAAAATTCTTGAGCATGCACAGGCTAAGATGTGGGCGGGTGGCGTAGTTCAACGGCCGCCTAACAGCCAGGATTTCAATAGGTTATATAAAAAACGTGACCTAGGGAGAAAAATAAATAAAAAATACGGGCTGATTTAGGTGATGAAAATAAATATATGGATTACGGCTATAACTTTGTTTAGAGGGAAATTTATAAAAAACGATGAATGAAACTTATATTGTTTTTTTGGAGAACAATATTACTGTGGATCGCAAACATGGTAAGTTTACCTTCACTTTAATGATATTTAATATATTTGTAGATTGCAAGGTGAGAATGTTAATTTGCAATGTATAAGGAAATGAAATTGGAGTTTTATTCATTATAATAATTATCACATTTGATTTCGTATATATCGCATATCATAGGACAGAAATGTAATTATACTTTCATATAAAATATGAAACCCAATGTACAAAAATGACTTGGCTTTTAATTTAATTGAGTACTTTATTTTTACTAATTTAATGGGAGTTTAAATCATTTTGGATTTAAGACCTCATATTTTATTCATAACAATATATGTAGGAAACAAATTTTACTGCTAAATTTAAATTCCTATATGTTTTATGTTAAATAAATCTGAAAAGGTTATTCCATGGTCATGGCAAATTTGGTTTCAGTAATAAATATTTTAGAGCTACCTGATAGGGCTTGTCAATTTATTAGGTAGCGGACTTGTCTCAAAATACCAGACAACCTTGTTACTTGATTAAAAATGTGTATGAAACTAGAAGTAACTAGAAGTAAACTAGAAGTAAATAAAAAATAAATTGCACTTAGAATAATAAAGTTTGATTTGTATTATCTTCTAATAACTGTTATCAGTGGCTTGGTGCCTCTTGGTAAAACATTATTGATTCTCTATAAGAAACTGCTTTTAATAGGAAGCAGCTTTCATTTCATGTTGATTTCATGGTTGAGCCACTTACTTTTTCCAGTTCTGTGTGAAGGGAGCACACACACATACACACACATACACATACACACACACACATATATATATATATATATATATATATATATATATATATATATATATATATATATATATATATATATATAATCTCAATCTCATTAGATTCATGAATGCTTGTGGAGAGACCTCATTGTAGAAGGAAGATCATTTTAGAAATTGATTGAGCCTCTCTTCACCGATCTTTAAAGGAACACTGAACCCAATTTTATTATTTTATGATTTAGATAGAGCATGCAATTTTAAGCAACTTTCTAATTTACTCCTATTATCAAATGTTCTTAATTCTCTTACGGCTAGATTTAGAGTTTGGCGTTACCCGTCAAAACCAGCGTTAGAGGCTCCTAACGCTGGTTTTGGGCTACCGCTGGTATTTAGAGTCAGTCAGGAAAGGGTCTAAGGCTCACTTTGCAGCCGCGACTTTCCATACCACAGATATCCCCTACGCCAATTGCGTATCCTATCTTTTCAATGGGATCTTTCTAACGCCGGTATTTAGAGTCGTGGCTGAAGTGAGCGTTAGAAATCTAACGACAAAACTCCAGCCGCAGAAAAAAAGTCAGTAGTTAAGAGCTTTCTGGGCTAACGCCGGTTTATAAAGCTCTTAAGTACTGTGCTCTAAAGTACACTAACACCCATAAACTACCTATGTACCCCTAAACCGAGGCCCCCCCACATCGCCGCCACTCTATTAAAATTTTTTAACCCCTAATCTGCTGACCGCACACCGCCGCAACCTACGTTATCCCTATGTACCCCTAATCTGCTGCCCCTAACACCGCCGACACCTACATAATATTTATTAACCCCTAATCTGCCGCCCCCTCTATCGCAGAAACCTGCATATTTTTTTATCCCCTAATGTGCCGCTCCGTACACCGCCGCAACCTACATTATACCTATGTACCCCTAATCTGCTGCCCCTAACACAGCCGACCCCTATATTATATTTATTAACCCCTAATCTGCCGCCCCCAACGTCGCCTCCACCTACCTACAATAATTAACCCCTAATCTGCCGACCGGACCACACCGCTACTATAATAAATGTATTAACCCCAAAAGCTAAGTCTAACCCTAACACTAACACCCCCCTAACTTAAATATAATTTAAATCTAACGAAATAAATTAACTCTTATTAAATAAATTATTCCTATTTAAAGCTAAATACTTACCTGTAAAATAAACCCTAATATAGCTACGATATAAATTATAATTATATTGTAGCTATTTTAGGATTAATATTTATTTTACAGGCAACTTTGTATTTATTTTAACCAGGTACAATAGCTATTAAATAGTTAGGAACTATTTAATAGTTACCTAGTTAAAATAATTACAAAATTACCTGTAAAATAAATCCTAACACTACACTATCAATAAATTAATTAAATACAATACCTACAATTATCTACAATTAAACCTAACACTACACTATCAATAAATTAATTAAATACAATACCTACAAATAAATACAATTAAATAAACTAACTAAAGTACAAAAAATAAAAAAGAACTAAGTTACAAAAAATAAAAAAATATTTACAAACATTAGAAAAATATTACAACAATTTTAAACTAATTACACCTACTCTAAGCCCCCTAATAAAATAACAAAGCCCCCCAAAATAAAAAAATGCCCTACCCTATTCTAAATTAAAAAAGTTCAAAGCTCTTTTACCTTACCAGCCCTGAAAAGGGCCCTTTGCGGGGCATGCCCCAAAGAATTCAGCTCTTTTGCCTGTAAAAAAACCACATACAATACCCCCCCCCCAACATTACAACCCACCACCCACATACCCCTAATCTAACCCAAACCCCCCTTAAATAAACCTAACACTAAGCCCCTGAAGATCTCCCTACCTTGTATTCACCACACCGGGTTCACTGATCGGTCCAATCAGATTGAGCTCGCATTCTATTGGCTGTTCCGATCAGCCAATAGAATGCGAGCTCAATCTGATTGGCTGATCGGATCAGCCAATCGGATTGAACTTGATTCTGATTGGCTGATTCCATCAGCCAATCAGAATTTTCCTACCTTAATTCCGATTGGCTGACAGAATCCTATCAGCCAATCGGAATTCGAGGGACGCCATCTTGGATGACGTCCCTTAAAGGAACCTTCATTCGTCGTCTAGTCGTCGGAAGAAGAGGATGGATCCGCGGTGGCGGTCTTCAAGATGGAGCCGGTCGTCATCGGATGGAAGAACATAGAAGATGCCTCCTGGATGAAGATGTTTGCTGGTCCGGATGTCCTCTTCTGCCTGCTTGGATCAAGACTTCAGCCGGAGGATGGATGTCTTCAGCCCCCCGCTTGGGCTTGGATCAAGACATCGGAGCCTGGACCGATCGCTGATACCCGGCGAGGTGAAGATAAGGTAGGAAGATCTTCAGGGGCTTAGTGTTAGGTTTATTTAAGGGGGGTTTGGGTTAGATTAGGGGTATGTGGGTGGTGGGTTGTAATGTTGGGGGGGGTATTGTATGTTTTTTTTCCAGGCAAAAGAGCTGAATTCTTTGGGGCATGCCCCGCAAATGGCCCTTTTAAGGGCTGGTAAGGTAAAAGAGCTTTTCTATTTTAATTTTAGAATAGGGTAGGGCATTTTTTTATTTTGGGGGTCTTTGTTATTTTATTAGGGGGCTTAGAGTAGGTTTAATTAGTTTAAAATTGTTGTAATATTTTTCTAATGTTTGTAAATATTTTTTATTTTTTGTAACTTAGTTCTTTTTTATTTTTTGTACTTTAGTTAGTTTATTTAATTGTATTTATTTGTAGGTATTGTATTTAATTCATTTATTGATAGTGTAGTGTTAGGTTTAATTGTAACTTAGGTTAGGATTTATTTTACAAGTCATTTTGTAATTATTTTAACTAGGTAGCTATTAAATAGTTATTAACTATTTAATAGCTATTGTACCTGGTTAAAATAATTACAAAGTTGCCTGTAAAATAAATATTAATCCTAAAATAGCTACAATATAATTATAATTTATATTGTAGCTATATTTGGATTTATTTTACAGGTAAGTATTTAGCTTTAAATAGGAATAATTTATTTTATAAGAGTTAATTTATTTTGTTAGATTTAAATTATATTTAACTTAGGGGGGTGTTAGTGTTAGGGTTAGACTTAGCTTTAGGGGTTAATACATTTATTAGAGTAGCGGTGCAGTCCGGTCGGCAGATTAGGGGTTAATTATTGTAGGTAGGTGGAGGCGACGTTGGGGGCGGCAGATTAGGGGTTAATAAATATAATATAGGGGTCGGCGGTGTTAGGGGCAGCAGATTAGGGGTACATAGGGATAACGTAGGTTGCGGCGGTGTACGGAGCGGCAGATTAGGGGTTAATAATGATAATATGCAGGTGTCAGCGATAGCGGGGGCGGCAGATTAGGGGTTAATAAGTGTAAGGTTAGGGGTGTTTAGACTCGGGGTACATGTTAGGGAGTTAGGTGCAGACATAGGAAGTGTTTCCCCATAGGAAACAATGGGTCTGCGTTAGGAGCTGAACGCTGCTTTTTTGCAGGTGTTAGGTTTTTTTTCAGCTCAAACAGCCCCATTGTTTCCTATGGGGGAATCGTGCACGAGCACGTTTTTGAAGCTGGCCGCGTCCGTAAGCACCGCTGGTATCGAGAGTTGCAGTGGCGTTAAATATGCTCTACGCTCCCTTTTTTGGAGCCTAACGCAGCCCTTCTGTGAACTCTAAATACCAGCGGTATTTAAAAGGTGCGGGGGAAAAAAAGCACGCGTAGCTAACGCACCCCTTTGGCCGCAGAACTCTAAATCTAGCCGTTAGTATCTTTATTTGAAAAGCAAGAATGTATGTTTAGATGCCGGCCCATTTTTGGTGAACAACCTGGGTTGTTCTTGCTGATTGGTGGTTAAATTCATCCACCAATAAACAAGTGCTGGGCAGGGTTCTGGACTTTCTTTTTCAAATAAAGATAGCCATAGAACAATTAAAAATTGATAATAGGAGTAAATTAGAAAATTGCTTCAAATTGCATGTTCTATCTGAATCACAAAAGAAATAAAATGGGTTCAGTATCCCTTTAACTAATGTTTATAATTGCATTAAGTGCCCAATACACACATACATAAATCTTGTGCATCTAACAAGAACTTATTGCTAAGCGGTTGAAAACTACAACAAATTCAGAAATCTGCTTGAAATACAATAAATGTAAATGTGTGCAATATTTGTTATACATAACCAGTCTTCTTGGGTAGAATGAAACCACAGAGATAGAAGGGGCTGACTGTGCGCTTTCTGGGGACATGATAAGGGTTTTTCACCTAATCCTCAAAATTCACCTACCCCTGAAAGTTTTTCATGTTTTTTTAAGAATGTTATGTGAGTGATCTGTATTATTTCTATTAAAGGGATATAAAAGAAACAAATTCATCTTTCATAACTTAGATAAAGCATCTAATTTTAAACAACTTTCCAATTTACGTTTATTACCTAATTTGCTTCACTCTCTTCAGAAGCTGATGATTGGTGGCTGCAAATGAATACCTCCTGTCATTGTCTTACTGATTTCTTTAGCTAGCTCCCAGTAATGCATTGCTGCTACTTGAATAAAGGATATCATGAGAATATATACTCTTTCTTAATCATGAAATAACTATCTATGTCCCTTTAAGAACTGTTTAAATTGCATACAAATTAAAATAATTACATCAAATAAAACATACACATGGGTATTGAAAGAAAACAATAGAATGGGTACAGTATTGCAACATTTGTTCTTGATTTATACGTTTTACACTGAGAAAGAAATTTGCCCTCAATTCAAAAAGATTTATTTTTTTGTGTCTTTTCATAATAATTTCTCAGTAATCTCACTGTAAATTTACTAATAGTTATACAATTTATCACATTCACTCAGGCAGAATGTATTGTTGTGTGTGAATAAGTAGAAAATTAAATTTTCATGCAAGAGACTTATCTATCATTACAGATACTTGATAAAAACCACCCATGACTCATCAGCATTGCAGAACTAGTTGAGAGCAAAAGGAATCAAGGATTAAAAGATTTTCTTTTGAGGCTGATTGCAAGTATAAATACGAGCAGATCTCATCAAAGTCAATTAAATCTTCATGCAAGAAATAGCAAAAATCCTAAGCATTTATGCAAAGGAGATGTCTTAGTGTATCTGTTTTTTCTTTTGCCCTCCTTTAAAGCACTCCTAATGTAAGATCCCACCTCAGATCAGTAAAAAGCAGTATTAAAAGGGATATTTTACTTAGTTAAAATGTATGTACTGCTATTTTGTAAGTATACTATTATTTCTTGCAATAAATAAAAAAAACTAAAAAAACTGTTAGCACATAAAAAGATTTATAAATCTGCGCCAAATGATTCTAGGTCCAATTTTTGTGTTATGCTTTGAAAAATGTTCACCTAATATAGGCCTAGATTATAAGTCGACACATGCAACTTTGACCCCTTCCTAGCCCCGCCCCTTGATACATACCATATAGTTCTGACACAAAACCTTTCATTATTAAACCTTTGATTCTACATAGCATGTGATTTGATATCCTATCTAGTATGTGATAATGGCTTACTTCAGGTCTCAAAAGCAATACATATTAAAGTGGTATTTTGGACTGTGCACAAATGGAATCCTTAACTCACCACTTGTAATTCGAGAACAATGAGCACTAGTATTGCTCTGCACTACTCATTAAAGGTTTAGGGTACGCTAAAAATGTTTTGGTTATGTTAAGATACTTTGGCTAATAGTTTTAACGAGCCATTTGTAATACCAGATGGTGCGTTATTCTTTGTGCAAGGATGAACGCAAGATAACGCACCCTGCCATTGATTTCACTCCACTGGTTATCTAAGCAAATGCAGTGTCAAATATAGTGTCAGAAAGCCAGTATGTGAATATAGTAAAAATGATTTTAAATGCATCAGATATTTAAAAGTAACTCAATGTTAAAAGATGGGCACAGCAATAGGTTAAGTGTCTTACATTAGATGCACTGCACATGGTATGGGTTACAGCATGCGCCCATCTATCAAAGTACAAATGTAGAGAATTCACAGCACCTCTTGATTAAAAACATCCTTTTTTTATTAATATTTTTAATGAGGACAATAAAACATACAATTCAAGGTACAAATAATATATCAAATATTCACATCATATCTGATCTGGAGTGTTCATATAAGAATATAGTCCTCCTTTTTCTTCCCCTTAATTTGACAGTGTAGGTCACTCTTGGACCTGTAATGTTGTGATAGTCTGTTACCAGGGGTCATATTAGACAAAAGGGTAAATAAACATAGAGAAAAAAATTGCATCTAAGAAAAGATTGATGTTATAATGATAAAATTGATTGAGGAATAAAGATGCATAAACCTAAACTGGGTACACTTAAGGTATATAAAAACAGTACTATACATAAATCATTATGGCAGGTAACCTATCAAATTCAATCAATACATAGTGTGGGGATATGGAGATAAGTGTCCCTCAAGTCCATTAGAGTAAATTCAAAACCACCACAACAGAAATATTTAACTTTAGCATAACAATGAGATAAGGATAGATTCATAACTATATCCTGAGATCATTTTTGTAAAACCTGCTGAGAGGGTAAAAATATAAATGTACTAAAACATTAGTATTCTATAACAAGTTAACTCTTTTTTAATTTTAACAGTTGTAAGCTATCCCTCCCCTATCGCAGGGATGTGTCCGCTTCTGTGTAGACGATAAATATTCACTTCTTAGGGGTTTAATTGAGGTTGTCTACAAGTCATGTGCAGAAAGTCATGAACTCCACTTTGTGTCGGTAAGAGACTGTACTGGTCTCGTCACGTGTAGTGCTGATCAGGCACGGTTCCAATTTAATTTGCACTTTTGTTGACTGTGTCGCAGTCTGTATTGTTTTCTTGGTCAGTTCTCTAGGACCCGAGTTCACCGCTGTTAGCTCAGGCAAGATGGCAATATGTGCAGAGTGATCTTTAGATACATTAAGATGTTTGGCAGTTTTTTTTTGTAGCCAGCTGTGGCCTTTTGGTGGCTCCTTGTTTTGCGCTGCACTGAGTGAGGTAATGGCCTTCTCTTGTCGCATGTAGCTATAATGATTATTTAGTAGAGTGAGTGTCGCGGTGCTAGCATAGCAGAGATCCCTGTATCTGAGGACTCCTTAGAGTGTGTGCTGGACCTGCTCTACACTTGAAGAATCTGTAGCAAGCAGTCCTATGGGGCTTTATCTAGTTTCCGATTCATGGTGTTTTCAAATTTTTCTAGGAGCACATTGAGACGTTGTAGGTGAGTTTCTCCCACCATAACTGCCATACTGAGGTTTGGGAAGTATTATTTATTTCAGATAAAGTACTTCTTATTAGGAGAGATAGGCTTAGTGTCCAATTAATGTCAAGGACCTTGGTACTACCAAGGGGGAAGAGCCACCTGTATTGAGCCGCCGCCCCAGGCCTCTGTTGTCTGATCCTGAGCCCTGGTATCAAGAAAAAAGCTACAAGAGTAGTGATGAGCCCCATGTAGAGCTAGCAGTCATTGTAAGTGTAATTTTTTATAATGCAACTGTTGAGTAGTGCCTGTAACCGGCAGATTTGAGGCTGATCAACCGGAGCTCCTGAAGATGTGACCGTTCAAGATTGCTGTTCAGGCATGACCCCTAAAAACATATTTTATTGTTCAAATCAAGCAATATAAAATATCATGCCACCTAGTGCCACCTAGTGGCTACTCATCATATCAATGATCCCTACACTTCACAATGCTATACATATATTTTCAATAAACACATTGGGAAAGAAAATCAATTTTTCTGTTTAATCCCTTAGGGTACATACTCTCCAAGTGGTATAGCCACTAGGTCTATTTTTGTTATAATACGTTTTCCCTGTCACCTCCACATCTAAACCTCCCAACACTGTCTATAATTTGCCATCTTAGGGCTAGATTACAAGTGGAGCAGTATTTAAAGCTCCCGCTCAAGTGTTAACTTTTCAAGAAGTAAACTTTTTGCTTGCACCGGAAAACACTTGAAAGTAAAAGTTGAAAGTAAACTGTTTTTGCTTGCACGCTAACACGACATCTTTCCCCATACTCATGCATAAACCAGATCACATATTCTCAAGTGCGCTAACCCGACATGAAAATATTAATATTCCACATTCCAATGTTCCTCATATAGCAGAATATGTTCTATATATTATTCTATTTATTATTATTATTATTATTATTATTATATTTATTATTAAATACATATATCTATATATCCAATATATATATATATATATATATTAAGATGAAAAAACAAAGGTATGCAGATAGCTTTCAACACAACTTAATTTATTATTCCAGATAAAAAAATCTATGAATACATGATCATAGAGGGTCACAACGATAGCATTTGCTTGCAGAAAACTGCTGCTGACATTTTTGCCCCTCAGGGCGTAATCATAGCTACAGATAAAACACCTGCTTGCCTATTTAAGGCAGCAGGGGATACCTGATTGGTTAAAACTTAATTAGCAAGGATATGCAATAGGTTAATTATAAACCTTCTATGTTACTACATAGTATGCCTCAAAATATATACAGTATATTATCATAATAATTTATATTTTCATAATATGGGACACAATCCATTCAATTACAATTTATGCCCCATACATTTTTCATAGGAACATGATTGGGTTACAAAACATGCGGCTAGATTAGGAGTCTTGCATTATGAATAAAAAAAGCAGCGTTAAGGCTCATAACGCTGCTTTTTTACTACCGCTGCTATTACGAGTCTTGTAGGTACAGCTGTCCCGCACACTTTTTTAGCCGTACTGCAAATCATTTTACGCAATTTGCGTATAGTCTTTTTTCAATGGGACCTCCATTGCGCCGGTATTACAAGTTTTTTTTTTATGTCAAAAAGTGAGCGGTACAGCCAATCCCTCAAGATTCGTAACGCATTCTAAAGTCAGTAGTTATGAGTTTAACACTACAAAGGCGTAGCATAAAACTCATAACTAAGTAACTAAAAAGTACACTAACACCCATAAACTACCTATTAACCTCTAAACCGAGGCCCTCCCGCATCGCAAACACTAAAACAGAATTATTAACCCCTAATCTGCCGCTCCGGACATCGTCGCCACTAGAATAAACATATTAACCCCTAAACCGCCGCACTCCCGCCTCGCAAACACTAGTTAAATATTATTAACCCCTAATCTGCTGTCCCTAACATCGCCACCACCTACCTTAATTTATTAACCCCTAATCTGCCGCCCACAACGTCGCCGCCACTATATTATATTTATTAACCCCTAAACCTAAGTCTAACCCTAACACCCCCTAACTTAAATATAATTAAAATAAATCTAATTAAAACCTACAAATAATAAGTAAATAATTCCTATTGAAAACTAAATACTTACCTGTAAAATAAACCCTAAGCTAGCTACAATATAACTAATAGTTACATTGTATCTAGCTTAGGGTTTATTTTTATTTTACAGCCAAGTTTGTATTTATTTTAACTAGGTAGAATAGTTATTAAATAGTTATTAACTATTTATTAACTACCTAGCTAAAATAAATAAAAATTTACCTGTAAAATAAAACCTAACCTAAGTTACACTAACACCTAACACTACACTACAATTAAATAAATTACCTAAATTAAATACAATTAAATAAATTATATGCAATTACCTAAATTACAAAAAAAAAAAACCCACTAAATTACACAAAATAAAAAACAAATTACAAGATAGTTAAACTAATTACACCTAATCTAATAGCCCTATCGAAATAAAAAAGCCCCCCCAAAATAAAAAAAACCCTAGCCTAAACTACCAATAGCCCTTAAAAGGGCCTTTTGCGGGGCATTGCCCCAAAGAAATCAGCTCATTTACCTGAAAAAAAAAAATACAAACAACTCCCCCAACAGTAAAACCCACCACCCACAAAACCAAACCCCCAAATAAAACCCTAGCTAAAAGAAACTAAGCTCCCCATTGCCCTGGAAAAGGCATATGGATGGGCATTGCCCTTAAAAGGGAAATTAGCTCTATTGCGGCCCAAAGCCCTAACCTAAAAATAAAACCCACCCAATAAACCCTTAAAAAAAACTAACACTAACCGCCTTAAGATCCACTTACAGTTTTGAAGATCCGACATCCATCCTCAACGAAGCCGGGAGAAGACCTCATCGAAGTGGCAAGAAGTCCTCAACGAAGCCGGGAGAAGTCTTCATTCAAGCCGGGAGAAATGGTCCTCCAGATGGGCAGAAGTCTTCATCCAGACGGCATCTTCTATCTTCATCCATCCGACGCGGAGCGGGTCCATCTTCAAGACATCCAACGCAGAGCATCCTCTTCTTCCGACGACTACCTGACGAATGAAGGTTCCTTTAAGTGACGTCATCCAAGATGGCATCCCTTAGATTCCGATTGGCTGATAGAATTCTATCAGCCAGTCGGAATTAAGGTTGAAAACATCTTTTGAACTTCAATCCTATTGGCTGATCCAATCAGCCAATAGGATTGAGCTCACATTCTATTGGCTGATTGGGGGTTGTTTATATTTTTTTTCAGGTAAAAGAGCTGATTTCTTTGGGGCAATGCCCCACAAAAGGCCCTTTTAAGGGCTATTGGTAGTTTAGTTTAGGCTAGGGTTTTTTTATTTTGGGGGGCTTTTTTATTTTGATAGGGCTATTAGATTAGGTGTAATTAGTTTAAATATCTTGTAATTTGTTTTTTACTTTGTGTAATTTAGTGGTTTTTTTGTAATTTAGGTGATTGTATTTAATTTATTTAATTGTATTCAATTTAGGTAATTTATATAATTGTAGTGTAATGTTAGGTGATAGTGTAAGACAGGTTAGGTTTTATTTTACAGGTATATTTGTATTTATTTTAACTAGGTAGTTAGTAAATAGTTAATAACTATTTAGTAACTATTCTACCTAGTTAAAATAAATACAAACTTGCCTGTAAAATAAAAAAAAAAACCCTAAGCTAGCTATAGTGTAACTATTAGTTATATTGTAGCTATCTTAGGGTTTATTTTACTGGTAAGTATTTAGTTTTAAATAGGAATTATTTAGGTAATAATATTAAGTTTTATTTTGATTTATTTTAATTATATTTAAGTTAGGGGGTATTAGGGTTAGGGTTAGACTTAGGTTTAGGGGTTAATAAATATAATATAGTGGCAGCGACGTTGGGGGCGGCAGATTAAGGGTTAATAATTGTAGGTAGGTTGCGGCGATGTTAGGGGTGGCAGATTAGGGGTTAATAATATTTAACTAATGTTTGCGATGCGGGAGTGTGGCGGTTTAGGGGTTAATATGTTTATTATAGTGGCGGCAACGTTGGGGGCGGCAGATTAGGGGTTAATAAATGTAGGTAGGTTGCAGCGACATTGGGGGAGGGAGATTAGGGGTTAATAAATATAATGTAGGTGTTGGCGATGTTGGGGGCAGAAGATTAGGGGTTAATAAATATAATGTAGGTGGCGGCCATGTCCGGAGCGGCAGATTAGGGGTTAATAATATAATGTAGGTGTTGACGATGTCGGGTGCGGCAGATTAGGGGTTAATACGTGTAAGATTAGTGGTGTTTAGACTCAGGGTTCATGTTAGGTTCTTAGGTGTATATAAAAGAGTAGGCCCAGCACTCACCAACCAGACAAGAGGTGCACGCTCCAGGGGTTCATGCACAAATCACAATCAAATATAATGAAAAAAAGGGTTGAAGCAGCACCAAATTTGAAGTATTCTCAATATCTTTTATTCATCAGAAACATAAAAAACCAACGACGTTTCGGTCAGCACCTGACCTTAATCATGCTGTATATACAAATGCCTACAAACACTTCTTATATAGCCATTGTGGGCGATACCTACATATTGTAGGTGACAAACTGTACAGGTTAGTAAGTAAACAACATAGGTGAAAGTGCATTTCAAGCAACTGTTAACTAGGAAAGTATCTCCAGTGACTTCCGATTTGAACATATTCAACACCAAAATTTGCTCACAAACCCAACACTTTTATCTACATTTAAAAAGGCCCTTGTGTATAAGCCAAGAGCTGGTTGGTTTGTTTAGCTCCGGCAGAGAAGAGGGTGACAACACATTTGCAAGGGTTTTAGCTCTCCTATATGAACAGCGCAGTCAATCACTGACACATTTTTCCAATTTGTCATCAGCTGAGAGAAAGTTAAAATATTTTCTAGTCATTTTACATATCTCTGTATACTGTGAACTGAATTCAGTAACAAAAGTTACACCCTGAAAATCTGTGCCAGAGTTGGGACACGCTTTTGAATGTACTTGAACCAAAGTAGTTCTATTAATTCTTTGTACTTGTTTTTCTTCTTTTAGAATGACTTAGCTAGAATAGCTTATTTTCTTCAGTCTATTACTGAGTACTATAGATTCTTCTCAAAAAGTTTGTTTAAGGGTACAGTTTCGTTTGACCCTGACAAATTGTCCCTTTAGTACCGCAAAGGGAACATGCAGAGGGTGACAACTGGTGGCATGCAGAAGTGTTTAGTCCCCTCTAAGGAGACTAAGGAGACTAAATCAATTACATTCTTTTGCAAATCAGAGGTAAATTTAATGCCAATGGTGTTACTATTTAGGTTGTCAGGGTATCTGTAAATGTCAGTGGACAGTACATATATATATATATATATATATATATATATATATATATATATAATAAAATAAGTATGAAATGTCTCAAATAGTTTGAGCATGCTCATTTTATTACTGAATACATTCTATGTATTCCAAATCTGAGATCAGACATGAGATACTTTCTCCTGATTAACATAACATCTATAAGTTCAAAAGAGAGCATCTGTCTCATTAACCAGCACAAACCCCTGAGTTGATGGAGCCAATAGTCTGTATTTTGGTGGAAAATATGCTCAGAAGCCCTTTAAAAATTCTCAATATACATTCTGATCTGGGAGATTTTGTTTGAAGCTTAATTAGATTCAGGAAAAACAGTTTAGCTGAAGAAATGACTAAATATCACCTAGGTGTTAAATTGTCCCTGTTGTGTTAAATCCACAAATTCTAGACGTTACGTCTAGATGAAAATTCAGCCAAGCAGAAACATGTGACATTGTGGCTGTTAAATTAATTTTAAAATACAACTGGGATAATTTTTAATACAGTATAAAAATGTAAAACTCCATGGATCTGAGAAATGCATTTCATTTTTGTAATAGATTTAATGGATAACAAATTTTTATATTATTCAGGCATCTAATAAGTACATATGTGGTTTGTGTTTTAAATAGTGTCATGTGTTTTACACTCTCAGCAGGAAATATGCAGATATGAAATATTTATATAGAATAGAAATAAATATGAAACCACATATGTTTGCTGATCTCAAGGTATGTATGTAATATTAAGATGAATCCATGATGAAGGTATTATAATTATTTTAAATCGTTTCATAGAAAATATGATTTTAAATGCATTTTAATATATTATAAGTGGAATATTTTCACATTTGGTCTTAAAATGATCAGAGAAAATGACACTGTGCGGACCATAAGAAACATATGATTTATTAATACAATAGATTATAATTTGTTGGATAAACATTTCAAAGGTTAAATAATTAGACTGTTAGCAACATTTGATGGTGGGACTGCATTCCTGGATGTCTGCTGCCACCTATAGATCAGAAAAGGCATTTGGCTGTTCAGGGAGGCGTTTCCCAAAATGACCTATGAGATGTTCAGATCCAAGGGCGAATCACAGATAAGCTCCGAGGGCCTATAATATTGTTTCACTGATGATTAGAATAAAAAGGGGTGGGATTATATCTCGTGATATAACCCCAGGCAAGAGAGAAAAAAAGGGGTCTGCTGCTGAATTTTGACTGACAAACTGCTGCCTTGGGATCCAGTCTATTATAAAGCAATTTGGGCCTAATTTTTATCCATCTTGCAAAAATTACCTCTTTTAATTTATGAGGTGAAATTGGATTTATCAGAGGAATTCTGGAAGAATTGATTGGTTATATGGGTAAAGTATAAGAAATTGTTAAGTATATAATTTGATATTTTAAAGCAAATACATTCATTATCGCTACAGTCTAATTGCAGTTAGTAAATTAAAAAGGGCCCAATATGTATTTTAAACTTGTGTTTCATAGCCCTGTGTAGTTTAAAACTAATCATTAATGCTAAGTAATTTATCTTTGCAAATATATAAATATATTTTAGAATTTGTCTTAATTGTAGATAATTAAGAATTTATTTCAGCTCAGATAAATTGGCATATGAGTTGGTTGTTTGTACAAATAATATATACAATTTCTGATGTTTTAAATTAGAGTTATATAGCATCAATCTTAGGCTAAGTAGTTTAGTTATACTGGTATGAAAGTTAGTGACCCATAAAGTGGTATTTCATTGTGGTGATGTAATGCAATTCAATTGTGAATAAGGTTAATTCTAAAGGTTAGAATTTAGCTAATATAAAGAATTTAGGAATTTATATTAATTTTAATTGTTTTGTATATGCATTTTATTGGGGGTTTGTTTTAAAGAATAATTATTAAATATATTGTATTATAATCCTGCCATATACTGACAAGGTAATCAATAAATTCTGAAAAATCTGAGTCACCGCCAACCAGATGAGAATAAGGTCATCTATATAATGTCTGTAATACTTGACTAGATGCCTTAGGGGGTTACTATCTCCATAGATGTGAGACAGCTCCCACTAACCCAATGAATAATCAAAAAGAAAGCGACTGCTTCCAAACCCTCTTTGTGGGGAATGGAAGAATATAGCGCGACCACATCAATTATGTTCCATACGTACAAACCATAATTCCATTTTACACCTTCAAGTATATCAATTACGTGTTTCGTATCACTAAGATAACTATGTAATGACATAACAAAGGGTTGTAGAATGCTGTCTATCCATTGTGACACATGTTCGGTCAAAGAACCTATCCCACTAACTATAGGACGTCCCTTAACCTCGTTAAGGGACTTGTGTATCTTGGGTAAATGGTGGAAGATGGGCACTATAGGATGGTCAACACATAGAAACTCAACGGTTTTGAGGTCAAAACTCAAAAGTTTTGAGGTTAGATGCCTTAGGGGGTTACTATCTCCATAGATGTGAGACAGCTCCCACCAACCCATAAAAAGGTTGGCATAGGAGGGGGCAAATTTGGCCCCCATCGCTGTCCCACATATCTGGAGATAGAATTCCCCCTCAAACTTAAAATAGTTGTGTGTGAGCAGATACCCAAGTAATCTCAGAATATTTTTTTGAAAATCCCCTGTAAGATCGGAATAATGTTTAAAAAAGAAAGCGACTGCTTCCAAACTCTCTTTGTCGGGAATGAAAGAATATAGCACGACCACATCAATTATGTCCCATAGGTACAAACCATAATTCCATTTTACACCTTCAAGTATATTAATTACGTGTTTCGTATCACTAAGATAACTATGTAATGAAATAACAAAGGGTTGTAGAATGCTGTCTATCCATTGTGACACATGTTCGGTCAAAGAACCTATCCCACTAACTATAGGACGTCCCTTAACCTCGTTAAGGGACTTGTGTATCTTGGGTAAATGGTGGAAGATGGGCACTATAGGATGGTCAACACATAGAAACTCAAAGGTTTTGAGGTCGAAACTCAAAGGTTTTGAGGTTAGATGCCTTAGGGGGTTACTATCTCCATAGATGTGAGACAGCTCCCACCAACCCATAAAAAGGTTGGCATAGGAGGGGCAAATTTGGCCCCCATCACTGTCCAACACCTCTGGAGATAGAATTCCCCCTCAAACTTAAAATAGTTGTGTGTGAGCAGATACCCAAGTACTCTCAGAATATTTTTTTGAAAATCCTCTGTAAGATCGGAATAATGTTTCAAAAAGAAAGCGACTGCTTCCAAACCCTCTTTGTGGGGAATGGAAGAATATAGTGCGACCACATCAATTATGTCCCATAGGTACAAACCATCCATAATTCCATTTTACACCTTCAAGTATATCAATTACGTGTTTCGTATCACTAAGATAACTATGTAATGACATAACAAAGGGTTGTAGAATGCTGTCTATCCATTGTGACACATGTTCGGTCAAAGAACCTATCCCACTAACTATAGGACGTCCCTTAACCTCGTTAAGGGACTTGTGTATCTTGGGTAAATGGTGGAAGATGGGCACTATAGGATGGTCGACACATAGAAACTCAAAGGTTTTGAGGTCGAAGTGCCCACCCTCCAAACCATCATCCAAGATACTCAATAGTTCACGTTTAAATATGTTAGTAGGGTCCACAGATAAAAGGGTATAATTGTAAGTATTATTTAGTTGGTGAAAGGTTTCTTGAACATAGTCTAATCTAATTAAGACCACAATAGAGCCGCCTTTATCCACTGAACAGACAACTATATCCTCTTTACTCCTTGTTCATCTAGGGCCAATGTTTCTTTCCTGGTCAAATTTGGTTTAGCATGATTATCAGTTGTCTTCAGTACTGACAAATCACGTTCAACCCTCTTAAAGAAGGTTTCCAAAACCTGTCCTCTATTGTGAATGGGATAGAACTCTGAGGGGTTCCTGAAACCTCTAAAAGAGTTAATTGAATTGGACTTAGTGTCTTGGGTACCCTCTCTTAATAGGTGTTCGAGTGTGAGTGTGTCACATACTTCCCTGAATGTAGATTTTTGCTTTGTAACACCTGTATTAGGAAATAGTTCCATTTTGGGGTGTTCAGTATTGGTCACCATTGAATCTGGTTCTCCCTGATAATGTTTTTTTAAAGTGATGTTCCTTATCAGTTTATTAACATTTAATAGAGTTTTAAATATATCAAAATTATTTGTAGCGGAAAAATTTAGACCATAGCTGAGTACAGATATTTGAGCAGGTGTTAATGTGTATCTAGATAGATTAACAACATTGTCAGTTACTTGTATTTTTGTTTCCCCCTGTTCCCTCTGTTCCCTCTCAGCTGATATTGGTCCTGACCACCTTGTGCCCCTGGTCCTATCCCTGTTTTCTGTGGAGGAAGGCAAAAAACCTGTGCCAGGTTTAATTTATCCTCATTATAAACATTAGGGCCCTGTACATGTGTACCCACTGTGTCAGTTACATAGATATACTTAAAGTTAGAAGTAGTAGAGCTGAATTGTGTGTCTTTAGGTCTAACTACCTGCACTTGAGCTGTAGTTTGAAAGTTACTGGTTTGTGGTTGAGTATATGAATTGGGAATTTTTAGGATGCTTCTTTGAGGTTCTTCTCCTTCTGAAAACCCCGCATCCTCACCTGACTCAAACTCACTGTCTGAATAAGTAACTTTTTTTCTGGTTAGGTGTTGAATTGGGTTGACCCTTATTCTTATTATTCAGCTAGATTACGAGTTTTGCGTTATGAGTAAAAAAGCAGCGTTATGGGTTATAACGCTGCTTTTTCACTACCACGGCTATTACAAGTCTTGTAGGTACAGCTGTCCCGCACACTTTTTTGGCCTTCACGCAAATGAACTTACGCAATTTGCATAAAGTCTTTTTTCAATGGGACTTCCATAGCGCCGATATTACAAACTTTTTTTGGGAGGCCAAAAATTGAGCGGTACAGCCCGCAAGATTCGTAACGCAATCTAAAGTCAGTAGTTATGAGTTTTACGCTACGAATCTGTAGCATAAAACTCATAACTAAAGTGCTAAAAAGTACACTAACACCCATAAACTACCTATTAACCCCTAAACCGAGGCTCTCCCGCATCGCAAAGACTAAAATAAAATTATTTACCCCTAATCTGCCGCTCCGGACATCACCGCCACTAGAATAAACATATTAACCCCTAAACTGCCGCACTCCCACCTCACAAACACTAGTTAAATATTATTAACCCCTAATCTGCCTAACATTGCCGCCACCTACCTACATTTATTAACCCCTAATCTGCCGCCCCCAACGTCGATGCCACTATACAAAATGTATTAACCCCTAAACCTAAGTCTAACCCTAACCCTAACACCCCCTAACTTAAATATAATTAAAAGAAATCTAAATAAAAATTGCTATCATTACCTAAATAATTCTTATTTAAAACTAAATACTTACCTGTAAAATAAACCCTAAGCTAGCTACAATATAACTAATAGTTACATTGTAGCTAGCTTAGGGTTTATTTTTATTTTACAGGAAAGTTTTTATTTATTTTAACTAGGTAGAATAGTTACTAAATAGTTATTAACTATTTGCTAACTACCTAGTTAAAATAAATACAAATGTACCTGTAAAACAAAACCTAACCTGTCTTACACTAACACCTAACCTTACAATACAATTAAATAAATTAAATTAATTAAATACAATTACCTAAATTACAAAAAAAAACCTAAATTACAGAAAATAAAAAACAAATGATCAGATATTTAAACTAATTACACCTAATCTAATAGCCCTATCAAAATAAAAAAGCCTGTGATAGATCACACATTTACTAATCAAAGCAAAAAAACCCCCACAATAATTTATACGCAGAATACAAATATTTAGATGGACAAAAAACAAGAATAGGGTGTATATCTATGAAGGACCAATAAGTATTGCTTTATAGGGTCTCTCTAAGGTATCTCTTAGAGTAGATATAACCCAATAGTGGGTAGAAGTAACCAACGTGTGGTGATTTTGAAAATCTAATTGAAACAGTTGAAGGATACTGTATAGCGAATTGCTAGTAAAGCAATTTAGTGAAGCAAAATGTGTAAAGAATGTAGTGGGACAAAAACAGAAGTGGAACTAGTGTGGAGCAAAAAATAAAGGCGAATGTGAGACAAATACTAGAACAAATAATAATAAAGAGACAAATTACGGTGTTTGTGAATATGCGTATGCTTCCACTAATATAAATAAAACAGTGTATCAGATATGATGCGAAAGGGAGGCAAATACTAAAACAAAAATTACAAGGAAAAGGATTTTACTTATTTACGTGTATTGTGAATGTGTGTATGCTTCCACTATTATAAAGTGAAACAGTGTACTAGATATGAAGCGGATACTGGAGCAAATAATACAAGGAAACAAATTACCGTGTTTGTAAATGTGGGTACGCTTCCACTATTATGATGTGAAACAGTGTATGCAATTGCTAAGTTTAAGGAAAAAGAAAAATGTGATAGCTATTATAAAGTGAAACACGGAATCATAACGTTAGCGAAATGCTCCCATAAACAAAGTTGTATGTAAAAAAGGGGGGACAAAATAAAAATATTGCAAGTAAATGAGCAAAAATTAACAATTAACTCTGAGGACGAGACAGACAGATATTAGATACAGATTAAAATAACATTTAATATAAATCAGACATCTGAAGCAGCAGATAAACAATTTAGGTAACACGTAGACAAAAAAAGAAAAAAAAGAAAGAAAATAGTGTCCGTGGGACAACAAAGACAGAATTGGCCAATCTGAAAACATTAAAAAGGAACGTCCCAGTAAATCAGTAGGAAAATATAGTTATTTGTGTCCAACTTTGTTTATGGGAGCATTTCACTAACATTATGATTCCGTGTTTCACTTTATAATAGCTATCATATTTTTCTTGGATGTGGATCAGCCAATAGGATTGAAGCTCAATCCTATTGGCTGATTGCATCAGCCAATAGGATGTTTTCACCTTTAATTCCAATTGGATGATAGAATTCTATCAGCCAATTGGAATTAAAGGGACGCGATCTTGGATGACGTCATTTAAAAGAACCTTCATTCGTCTTTAGTCGTCGGAAGAAGAGGATGCTCTGCGCCGGATGTCTTGAAGATGGACCCGCTCCTCGCCGGATGGATGAAGATAGAAGATGCCGTCTGGATGAACACTTCTGCCTGTCTGGAGGACCACTTCCGCCGGCTTGGATGAAGACTTCTCCCGGCTTCGTTGAGGACTTCTTGCCGCTTTGCTAAGGTCTTCTCCCGGCTTCGTTTAGGATGGATGTCCGGTCTTCAAAACTGTAAGTGGATCTTCGGGGGTTAGTGTTAGGTTTTTTTAAGGGTTTATTGTGTGGGTTTTAGTTTTAGATTAGAGTTTGGGCAGCAATAGAGCTAAATGCAATTTTAAGGGCAATACCCAATCAAGTGCCCTTTTCAGGGCAAAGGGGAGCTTAGGTTTTTAAGTTAGGATTTTATTTGGGGGGTTGGTTGTGTGGGTGGTGGGTTTTACTGTTGGGGGGGTTGTTTGTATTTTTTTTTTACAGGTAAAAGAGCTGATTTCTTTGGGGCACTGCCCCGCAAAAGGCCCTTTTAAGGGCTATTGGTAGTTTAGTTTAGGCTAGGGTTTTTTTTTATTTTGGGGGGGGCTTTTTATTTTGATAGGGCAATTAGATTAGGTGTAATTAGTTTATATATCTGATAATTTGTTTTTTATTTTGTGTAATTTAGTGGGGTTTTTTTTGTAATTTAGGTAATTGTATTTAATTAATTTAATTTATTTAATTGTAGTGTAAGGTTAGGTGTTGTGTAAGACAGGTTACTGTTTGTTCTAGGTAGGTGTGTACTAGGTACAGTCTTAGGATTATTTTGTGACCTTCCCAATGTTGTTATGCATTGATGTTTTAGATTCTATTAATATTATATTGAGAGACAGTTAAAATACTATGTAGGGCTGGAATATAATATCCTCCTGAAGTACAATAGCTTTTGTCCTCAGAGAATCTATCTATCTCCCACATACTTTGTGCTGGCTTTTGGAGGACTAAACTTAATTTATATGCCCTAGTTTCCCCTCTCCTACACACATTCAGAGCCCACATCAGGTTGCAATCTAGGTGAACTATTTTTACCACAAACTCCCTCATTTTACCCATTCTTCCCTTTTTTTTTTTTTGTATTATTGACGTGTGAGTTCCCCAATGGTCAAATCTATATTGGCTACTTTGAAATAGAAAAATATGAGTCAATCTGATGTAACTTTTATTTCTTAGTTTGACCTTGGGGGAGTTAGTTTAAAGTCTCCTTCCCTCACTAACGGCTAGATTTAGAGTTTTGTCGGTAACGACCCGAAAATCTAACGCCGGCTTTTTTCTGGCCGCGCCATAAAAATAACTCTGGTATTGAGAGTCCACATAAAGGCTGCATTAGGCTCCAAAAAAGGAGCGTAGAGCATATTAAACGCAGCTTCAACTCTCGATACCAGAGTTGCTTACGCAAGCGGCCAGCCTCAAAAACGTGCTCGTGCACGATTCCCCCATAGAAAACAATGGGGCTGTTTGAGCTGAAAAAAAACCTAACACCTGCAAAAAAGCCGCGTTCAGCTCCTAACGCAGCCCCATTGTTTGCTATGCGGAAACACTTCCTACGTCTGCACCTAACACGCTAACATGTACCCCGAGTCTAAACACCCCTAACCTTACACTTATTAACCCCTAATCTGCCACCCCCGCTATCGTTGACCCCTGCATATTATTATTAACCCCTAATCTGCCGCTCCGTAAACCGCCGCTACTTACATTATCCCTATGTACCCCTAATCTGCTGCCCTAACAGCGCCGACCCCTATATTATATTTATTAACCCCTAATCTGCCCCCCACAACGTCGCCTCCACCTGCCTACACTTATTAACCCCTAATCTGCCGAGCGGATCTCACTGCTACTATAATAAAGTTATTAACCCCTAATCCGCCTCACTAACCCTATAAAAAATAGTATTAACCCCTAATCTGCCCTCCCTAACATCGTCGACACCTAACTTCAATTATTGACCCCTAATCTGCCGACTGGAGCTCACCGCTATTCTAATAAATGTATTAACCCCTAAAGCTAAGTCTAACCCTAACACTAACACCCCCCTAACTTAAATATAATTTACATCTAACGAAATTAATTATCTCTTATTAAATAAATTATTCCTATTTAAAGCTAAATACTTACCTGTAAAATAAATCCTAATATAGCTACAATATAAATTATATTTATATTATAGCTATTTTAGGATTAATATTTATTTTACAGGCAACTTTGTAATTATTTTAACCATGTACAATAGCTATTAAATAGTTAAGAACTATTTAATAGTTACCTAGTTAAAATAATTACAAAATTACCTGTAAAATAAATCCTAACCTAAGTTACAATTAAACCTAACACTATACTGTTCGGATCAGCCAATAGAAAGCGAGCTCAATCTGATTGGCTGATTGGATCAGCCAATCAGATTGAACTTGATTCTGATTGGCTGATTCCATCAGCCAATCAGAATATTCCTACCTTAATTCCGATTGGCTGATAGAATCCTATCAGCCAATTGGAATTCGAGGGACGCCATCTTGGATGACGTCCCTTAAAGGAACCGTCATTCTTCAGTTGGACGTCGCCGGAAGAAGATGGGTCCGCGGTGGAGGTCTTCAGGATGGAGCCGGTCGTCATCGGATGAAGATAGAAGATGCCGCTTGGATCAAGATGGTTGCCGGTCCGGATCGCCTCTTCTTCCCGGATAGGATGAAGACTTTGGAGCCTCTTCTGGATCTCTTCAGCCACCGGATGATGGATCGCCAGCCCCCGCTTGGGTTGGATGAAGATTTTGGAGCCAGGACGGATCGGTGATACCTGGTGAGGTGAAGACAAGGTAGGATTATCTTCAGGGGCTTAGTGTTAGGTTTATTTAAGGGGGGCTTGGGTTAGATTAGGGGTATGTGGGTGGTGAGTTGTAATGTTGGGGGGGTATTGTATGTTTTTTTTTACAGGCAAAAGAGCTGAACTTCTTGGGGCATGCCCCGCAAAGGGCCCTGTTCAGGGCTGGTAAGGTAAAAGAGCTTTGAACTTTAGTAATTTAGAATAGGGTAGGGCATTTTTTATTTTGGGGGTCTTTGTTATTTTATTAGGGGGCTTAGAGTAGGTGTAATTAGTTTAAAATTGTTGTAATATTTTTCTTATGTTTGTAAATATTTTTTTATTTTTTGTAACTTAGTTCTTTTTTATTTTTTGTACTTTAGTTAGTTTATTTCATTGTAGTTATTTGTAGGAGTTGTATTTAATTTATTTATTGATAGTGTAGTGTTAGGTTTAATTGTAGGTAATTGTAGGTATTTTATTTAATTAATTTAATGATAGTATAGTTTTAGGTTTAATTGTAACTTAGGTTAGGATTTATTTTACAGGTAATTTTGTAATTATTTTAACTAGGTAGCTATTAAATAGTTCTTAACTATTTAATAGCTATTGTACCTGGTTAAAATAATTACAAAGTTGCCTGTAAAATAAATATTAATCCTAAAATAGCTACAATGTAATTATAATTTATATTGTAGCTATATTAGGATTTATTTTACAGGTAAGTATTTAGCTTTAAATAGGAATAATTTATTTAATAAGAGTTAATTAATTTTGTTAGATTAAAATTATATTTAAGTTAGGGGGGTGTTAGTGTTAGGGTTAGACTTAGCTTTAGGGGTTAATACATTTATTAGAATAGCGGTGAGCTCCAGTCGGCAGATTAGGGGTTAATGTTTGAAGTTAGGTGTCGGCGATGTTAGGGAGGGCAGATTAGGGGTTAATACTATTTATTATAGGGTTAGTGAGGCGGATTAGGGGTTAATAACTTTATTATAGTAGCGGTGCGGTCCGCTCGGCAGATTAGGGGTTAATAAGTGTAGGCAGGTGGAGGCGACGTTGAGGGGGGCAGATTAGGGGTTAATAAATATAATATAGGGGTCGGCGGTGTTAGGGGCAGCAGATTAGGGGTACATAAGGATAACGTAGGTGGCGGCGCTTTGCGGTCGGCAGATTAGGGGTTAATAAGTGTAGGTAGCTGGCGGCGATGTTGTGGGGGACAGATTAGGGGTTAATAAATATAATATAGGGGTCGGCGGTGTTAGGGTCAGCAGATTAGGGGTACATAAGGATAACGTAGTTGGCGGTCGGCAGATTAGGGGTTAAAAAAATTGAATAGAGTTGCGGCGATGTGGGGGGACCTCGGTTTAGGGGTACATAGGTAGTTTATGGGTGTTAGTGTACTTTAGAGTACAGTAGTTAAGAGCTTTATAAACCGGCGTTAGCCCAGAAAGCTCTTAACTACTGACTTTTTTCCTGCGGCTGGAGTTTTGTCGTTAGATGTCTAACGCTCACTTCAGACACGACTCTAAATACCGGAGTTAGAAAAATCCCATTGAAAAGATAGGATACGCAATTTACGTATGGAAAAGTCGCGGCTGAAAAGTGAGCGTTAGACCCTTTTTTGAGTGACTCCAAATACCGGAGGTAGCCTAAAACCAGCGTTAGGAGCCTCTAACGCTGGTTTTCACGGCTAACGCCAAACTCTAAATCTAGGCCTAAGGTAGGGTTACCTGACTTATCAATGTTTCGACAATGACTTTAATCGGGCCTATGTGTCCGTTCCATATGTTTGTGTATACTGGAGCAGGGGTCCTGCGTGTCCCCAATCGTTACTTCTACTTTTGAAACTAAATAAAAATGTATATTTAAAAATATATATATATATAACTGGAAAAATTGCGTATATATATATATATATATATATATATATATACATATTATTAAATGGCTAAACTTTGCTTTGAATATATCACTACATCTAGCATGCAATTACTGTTTAAAAGGACAGTCAATACTAAAATTGTTATTGTTTAAAAAAATAGATGACTACTTCACTTCCCATTCCCCAGTTTTGCACAACCAACATTGTTATATTAATATACTTTATAACATTTAAACCTCTAAATTTCTGCCTGTTTCTAAGCTACTATAGACAGCCTCTTATCACATGCTTTTTTATTAGCTTTTCACAACAGGAGACTGCTAGTTCATGTGGGCCATATAGATAACATTGTGTTCATGCCCGAAGAGTTATTTAAGATTTAGCACAACACAGTACTAAATGCAAGTCAATAAATAATAATTAAAATGTCATGTGATCAGGGGGCTATCAGAGAATGCTTAAATGCAAGGTAATCACAGAGGTAAAAAAAGTATATTAAAGGGACACTGAACCCAAATTTTTTCTTTCGGGATTCAGATAGAGCATGACATTTTAAGCAACTTTCTAATTTACTCCTGTTATCAAATTTTCTTTATTCTATTGGTATCTTTATTTGAAATGCAAGAATGTAAGTTTAGATGCTGGCCCATTTTTGGTGAACAACCTGGGTTGTCCTTGCTGATTGGTTGATAAATTCATCCGCCAATAAAAAAGTGCTGTCCAGAGCTCTGAATAAAAAAAAAAGCTTAGATGCCTTCTTTTTCAATTAAAGATAGCAAGAGAACGAAGACAAATTGATAATAGGAGTAAATTAGAAAGTTGCTTAAAATTACATGCTCTATCTGAATCACGAAAGAAAAAATTTGGGTTCAGTGTCCCTTTAATATAGCAGTTTTGGTTATGCAAAACTGGGGAATGGGTAATAAAGGGATTATCTATCTTTTAAAACAATAAAAATTCTATTGTAGACTGCCCCTTTAATATCCCTTTAACATTTATAGCAGTGGGAAGTGTTCAAGAAATTATATCTTATTTCTCAAATGAGAACAACTAGCAACATGGAAAAAAAAATAATTACAACCACAACACCTTGGAAACACTATTACAAGACGGTTTATGTAAATGTTTCAAAAAGCATAATATTTTCGCATTTGTTTTGTTATGGAAAAGTAGTCTCACTGGAAAGAACAAAAGGTGTCTCCAGGGCTTTACATTCATAATATCACAGGGCTGGTGACATCTCCCCTAATCCTGGTCCACAATAACTGCCTAGCCGTGCACATCCATGTGTACTGTCCCTTAAACTCAGAAAACAAAACTCAGCCAACCTTACTCACATTCCTCTTGCATCTAAAGTCACTACCCCTTTCACTTGTGCACTCTGGAACTCTCGCTCTGTTTGCAACAAACTCACTTCTATACATGACCTCTTTATCTCTCGCTCCCTTAACCTTCTGGCCCTAACAGAAACCTGGCTCTCTCCCCTAGACACAGCATCCACTGCTGCTCTGTCACATGGGGATCTCCACTTCAGCCACACTCCTAGGTCTGGTAATAGACAAGGAGGTGGTGTAGGTATTTTACTTTCCTCTCGTTGCACCTTTCAACAAATACAACCCATCTCTTCCCTTACATTTTCCACATTCGAAACCCACATGATTCGCTTATTCTTTCCCCTCTCTATACGTGTTGCAGTCATATACTGAACCCCTGGCTCCTCAACTCAATTTCTAGATTACTTGACTGCCTGGCTACCGTATTTCCTTTCCTCAGACAACCCTGCCCTCATTCTTGATCACTTCCTCTTTCGGTTTGTCACAATGAACTGATTCTCCCACTCACAAAGACGGTCACTCCCTTGACCTGATCTTTAGCTATCGATGCACTATCTCAAACTTCACAAACTTACCTTTTCCTCTTTCTGATCACCATCTCCTCACGTGCAACATATCATCGCTCCCTACAACTCTCCCTCCTCCTACTCCTCACACCAAACTTCACAGAAGCATTATCTCATTAGATCAGCAACAGCTTGCTAATCCCCCTCAAACCTTTCCTCTCATCCTTCTCCTCCTTTTCCTGCCCTGATCAATATATCTGCCACAATAATTCCACCCTTACATCTGTCCTTGACAATCTGGCCCCTCTTACCATAGCTCGGAAATCACACACTCATCCGCAGCCCTGGCATACTCCTCTGACACGGTACCTGCGCAGATGTTCCCATACTGCTGAGCAGCACTGGAGAAAATCTCGGAGTTCAGCTGATTTTCTTCGTTACAAATTCATCTTGAACTCCTACAATTCTGCCCTTAATTAGCAACATTACTTCTCTACTATTATCTCTAATCTTTCGTCAAACCCAAAACGTCTGTTCTCCACTTTCAATACTCTTCTCTGCCCACCCCCACCTCCTAATACAACTTCTCTGTCAGCTCAAAACTTTGCCAGCCACTTCAATAACAAATTTTACTCCATCAGAAACGAAATCAGCTCTCAACATAATTCCATTCTCTCACCCCCTCAAACGCTTGCAACCAACCACAACCCACATAGCCATAAACTTAGCTCTTTCTCCCCTGTTACTGAGGAAGAAGTTTTGGCATTTACACTGCGCTCTCATCTGTCCCCTTGACCCTATCCCCTCAAGCTACTCCCTCTCTTCTACCCTTACCCCTATACTCACACACATTTTCAACCTCTCCCTCAGCACTGGTGCACTGGTATATTTCCCTCATCTCTGAAACATGCACTGGTCACACCTATCCTCAAAAAACCTTCCATTCATCCAACCTCCCCATCCAACTACCGCCCTATTTCCCTCCTCCCTCTTGCCTCAAAGCTTCACGAAAAACTAGTATATGCATGCCTATCCCATTTCCTTACATTAAACTCCCTCCTTGACCCACTGCAATCTGGATTTCGTCCCCATCACTCCACAGAGACATCATCTCTTGTTACCTCATCACACTCCTGTTTACAGGACTTCTCCAGACTGGCTCCACAAGACTCTCCCCTAGTTTTGAAAGCTTTAAGCGCTCCCTAAAGACTCTACTGTTCATGGATGCATACAACCTACAAAAACCTCTCTTTATACCAGTTCCTCTACTCCATTGCTATCCCCTAACCCCCCTTAGCATGTATACCTAAGAGTCCAGCTGTTTGTAGATCACCTTCTTAAGAGCTGACTACAACACTGCAACTCTTGGCAGGGCCCTCTACCCATTTGATCCCTATAATTGTTTTGTTGTACTCTGCCTTTGTTTATAGTGCTGCGGAATCTGTAGGTGCTCTACAAATAACCGATAATAATAATAACAGGGCGCACTAGATGTGTGTTAGGATTTTCCTAAACAGACCTCAGCCCAGCAAAAATAAATTCATAAATTGTATAACTATTTCAAAACCAACGTTGTTGTCTCATTTTTATTTTATATCTTTTAGGGACACTAAAAACTTAATAAGTTTTATGCATGTCCCTCTGACCATGGGTACTGCTATTATGAACCCTGGGTTACACTGCATGTATCGGAAGGAGAAGTTGCTGCACATGTGCAAACAAGTCAGCATTGGAATGCAGGGAAAGTTCGATTTCAAAATGGCGGCACCCATGACTAGAGCGAGGCAAGGAATAACCTTAATACTATGCTTATAAAAGTATTTAGTGTTTAATATCCCTTTAATGGACCATTTAATATGGTACAATTGCAGAATAAAAAGACACTGCAATAACACTTATTCTGAATTTCAAAAAAGAAGTAGATTTTTTTCTGACAAATTAATTTTTAACCCCATTTTCTGGCACCCTTTATCATACACTGTGAACTTGTGCACATGCTCAGAAGGATCTGAAGCCTCAGAAAATGTGCATATAAAAAAAACTGTACAAAAATTGGTAATGGAAATAAATTGGAAAGTCTCTTAAAGGGACAATCTACTTGAAAATTGTTAAGGTTTAAAAAGATAGATAACCCTGTTACCAATTCCCCAGTTTTGCATAACCACCACTGTAATATTAATACACTTTTAACCTCTGTGATTATCTTGTATCTAAGCCTCTGCAGACTGCCCCCATTATCTCAGTTCTTTTGACAGACTTGCATTTTAGCCAATTAGTGCTGACCTATAAATAACTCCAGGGGAGTGAGGACAATGCTATATATATGGAACACATGAGCTAGCGCTGTCTAGCTGTGAAAAACTGTCCAAATACACTGAGATAAGAGACAGCCTTTAACGGTTTAGAAATCAGTTTATGAGCCTACATAGGTTTAGCTTTAAACAAAGAATACCAAGAAAAAAAGGCACATTTGATGATAAAAGTAAATTGGAAAGTTGTTTAAAATTGCATGCCCTATCTGAATCGTGAAAGTTTAATTTTGGCTTGACTGTCCTTTTAAAGCTACATGCTCTTTCGGAATAAGAAAAGTTTACATTTAAATGTAATGTCCCTTTAACTGTTTTCAGGTTTTCTTTTGTGCATATGTTACTGCAGGGAGTTTTTCTTTTTTAATTTATTACTGTAATAGTTTTGCTCGTGTTCTTTAAAATGCATGTTCTATGGGGTTGCAAGATACTTGTAGTTGATGCTTCATTGATTATAATGGAGCTTAAAGGGACATGAAACCAAAAATGATTCAGATAGAGCATACATTTGTAAACAGCTTTACAATTTACTTATATTATCAAAGCTTCATTCTCTTTGTATCCTTTCTTGAATAAGCAGTAATGCACTACTGGGAATTAGCTGAACACATAAGTAAGACAATCACATGAAGCATATTTGTGCAGCTACTAATCAGCAGCTAGTTCCCAGCTTCCCAGCCTACCTTGTTATACTTTTCAACAAAGGATACCAAGAGAAAAAAGAAAATATGAGCAAATAAGTATATTAGAAAGTTGTATGCTCTATCTGACTCACAAAATACATTTTTGGGGTTTCATATCCCTTTAACTCACAAGAGATGTTTTCTGAACATATTTATATTTAAATAGACCATCATTACATAGTAGAATTAATAGAAGTGTCTTCTAAGTGAAATACATCATGTATGGCCCAGATATGCAAAAAACGGAGCAGAAAATTCCTATGTACACTCTGACTTTTTTCTTGAAACACCTTATGATAAAACTGAATTACAGCCACAAAGCAATTTACATTTTGTTCAGTATAATTTAATACTTAGGGTGAAAAAATAACTTATTTTGAAGATCTGATATGTTACTATACTAAGTTTATTTGCACCAAAATATTGATATAAATATTTGTATTTATGGGCTGCATCCAAAATAGCAATATTGGCAAGAACAAGCAATCATTTACATCACAGGCAACTGAAGAAAGGTCACTAGATTTTGCATCTGCAGTTCTATATTTGCACAAGTTGCTAAGCAACTGAAGCAAATCATAGCCCTAGGCACCAAGACTGCCTTTTAGACATCCATTATTAAAAGAAAAAGAAAATCAGTAACACATTTGTACAGTTAATATAGGATGTTGCAAAAATTATACAATGTAAACTATAACACCTTTTTTTTATTGAAAAAGAAAAATGCTCAAATAGCGTGTGAGATCAAAGATATATATATATATATATAAAAAAATATGTTAGATCACTAAAAATGCATGTATGGGAATTTAACTAAGAAAAACGGTTATATATGTTTGTCATCAGAGGGGAAAACAATTATGATGTTGTTACAATTGCAATATTTGCAATTAAACCTAATATAATCTAACCTTTTCCTTATCTTCAAGTTAATAAATAAAAAAGCAAAACAGAATTCACCTTTTTGCCACGTCTATTGTTTTAATTAAAATGGGAAGACTATATGAAATTATTGTAATAATTTTTTTAAATTAATATAAAGAATATTTTGTTTCAAGCAATGATTAACTCCGGACCCTGACACGATTATTCATATTCTTTACATTATTTTGATTATACACCACTGCTAATGACAGAAATAATTATATAGATTTTTTTGGTTTAGCATTTGACAATCAAAACGTTTTAAAAACAATAATCTTTTTTTCTTATTATTATCATAAAATTATAATGGATGCTATTTTAGTTGTTTGTGTTTTTTTGTCTTGTTTGACTGTATTTATTTTATTGAATGTAGATGCAGCAAAACTTTGGAAATATTGGAACAATAAGGAATGATGAAACACACACAGCACAGATATATAGCCCATTAATATTGTGCTCCTTACGTTAATACAAAAACAAAAAGGGGGAAATTAAATCTTACATCTTAGTGCAGACATCCACAAACTTGGAACTACATTTCCCATGATGCTCAGCTAGCTGTCTTAGTGTATGAGGGAAGTAATATTTATGGTAGCACCTTTCTATGGCCTCATAAACTAATTTGTGTGAAGATAAGGATAACAACTTTGGAACCTGTCTGCCCGTCTTTGTGACAATCAGGCAATGTACACTGTACATCCACTTTCTGTATTTACTATTGTCCAAGCATTTAGTTGAGCAGTGCCTTCCCATGTTTTCCTGTGAACAGTCATGCAAGAGCAGGGCCTGCCAGTCACCCCAAACAAGCGAGTTCAGGGCAATTTATCTTTACCATCTCAGAAATGGTGGAGCGGTTGTAAGTTAGTGATTGTATGCACTGTAAGGGCTCCAAAGCAGCATCCACTGCTTAGTACATGAAGCCCTATGTCTAACTTAATTTAATACACAATTTAGCTGACTAATTTTACTGTGGCACACTTTGGTATTATACACCGTACCTAGCACATTTATCTAGCACAAGTCTCTGTGACACTTTTTGACAGTGATACACTTTACATGACACAATCCCTGTGGCACACTGCATATAACTGAGGCTCTTACACAATGAAACTTTGCACCCTTTAACTGATACACTGATATAGGTAACATCTACTTATTTTGAATTATGATAATGGAATGCTGTGTTGTATCCAAGCAGAAAAAAGGCAAAATGTCAGATGTGTAACATTTTAATCAATGTCAGATGTGTAACATTTTAATCATTTTAATCATGCATCCATATACCATAACATATGGTTGCCCCTGTGGTCTTCATAAGTACATAGTATGAATATTCTCAATTTGTATTATTAAGGTACATTCAATGATATTTCTGCCATCTTAAAAGGGAAAGTCTAGGCAAAATTAAACTTTCATGATTCCAATTGGGCATGCAATTTTAAACAACTTTCCAATTTATTTTCATCATCAAATTTGCTTTGCTCTCTTGGTAGTCTATGTGGAAAGCTAAAACTAGGTAGGCTTATATGCTAATTTCTAAGATGTTGAACTGCCTCTTATCTCAGTGCATTTTGACAGTTAGACACAGCTAGTTCATGTGTGTCATATAGATAACATTGTGCTCACTCCCATGGAGTTTCTTTAAGAGTCGGCACTTATTGGATAAAATGCATGCCTGTTAAAAGAACTGTTAAAAGAAGTGAGATAAGAGGGCAGTCTGCAGAGGCTTAGAAAACAAGGAAATCACTGAGGTAGAAAGTGTATTATTGTAATAGTGTTGGTTATGCAAAACTGGGGAATGGGTAATAAAGGGATTATCTATCTTTGTAAACAATAACAATTCTGGAGTAGACTGTTACTTTAATACATGAAGACTGTGGCAATGTAATTTAAACCTGTATAAATAATTAAATATAATCTGAATAACAGATTACTGTTACTGTGTTTTAGACTCTGGGCCCGATGATCTAAAGCTCT
Source organism: Bombina bombina (assembly GCF_027579735.1). NCBI lineage: Eukaryota > Metazoa > Chordata > Amphibia > Anura > Bombinatoridae > Bombina > Bombina bombina. The sequence goes on from NC_069503.1 coordinate 641,753,716, forward strand.
CCTCTCAGGCGAGATGATCTAAGAAGTCTCATCAGTATGGCGAGGTCCCTCAAAGAATTTTAGAAACATAAATTTTACCTTGAGAGAGGTTTATCTCACTATGCAGGTCTAGATTACAAGTGGCTAGGGGTAGATTACAAGTGGCGTGCTATTGACTGCACAAGGTTTATGCACACATTCGCAAGCTTGCGGTTGTGGTTTTAGCACCCATCCGTATTATGAGTTCAGCGGCAGTTCGATTATCACGGACTAAGCTTTGTGAGCTATTGAAAAATTATGCGTCCTATATTTTCAATGGGCCACAAAAAAGGTTATTCTGCACTTGTATTACAAGTTGCTGGGTAATATACATGTAGCTATGCTATCAAAAATTTTCAACCACAGCTCTCACCTCTGGCTAAATAATTGGGCTTCTATGTCTTCAATGTGTTTAATCTGCATATGGTTAAGAATCATTTTTAAGGTGCTCACATAGGTCTAGTGTACTAGAAACTAAACTAAACAAACATCACAGTCAATATGTCCCAGATGACCAACTTGGCCTATCAGGCCATTCTTGCCTATTTGATTACCATTGTGTAGCACTGCTCTTTTGATTGACTAACTGGCTCCACAATTTGGCTATGCAAATATGGATCCTGAGTTTGCTTGTTCACTTGCTCGTGGACAACTTTTTCTCAACAGAATCATACATGCTATCCATCTTGCCTACACACGCATGGTGTGTGCACTCACAGTTGTGTGCACTCACTGTTGCTTATTGAAGATTAATTATTAATTTTGGAATATAATATTTATATTAATAATAATAATAACTATTATTTATGAAAGAATTTGCTTGTGAGAAAGACAGCTTAATATAACAACTTTATTAGTCACAGCACCCAAAATCTTAGATCACACGATATAATATTCTATGCTTCTTTATATGGTACCATTAATATGAGTTACATTAAATACATTACATAAAACACATTGACATAACTGCATACAATTTCTTACATCAAATGCAAACAGACATAAAAACAACCTTATAGCTATAAAGTAAATAAGTGCATAATATAATTACCTCTGGGCCCAGTAAGAGGTTGTCTCTTTTCTTTCCTTTCTTCTCTTCTCATTTCCCTTCTATTGCTACATCTTATATACCTTTAAAATGACAAGCCTCTTCAGCTAATACTTCCCAAAATGGTTAATGGTGGGTATCCATTTTGGGTTAGCCTTTGAATGTGATTGGTTAGTATAATTCTGAGATATATTTTTGTATTTCTGCACTTTTGAATAGCTGTTTCTTAGGCCACCAGTTGCACTATTAATCATGCTCCTGACATAGCTTCTGACCTGGACTTTATTTTAACTAAAGGAATTTATTGCTTTATTCATGTAAATGAACAGGTGTGTCCTTGAGAGACTTTCAGCAAGCTGGACATCAAGTAGTTACATCACACACACACACACACACACACACAAATACATATATATATATATATAGCAAATTACTCATACTGTAACAGTCCCGCCCTTGTGGCCGTGAGAATTGTTTGGATTGGCCACACATTATGAGAGTAATTGCTTGTATCTTATCTGTTAACATCCTAAATTATTATTTATTTAAGATTTTTGCTATCTAAATTATTAAAAGAAAATTACAAAACTAACAATGATCTTTTTTATATATATAAACCAATGGTAATGTGTTCATGTGAGGTGAAGCAATAATTTAGCATAGAAACTGGACACGACAGACCTATATAGGCCTCTTTTTCATGTTTGGCAAAAACCCTTTAGCTTCTGTAATGCTTCTTCTCATAAGTCATTGACCATGCCACCTGGAAAATGGTAATGTTCTTTTCTTCCTTTTCATTTTGCAAGGCTTTCCTTCTTGATGATGTCTGTAATCACCCATGTCACAGAGGCTCTTTCTCACTGTTGGCAGCAACAAATAAACTTCTGTAACCCTTATTTTCCCATTTAATAAAGCATAAAGTGGGAATGTCCTTTTATTTTTCAGAAAGCTTTTCTCCTTAATGACTTCTGTAGTTTCACTGAGGCTCTTGTTGATGCAGCAATTATATTGGAAACTTCTCTCACCTACATTTGGTCTGGGCTTTTCTTCTAAGTCTTTTCCCAGCTAATATGCTTCCCTCTTGTGCAGATGGTGAGGACTTTGATTTGCAGGCAGCATCCTTTTGAAACAATCTCTTACTTTTGGCATTGCAGTCATCGTTCTGGAGTAGCTTATTACTTGTTGCTGGTAGTAGACTTCTCTCTGGTCTGTGGTTGCTTGTTGTCACTACTGGCAGTACACTACTCTCTTATATGGAGCTGGTCTGTGCATTTCTTGTTGTTGCTGCTGGCAGTACACTTCTCTCTGGTCTGGAGCAGGTCTGTGGGTTTCTTGTTGTCACCATTTGGAAGGGTGATGGATGAGCATCTACTGTCATAATAGTGGAAAACTTGTGAGAAATATTTTTCTTTATCAGCAAAAGATTGAGGATTATATTTGAATGTGGTGTCAGTGTCTATGTGGCCAATGTTAGGGTAGAAAAACCCTAAATGTATCTCCTGAGAATTTCCTAGTCACATTCACCTCATTCAACACCAGAATTTTTTTTGTTTGAAAAAAAAGATAATCCCTTTATTACCCATTCCCCAGTTTTGCATATCCAACACAGTTATAATAATACACGTTTTACCTCTGTAATTATCTTGTATCTAAGCCTCTGCTGACTGCCCCCTTATTTCAGTTCTTTTGACAGACATGCAGTTTAGCCAATCAGTGCTCACTCCTAGGTCACTTTACGTGCATGAGCTCAATGTTATCTATATGAAACATGTGAACTAATGCCCTCTAGTGGTCAAAATGTATTCAGATTAGAGGCAGTCTTCAAGGTCTAAGAAATTAGCATTTGAACCTCCTAGGTTTAGCTTTCAACTAAGAATACCAAGAGAACAAAGCAAAATTGGTGATAAAAGTAAATTGGGAAGTTGTTTAAAATTGCATGCCCTATTTAAATCATGACAGTTTTTTTTTTTTGGACTTGACTGTCCCTTTAACACACACAAACATATACTCAGTCATGTAAATGAACAAAGACACTGAACTACACAGGTGAAAGTGTAAATGTGCATAAGGCAAAAGTGATCAATGGAATGCTTACTCAAAACATCCACAAGACAAATGCAAATATCCTGGTCATTTTTTAAAACCATCATATTAATGAAATCCAGAAATATGATAGAGATTGATGTGTGCAAGATAAGGAGGCCCATTATTACTATTTTTTTAATATGTGCATATTCTGCTATATTCTATTAATTTTGTGACTCCCTGTCCAGGATCTTTTTTTTTTTTTTTTTTTTTAATATACATCTCTTTAGATTTATTATTTAAGTAAAAGCTAAATGGGAAATACATTCTAAAAGGTAGTTTTACATTTTGAAAGATTATGCTTTTTGAGAGAGAATATATATATATATATATATATATATATATATATATATATATATATATATATATATAAATAAATGTTTAAAAGTGACACAAAAAAACACCAATGCTATATATTAAAAGATTGTAGGTGTGTGTATCTGTATGTGTGTGTAGTGTGTATATATATATATATATATATATATATATATATATATATGTATGTATATATATATATATATATATATATATATATATAAAATACACAGATACACACACCTACAATCTTTTAATATATAGCATTGGCGTTTTTTTTGTGTCACTTTTAAACATTTGGCACACTCCTAAATAACTATTAATCTTCACTGAGGCTCACACAGCAAGCAACAAGGGGTTAAGTGTTAGGGCATCACGCTGAGGCACACAGAGCAGATCATATTACCAGTGCTCTGCTTGTAACGGATTGCAGCCCAGATAATCGCAGTTCTTCTGTTAGTGTGTTGCTGTAACATGGGCTCCCTGTCTGGCCGTGACTTTATTGAAAAAAGCAGCTCCTTGTGCAGCACTCAGGAGGAGGAGGTGACAACTGCTAGTATTGTTTGTTTACAAAGTAGACCGTTTATACCGCTCTGGGTCCTGCACAAGGAGCTGCTTTTTTTAAAGTCACGGCCAGATAGGGAACCATAACTGGTAAATCTATGTATGAGCCATTCACACTCTCACTGTATGTGACTCTTCTATAACAAGTGTCATAATATTGAGATCAGCTGGCTCTAACCATCTCATCGGCATTGATTGTGCTCCTGCGCTGCTGTTAGATATTATGTGAGCTAAAGGGGGTACGTTTTGAAAATACATAAATATTTGTATGATTTTTACTTAAAACATTTTTATTCAGCTGAACTTTGCTGCTGTTATACTTTGAAGTTTTCCAGCGTTTTCTGTATTGGTATTAAGTGAAAGTGAAACAGCAGCAAAGTTCAGCTGAATAATTTTTTTTTAGAAAAAGCATACAAATATTTATGTATTTTCAATACCTTCACTTGAGGCAGAGCTGCTGCAGCAGAGGTGAGAAAGGGAACTTGCAGTGTCCGGTGAATTATACAGTGTTATGGTATGCTGCGCAGCCAGGAAATCACAAGTCTACCACTCCACTGAAGTCTCAAACACTGCTGCACAGACTAGAAGGGAGGAGCTGAGAGCAAAAAAAACATTACCTGTCAGATTAATAAATAAAAAAAACTAACGGTCTGCTAAAATAAGGGGGAAAGAAACTATAACGTCTACTTAAGAAAAAAAAAAGCTTTAATGGCCTGCTTGCCCGCAGCAGGGCTAAATGTTACAAAAAAATACATGCCATGCCCCGCACCCAGAACTGCTTGTCCTGGGCGTCGGGCGATATGAATTGCACATCCCTCTTAGCCGCTGCCACTCTCATTGACCTTAATGAGCCTCAGGCTCACACCGACACCGTGACCAACTGACCATCCGGCAAGGACCGGCATCAGTCTCCGACTGAGACACTACACACTCGTGGCAGACTGGCAGCAGCTGCAGTGCAGTGCATGAGAGCACTGTGCAGAGTTCAGTTCAGTAACTTCTTAGACACTCTGACACCCGCCACCACGTCTGACTCCGTCTCTGAGTTGAGGTGCTCTGAGAACACGTGACTGCTCGATTCTGTTTCCTTCCCGCCCGGCACTCAGCAACAGACAGCAGAGAGATTCAGAGTTCAGACTTTCTGAATTCTGATTGGCTGAGAGTGTGACAGCCAGGGCTGAGTCCGGACGGAGGCTTTTCACAGTCAAGCCTCCAGTGGGAGCGTATGGGGCGCATTGGAGAGCACTGCATTAGCACCTTTTCTCCTCTTGGTGGCAGTCTCTCAGCGGCCCATACACTTCCACAGTGAGTGAATACATTTCATATTGCTCAATGCAAGGACAGCTGGCTGGCCTTGTCTTGCGCAATATGAATGTATTGAATTATGTATTTGTATAACGTTTTTTTATATAAGTTTATTTAAAAAAACACAAGTCCTGATTTTGGTGGAGGGGTGGGGGGGTAGGGGGGTCACCTTTTTTTATTAAAAAAAATATATATGGAGAAAAAAAAAATCACATATTTTTATTTTTTATTTTTATAAAAAAGGCTGTTATTACATACATTGGCCAGGGGAGGCACTGCCTCACCTGCCTCCTGTGACTGCACGTCACTGAAATAGACACCAGTTAATAATTACAATAGAGGCTATTTAATACCTACACTAATATCCCTACATCTACATACTGTATATCTTATTTTTCTAAAGTGCGAATTATTGCATCTTTAACACTGACTGATTTCTATTACATATGATTGCCATATATATTCAACAGTTACTGATAAATACCAAGTAAATAGCTTAACATAATATTTAACAGGACTGTAGCAATGATGATTTAAAAGGATACCCTTTTTGAATTAAAGAAGCAAGAAATAATTACCAATTTTAAAACTATGCTGTTTAATTATTTTATCTTAAGACCTAGAAATTCTAAAGATAAAATAATAATCTGCAAATATAGACTATTAAACTATAGGGTATATCATTCTGCTTAGTTTACCTGAGTCCTGTTAGCAGCTATTGTGATTTTAAATGGAATAGTATGATGAACAATGAAAACCTGCAGGGGTAATACTATGGTACTATATACATTTTGTAAAAATATATATTTACATAGAGGAACAGTAGTTTAATCATCATAGATATGTGAGAGTTTTCAGTAAATGCTGGAACAAGGATTAATTGACTCATTGTAAAGGTACTTGTTAGTAACCTTTATATGGTTATGTTCTATTACAAACTAAATTATAGCAATCAGCTTTAGTTCTGTTATTTTAAGATGGAGATTCTCTAGATGCAATTGTGCCTCTGGTATCTGATGTCAGTCATGGCTCTGCTTTTGGTATCAGTCATTCCTTTTTGTGATACCTGTTAAGAAGAAAAATATAAAATGTAAATCTACATATAATATATACATTAAACTAACTTGGGGTTTGGTCTGTCCTGTATCTGTCTTACAAAATAAAATGGTGTTTGAATGGCCTAAGTTTTACAATACTCAATTCAGGTACAGACTACTTTGTTCTTAACGTTTACCAAATAAGAGTGCCCAAATGGGAACACTCTGTTTCAAGCAAGTGACCCTCCCCCCCCCCCCCCTTGGGCACGATTGTTGCTTAAGACAATTTTCTTTAAAGAAATGGGAATAGCTAAATATATTTGGGACCAAATGGTATATTACTATCAGGAATGACACCAATATCAATGCACTCACCGTAGTTGAAGGCATACTTCCTATTTCTTTTATGTCCATAGATGAGTGTTTGCAGTGCCTTCATTCCATTTCCTGAGTGTTTTTCATGTAGAGCCTGAAACATACTTTCTAGGGAAGACAGCTTAGTGAGAATGATCTGATATTCTGCATTTAATTCTGGGTGACCATGTGATACATCCAAGCACCAAGTATATTTTTGTTTATCCAAAGAATGTAGAAAAATACATTCACAGTGTGGATAGTGTTTACACAGCATCAGAGTAAAACCATTGATTGTGTCCATTATGTTTACCCATTTGTTGCTCTGTAAATCATTTTTTAAAGCATTTAGCTCTAGAGGATTTGACATTTCTAGGCCTTTTTCTGGTGGATTATTTGCATTTTTGAAATTTGCAGAATTGTTGGTTGTTTTAGGGGATTGTGTGTCAAAGGTTTTAAAATTAGTCAGGCATGCAGTTAGATGTCTCACACTTATATTTTCTAACTGTGTATTCTCACTTCCAGTAGGAGGACACACAGATATTGCAACAGCAGGGGATTTATTTATGTTTTTAAATGCTCCATTGCCACTATATACTGTATCCATAATAATGGAACAGTCCCCCTGTGAGTTTGCTATTAGCTTTACTTGTGGCAAGAGGTAAATCATAGCTGAATTGGCTAAATGAAATGCATTCCCCACCACTCCTTACTGTAGCATTATTGTCTGTTAAACATGCAAATGTGAAGGTGGAGGAATCATCATTATTTTTAGCACAAATAACTGAAGTACTTTGCTGCAGCACATTAAAGCACTTGGAATTTTCAGCAGAATTCCCCAATTTAATATTTTCCAATTAATTTTGTACCACAGAATATGCATTACATATGTGATTCTTTTCTTTTTCTGTTTCAAATAATTTTTCTTTGCAAATCTCTAATTCTTTTTCTGCATTTTAGCAGTTTTTATCACTCTCCTGTTTGGATTTGTTAATTTCACAATTGAGGGATGTTAGAGATTGCACTTGTATTTCTAATTTGTATTATATTTTTGGAACTTTGCAGTTCATTTTTCAATGTTTCTATTGTGGCATTCATTGCCAAGCATGCTGCAAAGATACTTGCAACTGCTTTTCCTTTTGTCTTTTTGGACGTTTGTGAGATATTAATCTCTTTTTCAAATACATCCTGGACATATTTCCAGGGATTCTCTTTGTCATAAACATCACAAGCATAATCATTACTTTTATGGCTTGTGATGTATGTAGCTACAAAGCTTTCCAAAGCAGATAATGTAGCCATCTTGAGTAAAAAAAAATTAAAATAAAATTAATTGATTCCCTTTTTCTTTATGTTTGTATATCCTCCCCAGTAAGTTGGCCGGCACTTACAGGTTCTTCTAATATACTTATATGTTTTAAAATATTATTTGGGAAATTTTACTTTTCAGTGTAGATCCTCTCCCTTATGTTCACTAGTCGTAAGGGTTACTCTAATCAAACACTTTTTAAACAAAGAACTATATCGTGATTTTGTTAGCGTGGGGTAGGTTTTAAATCCTTTCCATCACCTAATATCCTATTCCGTTAGGGTTTCTTCCTTACCGAGATAGGCGTTGTTCAAAATTATGCTTAATTTCGCACAGACAAAATTATTTATTAGAACAGTTTCAAAACAGCAAATCACATAATATACAATACTTTAGACATATATATTAATGCAATAGTAATTGTTTTATTTCAAGGTGACAATTTAGCTTATGTCCACAAGATTTTAACTATTTATTTACATAGCTTCCTGTGGCTCATTGGAAAATTAACAATTCAATACTAATTAATCCAGAAGTATATACTTACAGTACATGACCATGCATGATATAACTATATAAATTCTGGCTTATTGTTTTAATTAGAGGGGCCACAATACAATATTTCTATAGTATGTGACTAGATATTTCTATATCAAAGCAACATGTGCAGCTTACAAGTAAAATGACTAGAATTTATTCCACACAAATGTGTGACTATTGCATAAACATATATAAATGTATATTTAAACCCAAATAATTATTGTATTAAAATAAATATTATAACCAAATTTAATCTGTGAGGATTCTTTAAATAGAAGTAATCGTTCCAAAAGGATATAACTTACTATTAGAACAATAAGCAGAATATGCAATGATTCTGTTATTGGTGATGACTGACACAGCCCAAAACATCTAATAGCCTCATCATATGTATAAAACATACATGCCGTATCTTACACCTTAATGGACACGACAAGTTCTAATACCCGAGCGGTCGCCAATTATTGAAGATTAATTATTAATTTTGGAATATAATATTTATATTAATAATAATAACTATTATATATGAAAGAATTTGCTTGTGAGAAAGACAGCTTAATATAACATCTTTATTAGTCACAGCACCCAAAATCTTAGATCACACGATATAATATTCTATGCTTTTTTATATGGTACCATTAATATGAGTTACACTAAATACATTACATAAAACACATTGACATAACTGCATACAATTTCTTAAATCAAATGCAAACATACATAAAAACAACCTTATAGCTATAAAGTAAATAAGTGCATAATATAATTACCTCTGGGCCCAGTAAGAGGTTGTCAACTTGTCTCCTTTCTTTCCTTTCTCCTCTCTCCTCTACTCTCTTCCTTCTCCCTATACCTTATATATCTTTTAAATGACAAGCCTCTTCAGCTAATACTTCCCAAAATGGATAATGGTGGGTATCCATTTTGGGTTAGCCTTTGAATGTGATTGGTTAGTATAATTCTGAGATATATTTTTGTATTTCTGCACTTCTAGCTATTTCTGACTTTTGAATAGCTGTTTCTTAGGCCACCAGTTGCGCTATTAATCATGCTCCTGACATGGCTTCTGACCTGGACTTTATTTTACCTAAAGGAATTTATTGCTTTATTCATGTAAATGAACAGGTGTGTCCTTGAGAGACTTTCACTGTAACATGCTGAGGTTTATGACATTTACAGTATCTATACGCAGCACATTATTATTTTATACCATGTCATAATGGATGACTCACTACACTATCACTGATGTAATAGGGAAGTTTAGGAATGCTATCCTCAACAAGTGACATCCTGTCACAGCATTCCTTCATGCAGAGGATGCTTGGCCTGATCTCAGAAGGCACTTACAGAATATGGGGGACATACCACATGTGGGACACAATACACTGCACTCATATTGCTCTACGGCTACCATGGAACCAAGAAATGGCATATCGCATACGCCAACACTTCTATCAATGTCCACTATGTATGCAATGGTAACACGTACATTATGAACGTGTTTGCGGAGTATCCTGAATCCACTTACGACTACCTTATCCTCAGGTGTTCATCTGTGTGGCCGCAGTTGAAGGCCACAAAGTGGCATCATGGGTGGATCAGTGTTCAGTACTAATGCACAGCACACATACATACATTTACAATGGACAGTACAGGATTGGAGATCCCGTTTAAATGCACTCAGACATATGTTTGTACTAAATATGTCCCAACCAAGGTCTATTTTGATCTTTGAAATGTCTCTAATTTTCTCTACATCAATAAGCATACTGCCATGCAATGTTTCTTGCCACATCCGTGCCAGTACAGCTGTGCAGGGATTCTGTAGGCCCCACGCACTGACAAAAAAGTCTGCACATGACACTCCAAAAGAGGTATTTCAACACTCAATAACTGACAGCACAGAAGGCTGGTGGCAGGGTCAACAGCAACAGTAGCGGGAACTTCACAGGGAAACTCTGGACACTGTCATTGGCACCCTGAAGAGTGTTAACTTTATCTTCATGGAACCAAAGACCTTCAGAGGGTAAGCATACTCTATTTATGTGTTTCACATAATGCAGGCATTTGGACAGAGTAATTGAGCCCAGGATTTTAGGGACTTGGTGCTTTTTAATGAAAGATTTAGTCGTACATTAACTTTTACATGTACATGTCTTACTTTTTAATTAAGGTCAGCTTTTTGTGGAAATATAATCTGTAATAGATTATATTACTGAATTAGATGTATCAAGCAGATGTGGATAAATGAAAGAAAACATCATTTTGGGACAAGTAAAAGGTACGTGTTCTTTATAAAATTAGTAAAATAACAAAATGTAAATTTAGCCCTGCATAACCCAGTGACTCATATGTACAGCTAGCACAAGACAAAATACAAATGACAGGCCTCTGTAAAATTAAAATGTGGGGCACAACATAGTTGTTGTTTTTTCCCTAGAATCTCCCAAACTAATAAAGAAGTCACTCCAAAGAAAGCATGATTTTTTTTTTTTTACTAAAGTGCTTGAAGTATGACTAAAAAACTTAATTCTACATAAACACGACATCATTTATGTTTTCTAAGAGGAAGAAATCTACTACAAGTCGACCATAAACGTCCTTTTTTAATCATTGCCCTGGAGGATTGCACTGTATTCAATACATGTTAAAGTAACTGAATTGGCCTGCTTTGATTTTTCAGGATTCTTTTTAAATTATTATGCACACATTTCCTTAAGTGGTACATGTTATCAGCAAATGTTTCTCACATACCTGCATATGCATCAGATTTTGTAGGCTCAGCTTGAACGTCCAGGATCTCATCCTTTTTCACAACATCTGCAAATGTTAAAAATTGGGTTAATGTCATATATGTATTGATTTTAAAGTCTTTTTTTTATTTTTTTATTTCTTTTTATTGAGGATTATGAGTAATATAACAAAAACAGGTAGTCTTGTCACAGAGGTTACAAAGAAACTATGCAAGAAGTCAGTGATCATATATACAATGACAGTGCAAGATGTTTCAACCAGTACATTGAATTAACAAAACCACATCGGAATTAAACACTGCAGTGATATCTAGATGAAATCCTCATTTTACAATATAATAGCATGTTAGGCTGACTAGTTAGGGTCCAAGTATTTAGGCCAAATATTCTAGAACTATAAAATATAACTTGTAGTCAGATGGGCAGCTCATTATGAGCTTCAGAAGAGTATACATAAATGAGTATTTAGGAAGGGGGGAAGGATATCTCATAGTAGTCAATAACAATCAGCGGGTAAGCACCGCTTAAAATATGAGTTATTGAACTAAGCTGCATAGTTTAGTGCCTAATCTTAAGGATATTATGAATGCTGAGCAACATTGGCGGAATTTTAGCAAATATATAAGAGGTGTAGCAACTTACTAGCAAGGAATATGTATTCCAAAAAGGTTAGTAAATTACATTTAAACTATGACCTGAGAAGGGCAGCGGCTAGTTGCCCATATATTTCGACATGATCAGATTTAGGAGTGCATGGGACAGTAGGAAGAACATGCAACATGGGAAAATTAATGATAAAAGGTGGATGCTTTAACTGCTTAGATTAAGCGCCAATTATGTAGTATAGGGGGGTGATAACACCTAATTTCTAAATGGACAAAGAACCATGACATGTAATGAGACTAGTCTATTTAGCTGAGCTTACAAAAGAGATAAGTGAAATCTTCAAGGAGTAGTAAGAAGTGAGTACCTAGACAGCCCATATGCTTTTTGACCAATATGCTAAAGATACTAGAAACCTTGCACTGAGTACATACTAAACGTTTGCAGACTATAGTCTTATCATGAGCGTCTGCTCGTGCTTAAATACATAAAATATTTCTGTATAGATATAATACAACAGAGGAAATATACATAGATTACCCTTCTAAATAAGCTAGGTTAGGATAGATAAAAATGCCTAACTAAGGGCTAATTTGGGAGTAATGCAAGTATAACTCATACATAAATTTAAACCAGTGGCAGGAGCATTTAATGATGTGCAGCATAAGCAATAGGCAGACTAGGCCTGGCTGCTTGTCATAGCAAGAATTATGCACTGGGGTCAAAAAAAATCTGTTAGGTGAAAGGCGTAACATGGGTTGCTTTTACTGTACCATTAGTGATGTAAAAAGAAAAAAAAAACGGTTCTGTTCGTCAGGGTTTTGATAGAGTTGGGAGTCTGTGCAAATTCATGTGCTTTACCAAGACTCAGCCCCTACACTAGTTGTGAGCTGTGATAAGTAGGCAACATACATACCAAACAGTAATAAACATAATTTATGGAGAGATAACAGATAATAATGATGAAATAAACTGGGACATGGGTTAGAACTACAACTCAGATATGGGTTTAAGGGTAGGGGCAGATGATAAAGTATATCCATAATAGCAGTCCTGTTAACCTTTTGCTAACTTGCACCCTGAAAGTTAACGTCCAGTTTGGTGGGGAGGTTCTCTGCATATTCATCAACCCGGCATCAGGGCTGCATAGTAAAAAATATGTTTACCCCGTGTCCAGTCTGTGTTGCAAATCTTTAGAAGGAAACAGCCTGCTCTCCCACCTAAAGATCGATGCAGTTTGGATCCACATGTTACTAATGATGAGCCCTATATGCATACCAAATCGAGTGCGCCATGTCAGAGGCAGTGTCGCATGCTGAAGCATAGAGGTAAGAGACATCTTAATTGAGCAGCTGCCAAGTGTCCGCTGATAATATGTAAGACTCCGCTTCCACTCCGGTGGTCCGGCCGCCACCTCCAGAGCAAAACCCTTCAGAAAGTAAACAGGTTCGGCGATGACACTCAGTGCTGGGCGTACAGGGCTGTCAGGCGAGGCTGGGATATCATTAGTCTGCACGCTCTGCAGCCGCTTCCCCGATGTCTCCTCTTTCATGTCAGTGAGTTTATTTCCATCATCAGACTTAAATGATTCATGTATGGTGACAATAAGCTGACAATAACCATCAGACATCACTCTCTCAAGCCCTTGTAGTAGGCCAATTATCACACTTAAGTCTTCCTTCATGATTCCCGTATCACAATCCAAAAGGTTAAAGCTGCGAGTGGAGGGGATAATAGGAACCGCCAATATTTACTCTAGGGGCAATTGAAAAGTATATAGTTGAGCAAGTTAGAAACTTCTGTTTTACCCGTGAAGCCGGGGGGGGGGGGGGGAATGTTGATGAAATCTTGTAATGTCGCAGTCTAAGATGAAATGGTCCGGAACAGGTCAGCTGAGATACATAGCTATGATATAAAGATATATCCAGGTAGATGTGAGCTTCATAAATCCGAATATTACAATCTGTTGAGTCACTTATATGTAATTTCTACAGTATTTGTTAGCATAGTTAGGATTTTCTCAGAGCTACATTGATTCACGTCTGTAATGGCTGCCGTCCGGACACGCCCCGATTTTAAAGTCTTTTAATAGTCTTTAAAATTACCTTTCACAGAAGACACTTGTGCCTTATCAAAAGGTTGGTCTTCTTCTATTAATTTCTCCTATTTCTCAAAAAAAAGTTAAATCTGAAGGATTAGCTGAAATTATAAATTTGTTTGCAAATATTTTTTCTCCATTGCAGTTCTGACTTTCGCTAAAGGGTTAATAATAATCTAATGCATAGTTGTTTTGTAAATCAGTGACATGCATTTTGAAATTTATAAGGGTACTTTTCCATTAATAGAGCACCAACCTGGCGCAATAGGGTTTTGTTCCATTTTTGCCAAAGTACTGTAGAAGCTGAAATTCCCTCATCTCCACTCTCTTTGTTGCCTCCACCCTGGGGGATTCAAAGGGGTGAAGCATCAATGCACAAGTTTCACTTGGGGTGAATGCCGGAGGATCCTGTGGACTGACACTTCCCCTTCTTGAATCCCCCAGAGAATGGGGAATTTCAGCTTCTACAGTACTTTGGCAATAACATACAAAAAACTATAGCATGTTTGCTGGCATTAGCGGTCCAGTAATAAAAAAGTATTGTAAATGATTTGTTAATAAATGGATATAGGTTGTATAGATTAGGTAGTAGTTCATAGGTATTAGTGCATAGTTAAGAGTTAAAAGTAAGTAGCTCATAGTTTAGAAATAGTTAATAGTTATAAGGTTAGATTTGTAAATAGTTAACAGTAAGAAGTTCATAGGTAGTAAGATATAGTTGTTAATAGTTAATATTTTGCATACATTCATCCATTGTTTTTTCTTTCTGGTCAGATATGTTTTCAACTATGTAAATATAATTTTTTAAACAAAGTGTTAATTACCAAAAATTCCCATTCACAAATATATATATATATATATATATATATATATATATATATATATATATATATATATATATATCTTTCTGTGAATACATATTTGTATTTGTTCGTGTTTGACATTTAAATTGCAAATAATTATTTAAATATCAAGTTACCGGAGGAATCCTTTTCTGGCACGAAGAAGTCATGAAAATTATTGCCATAATCCATCGTTTCTTAAATATAAGCTAAACATTTTTTGTAAGAAGCAAAAAAGCTGCACTCGGGAGGCACTATAGAAAACTTAAAAAGCAAAGCTTTAATTAGATAAGTTAAAACATGGGCAATGAACACAAACACTTCTTACGCGTTTCGTGCCGCCAACGGGCACTTAATCATAGGAATAGGAAATTTGGCTCGACAACCTCCTCATAAAGGGGAAGCTGTCCAATCAAATTCCCGGAATTTTTTTTAAATAGACACACTATAAAAACATGCCTATTAGGCTTGGAGATTCTTATACAAATGCAAGCAGGAAGGAAAAACTATGCAACTGAAAATATGAGCCTATAATGGCAAATATTTTAACATTGTTAAAATCTAGTTTGACCGCACATCGAAAATGAATGTTAGGCACAATGTGATATGTGTACACCTGAACAATTTAGAAATGCTAAACATAGCTTAAACATTCTGTCAAACATATTACTAAATGGTTAACAAGTACGGCTCAATTGTCAAAAATCAAAAAAGCAACAAAGTTAACAAAGTTAAATGCCACAATGTGTCTAAACATAGAAAGGAAATTTCTTATGTGAAAGAGAAAGGAGAAATTGCATATGGGAACAAAATAGACATTGAATTGCAGTGCCAGATAAGAAGTATAATAAAAGTTTATAAGTAATTGTTGATGGGGATTGACAATTATTATTATTTTATGTTGTTTTATTTTATTATATTTTATTTTGTTTTATTATATTTTATTTTATTTGTTAGGGGATATCATTTAAAATACAAAGATGATTTTACTCTACAAAAAACTCATATCCCATTCCCTATTAACCCCCTCTGGAGTTACTGTTCTTAATTTATAAATCCAAAACATTTCTTGTTTTAACCCCTTAAGGACCAGCGACGTACCCTGTATGTCGCTGGCCTTTTTTTGGGACTTGATTGTTTTATAGTGCGGTCTTCCCGCCAGCGTTGACACTGCTTTATTCCACAAAGCCTTCTGGAGGGAGTTCATTAATAGCGTGTTCTTGCTAGACTTGTGCTATTATGTCCTGGAAAACCCCTTAACGACCAGTGACATACAGGGTACATTGTGGTCATTAAGGGGTTAATAATAATTTGTTTCTATCTCCTTAACTTTCATGTTAAATTTATTGGTCATATGTACAGAAAAATGGTGTCTAGCTACTGCTGACTCTTTGTTAAAGTTCTTAGTGTCATTAATGTGCTCTCTCATGCGTGATTTCAACTGTCTCGACGTTTGACCTGTATATTGCTGTCTGCAAATATTGCACTCCAGGAGGTAAACCACGTACTCGCTTCTGAAATTTGCATAGAATTTAATCTCAAACTGTTCCTCGGTGACAGAACTAGTAAACGTGTTACCTGGACTGATGATGTCACAAGTGAGACAAGGACCTGTGCCACATCTGAAGTGCCTTTCCTTTGCAACCAATTTGTGTTATTGTGTTTTTTAGAACTAACTAAACTAGGTGATAGTTTGTTAGATAAGGTTGGTGCCCTTTTTGAAACGAACTTGCACTTATCGACTACTTCACAGAGTATTTCATCTTGTCTCAGAATGTATAAGTTCTTCAAAATGGCACAAACCTTACTAAACTGGTCAGAATATTCTATAGAAAAACCCACTGAATCTTTGAGTTCCTTATCTCTTTTCCAAGGGTTGTTAATGAAATCCGGCTGTGTAAAAGTGCTAAACAGAATCTAACTAAACAAGAGAAAGAAGCTTTAAGATGATTACAGCAGAATGATGATATTACCATTAGATCCAGTGATAAAGGAGGTTATGTGGTTATATTAAACAAAAAAGATTATATATCAGAAGCAAAAAGACAACTTAGTGATACCAATACATATAGAAAGCTATCCAGGAATACCACATGTGAATTTAAACAAAAACTTCTCGGATTACTGGAACAGGCAATAGCCCTATGGGTACTAACCAAAGTTAGAAATTGGTTACAAAGTAAAGGCACTTTCAGATGTGGCACAGGTCCTTGTCTCACTTGTGACATCATCACTCCAGGTAACACGTTTACTAGTCCTGTCACAGAGGAACAGTTTGAGATTAAATTCTATGCAAATTGCAGAAGCGAGTACGTGGTTTACCTTCTGGAGTGCAATATTTGCAGACAGCAATATACAGGTCAAACGTTGAGACAGTTGAGATCACGCATTAGAGAGAACATTTATGACACTAAGAACTTTAACAAAGAGCCAGCAGTAGCTAGACACCATTTTTCCGTACATATGACCAATACATTTAACATGAAAGTTAAAGTCATCAATACAGTGAAGAAAAACAATAAGAGGAGGAGATAGAAACAAATTACTATTAAAAGTTAAGAACAGTAACTCCAGAGGGGGTTAATAGGGAAAGGGATATGAGTCTTTTTGTAGAGTAAAATCATCTTTGTATTTTAAATGATATCCCCTAACAAATAAAATAAAATATAATAAAACAAAATTAAAAAAAAAAAATAGAATGAAATAAAATAAAACAACATAAAATAATAATAATTGACATTCCCCATCAACAATCACTTATAAACTTTTACTATAAACATCCTATCATATAAAAGGCCAAGTGTGTTTGTCCGAAGCTGTCATGCGCAGTAGAGACAGCACAAGGGCAAACACACCTGGCCTTAACTTACAATCCATGCTGTTTGCAGCAAAAGTGGGCATGGCCGGGAGGGACAGTGGGTGTTGTTCGATGTGACCGGACATGGTCGGGGCGTGACCGGGCATGGTGGGGGCATGGCCGGGCATGGTCAGCGGGACAGAGAGTGGAGAGAAATAGAAAGAGAGGGGGAGAGACAAAAAGAGATAGGAAAGAGCTAAAGAGAGGGGGAAGAGCAGAAGAGAGTGGAAAGTGTAGAAGAGAGGGGGGATAGAGAGCAAAAGAGAAGGGAGAGAGACAGAGCAAAAGAGAGGGGGATAGAGAGAGCAAAAGAGAGGGGGGAGAAAGAGTGCAAAAGAGAGTGGGGAGAGAACAAAAGAGAGGGATGGAGAGAGAGAGCAAAAAAAAGAAGAGAGAGACAGAGCAAAAGAGAGGGGGAGAGAGAGCGCAAAAGAGAGGGGGAGAGAGAGCGCAAAAGAGAGGAGGAGAGAGAGCAAAAGAGAGGGATATAGTGAGGGCGCAAAAGAGAGGGGGAGAGAGAGAGAGTGCAAAAGAGAGGGGGAGTGAGAGAGCGCAAAAGAGAGGGGGAGAGAGCGTGCAAAATAAGGGGGGGGGGGAGAGAGAGAGCGCAAAAAAGAGAGAGCGAAAAAAAGAGGGGGGAGAGAGAGCGTAAAAGAGAGTGGGGAGAGAGCGCAAAGGGGAGGGGGAGAGAGTGCAAAGAGAGGGGGAGAGAGAGCAAAAGAGAGAGGGGGAGAGAAAGCAAAAGAGAGGTGGGAGATAGAGCAAAAGAGAGATGGAGCGAGAGAGAGTGCAAAAGAGAGGGGGAGAGAGCGCAAAAGAGAGGGGGAGAGAGCGCAAAAGAGAGGGGGAGAGAGCACAAAAGAGAGGGGGGAGAGAGAGATCAAAAGAGAGGGGGGAGAGAGTGCAAAAGAGAGGGGGAGAGAGCGCAAAAGAGAGGGGGAGAGAGCGCAAAAGAGAGGGGGAGAGAGCACAAAAGAGAGGGGGGAGAGAGAGATCAAAAGAGAGGGGGGAGAGAGCGCAAAAGAGAGGGGGAGAGAGCGCCAAAGAGAGGGGGAGAGAGAGCGCACAAAAGAGGGGGGAGAGAGGGAGCACAAAAGAGAGAGATAACGCAAAAGAGAGGGGGAGAGAGAGAGCATAAAAGAGAGGGGAGAGAAAGAGCAAAAGAAAGGGATGGAGAGAGTAAAAAAAGGAGAGAGAGACAAAGCAAAATAGAGGGGGAGAGAGAGCGCAAAAGAGAGGGGGGAGAGAGAGCGCAAAAGAGAGGGGGAGAGAGAGAGCAAAAGAGAGGGGGAGAGAGCACAAAAGAGGGGGAGAGAGAGAGAGCGCAAAAGAGAGGGGGAAAGAGAGAGTGCAAAATAGAGGGGGAGAGAGAGAGCGCAAAAGAGGGAGACAGAAAGAACGCAAAAGAGGGAGAGAGAGAGAGCGCAAAAGAGAGGGGAGAGAGAGTGCAAAAGAGAGGGGGAGAGAGAGCATGCAAAAGAGGGGGAGAGCGCAAAAGAGAGGGGGAGATAGATTGGAAAAGAGAGGGGGAGAGAGAGCACGCAAGAGAGGGGGTGAGAGAGAGCACAAAAGAGAGGGGGGAGAGAGAGAGCGTAAAAGAGAGGGGGAAAGAACGCAAAAGAGAGGGGGAGAGAGTACAAAGGAGAGGGGGAGAGAGCACAAAAGAGAGGGGGAGAAAGCACAAAAGAGAGGGGGAGAGAGAGAGCAAGGGGTGGGACCACTGTACTGCAAAAAATGGCCCATGAGATTGGGCTTTAGGACTAGTTAATCATAAACTTCTTATCTGGCACTGCAATTTAATGTCTATTTTGTTCCCATATGCAAATTTTTCTCCTTTCTCTTTTCTCATACGAAATTTCCTTGCTATGTTTTGACACATTGTGGCATTTAACTTTGTAGCTTTTTTTATTTTTGACAATTGAGCCTTACTTATTAACCATTTAGAAATATGTTTGACAGAATGTTTAAGCTATGTTTAGCATTTCTAAATTGTTCAGGTGTACACATATCACATTGTGCATATCATTCATTTTCGATGTGCAGTCGAACTAGGTTTTAACATTGTTAACATATTTGCAATTATAGGCTCATATTTTCAGTTGCATAGTTTTCCCTTCCTGCTAGCATTTGTATACCCAATCTTCAAGCCTAAAAGGTATGTTTTTATAGTGTGTCTTTTTAAAAAATTTTCATGGAATTTGATTGGACAGGTTCCCCTTTATGAGGAGGTTGTCAAGCTGAATTTCCTATTCCTATGATTAAGTGCCTGTTGGCGGCACGAAATGCGTAAGGAGTGTTTGTGTTCATTGCCCATGTTTTAACTTATCTAATTATAGCATTGCTTTTTAAGTTTTCTATAGTGCCTCCCGAGTGCAGCTTTTTTGCTTCTTGTGTATTTTGTGGCAATCACTTAGCCGTGCCTTGCTTGCACCTCCCGGGGCTGTGTGTGACTCCTCCTCGAGTTCCGGCGGCATCCAGCTCTCTTCTATTCATTGAAATAAAAAAGGGGGGTGTGGGATAAGCACTCCAGAAGGAGCAAACCTAAAGTGAAACAGTGATTATAATATATTAAATACCAAAATTAATCAAGATGTTGAATATATATGTGAATAAAAATACCAAAAAGTGACAGAAAGTTGTCAATTTAATAAAAGATAACAAATATAAACAGGTAAATATATAACATATAATAAAATCGGATAAAAGAAACTCATATAAGTCTAAGATGCCGGCATCACGGGATTACAATAATGACTAATAGGAAATTCATAACATATAAAATTAGCGATCGCTATATTAAAAATAACAGTATACAGAAACTTGATATAGCAATAAATCTGCTGACCTGTAGCAAACCAATCTTATGGTCACTTGAGGAGAGGTGACTCTGTTATGAATAACAACAAACAACTTATTTATATGTCCGTTATAAGCTATGGAACATGTGATCCGTGGGTGGTGACGTCACGTCATGTGACTAGTATTACTGATCCAATGTTATCCAATGATATCCAATGATTGATGTGTAGCGTTATATTTGAAAAATATATATACCGGTATATAAAAAAAGGAAAAGAAACAAAAATGTCAATTATTTTCCGTAACAATAAAAAGAATACTTGCAAGTAGTGGATCGCTATCCTCCAATTTCCCCCATGGGAGGGAAGTGATACAGCTGAAAGGAACAACAATATAGGTGAAATAAAGATGAGTGTCCGTCTTTTTCTTTCCAAACTCCAAATAGATAGAATTTCTTTATAAGGTGCTCCAAAGGTCTCTTGCAAGCACACAGGGATTATTCATATATCTAGCTCAGGTTATGTGTGTGAGCTAGAAATGAACCTGTTGTTTGTGCCGCCGTAGAAACAGGTGAGTTAGAATGAAGCTCTATGGCTATGAAATTGTGAACACCGCACACAGGAATTATTCATATATCTTGCTCAACTAGAAATGTAGAGCTCGAAATGAACCTGTAATGTGCCGAGTGAGAGAGTAAATGAGATTCTGTAAGCAAATCGTCAATATATCTTTTATAGAGCACAAGGTTTGCTCCCCATTGGCCACTGGACAAAAAAGACTCTTCAAAGAAACCCATAAATAAATTGGCATAACTGGGAGCGAACCTTGTGCCCATTGCCGTCCCCCTGGTCTGGAGGAAGAATTCATTATTGAACATGAAACTGTTGTTCTTGAGAATAAATTCTATGCTATCTAAGATGAATTTGTTTTGTTCATACAATAAGTTTTCATCTTTATCTAAGTAGTGGGCAATAGCTTTTAATCCTAAATGATGATCGATATTTGTATATAAAGAATTAACGTCACATGTTACCATAGTATAATTATTTTTCCATTCGATCTCATTCAATATGTTTAAAAAGTGGGTGGAGTCTTTTAAGTATGACGGTAACTGTATAACGTAATTCTGAAGAAAGTAATCTACATATTGTGAAAGATTTGAAGATATTGAATCAATTCCAGAAATAATAGGACGTCCAGGAGGTTTATTAAGGTGTTTGTGGATTTTTGGTAAAAAATAGAATGCGGGATTTTTTGGATGGTTTATTTGTAATCATGGATGTACAATATTATCTGGAGGAAGCCTATAGACTTCTGCTCGACAATACCACATATACTAAACTTAAACATAATCCAATTGATTCCCAAAAAAAGAAGTTAAATACTCTACTAGATAATGCAAAAACATTAGGAGTTTTAACAGATTCAGAATTCAATTTTTTACAAATAAACCATCCAAAAAATCCCACATTCTATTTTTTACCAAAAATCCACAAACACCTTAATAAACCTCCTGGACGTCCTATTATTTCTGGAATTGATTCAATATCTTCAAATCTTTCACAATATGTAGATTACTTTCTTCAGAATTACGTTATACAGTTACCGTCATACTTAAAAGACTCCACCCACTTTTTAAACATATTGAATGAGATCGAATGGAAAAATAATTATACTATGGTAACATGTGACGTTAATTCTTTATATACAAATATCGATCATCATTTAGGATTAAAAGCTATTGCCCACTACTTAGATAAAGATGAAAACTTATTGTATGAACAAAACAAATTCATCTTAGATAGCATAGAATTTATTCTCAAGAACAACAGTTTCATGTTCAATAATGAATTCTTCCTCCAGACCAAGGGGACGGCAATGGGCACAAGGTTCGCTCCCAGTTATGCCAATTTATTTATGGGTTTCTTTGAAGAGTCTTTTTTGTCCAGTGGCCAATGGGGAGCGAACCTTGTGCTCTATAAAAGATATATTGACGATTTGCTTACAGAATCTCATTTACTCTCTCACTCGGCACATTACAGGTTCATTTCGAGCTCTACATTTCTAGTTGAGCAAGATATATGAATAATTCCTGTGTGCGGTGTTCACAATTTCATAGCCATAGAGCTTCATTCTAACTCACCTGTTTCTACGGCGGCACAAACAACAGGTTCATTTCTAGCTCACACACATAACCTGAGCTAGATATATGAATAATCCCTGTGTGCTTGCAAGAGACCTTTGGTTTTAGTTACCACAACATTATCCACCTAAAGGACTGCTGAATAAAGAGCACCTTATCCACCTAAAGGACTGCTGAATAAAGAGCACCTTATAAAGAAATTCTATCTATTTGGAGTTTGGAAAGAAAAAGACGGACACTCATCTTTATTTCACCTATATTGTTGTTCCTTTCAGCTGTATCACTTCCCTCCCACGGGGGAAATTGGAGGATAGCGATCCACTACTTGCAAGTATTCTTTTTATTGTTACGAAAAATAATTGACATTTTTGTTTCTTTTCCTTTTTTATATACCGGTATATATATTTTTCAAATATAACGCTACACATCAATCATTGGATATCATTGGATAACATTGGATCAGTAATACTAGTCACATGACGTGACGTCACCACCCACGGATCACATGTTCCATAGCTTATAACGGACATATAAATAAGTTGTTTGTTGTTATTCATAACAGAGTCACCTCTCCTCAAGTGACCATAAGATTGGTTTGCTACAGGTCAGCAGATTTATTGCTATATCAAGTTTCTGTATACTGTTATTTTTAATATAGCGATCGCTAATTTTATATGTTATGAATTTCCTATTAGTCATTATTGTAATCCCGTGATGCCGGCATCTTAGACTTATATGAGTTTCTTTTATCCGATTTTATTATATGTTATATATTTACCTGTTTATATTTGTTATCTTTTATTAAATTGACAACTTTCTGTCACTTTTTGGTATTTTTATTCACATATATATTCAACATCTTGATTAATTTTGGTATTTAATATATTATAATCACTGTTTCACTTTAGGTTTGCTCCTTCTGGAGCGCTTATCCCACACCCCCCTTTTTTATTTCACTGTTCAAGTCTATTATTGGAGATTATAATAGACCATTTAGGGATTTAAGCTCACACCTCACAAGATAGCACTCACACCACCCCCTCCTTGTTCTCTTCTATTCATGCAGGGATCTGCAGCGGCCTGGTTGTATATGAAGGTTTGAAGCTTTTATGGCCAGCTCGATCCAGCGTTACATTGATTTAAGTCCTAACTAGTAAGTGCAGATTTCACTTATTTTGTTACACAAAATATTTATCACAGAAACTCATTTGGCCCTAATTGTTTAATTGTTCAACTGTGGACATCAAACACTGTGGTTTTGAATCTACACACTGAGTTATCAATGCTATCCGATTTTAGGTCGGTAAAAGCATGAGTCTTCGGCAGCAGAGGAACTGACTGTTGTATTTTTACATTTAATTCACTTAGCCCATAAACAAGAGAGTGGGAGGCACTATATATTGATAAATTTCATATATTTTTAAAGGCATATGGAACACAATTGTATATCATGGAGCAGGAAGGTACTAGCATTAATGAAACCATTTTTGATATAGCAAGCAGAAAACACTTTTTTTAAAAGATTTTCATAACTGTAGGCCTTAATGGTGAAAAATCTCAGGATTTAAAGGGACTTTTCAATCATTTTGAAAGGCTATTACTAAGGTTGATGTGGGATATCATTACATTAAACTATTATATCAATGTCAAGAGAATACCAAGGGGACAAGGATGGAATGATGCTTTAACAAATCACTCATTGGCATTGATGGGCATAGCCAATAGGAGTAAGACTCAGAAAAGGGAAAAGTTTAAGGAACGCATCAACAACATAAAAACTGATTTAAAAGTCCTTAAAACAGACGATAAGGAAAAGTACAAAGATTATAAGAAAAATCTAAAATTAAAAGTGCATAAATTGGATGGTGAATTGGCCGCAAGAAAGGGAACAAATTTCTCTAGAAACTTGGAGGACTATGTTAATAACCAAGTTTATAATTGGTCCAGATTCCAGAGAAGTCCTGGAAACATTTTTCTAGAAACAAAACCAACATGAATAAAAATAAATAATTGGAAGAAAGATCCAATGATTTACAACATAAAGGAAAGATTGTGGAATCAGTCTCCAAGTCGATATTGAAACATAAGAAAGATTGTAAAGTGGCATTTTCATCCATGGACACCTCAGACCATGAATCTAATGTCTCTGAGGGGAGTGGCACTTCAGTTCCATTATCCACAGCTTCTCTCTCTTCTTCTTCTTCATCTTCTTCCTCTCTCTCTCCTCTTTCTTCTCATTCCTCCTTTTCTCTGCAGGTATTGGACGATGATTCAGACCAGGAAGAAGCAGTAGTGCATCCCAAGGTCAAGGCAGTCCCTTTAGGAGATGGACAAGATGAGCAGGGAGACAAAAATCTTCAAGAAACTCAAAGGGACACAAGAAAAACTGACTGCCCTAAACCTTTCAGACTTTCCAATAACACAAGGACAGATATGTTTATTAAGCAATGGATTGGGGTTTGCACCATCCCATAAGTTATCTGCTTTTAAAACAATAATTGATGTAAATAAGTTTGTGAGGAAGTTAACGTTAAAGAGATTTTTTAAAAACGATAGAAATGTGACACTTGACACTAACCCTGTTAATGATTGCCCAAGGTTCACTGACATAGAGATGCACATTAACACCCTAGATTTTAAAGATCTAGTGAGTATATGTCAATTAAGGGATTTAGACAACACAGAATGTGGCCCTAGTGTTCAAGACATAAAAATGCCTATAAAAAAACTTCTGATTTTTATCTAGTTCACTTTAGGGGGCGAGCCTTAAACAATTTTCAGAAGCAAGTTAAAAGGGAAGTTTTGGAGTTGGAGGAAGTGTCTAAATCAAAAAAACATTAAACAGAATCTAACTAAACTAGAGAGAGAAGTTTTAAGATCATTACAGCAGAATGATGATATTACCATTAGATCCAGTGATAAAGGAGGTAACGTGGTTATATTAAACAAAAAAGATTATATATCAGAAGCAAAAAGACAACTTAGTGATACCAATACATATAGAAAGCTATCCAGTAATCCCACAACGGATTACTGGAACAGGCAATAGCCCTATGGGTACTAACCAAAAAAGAACTCATTATTTTGGTTCCAACTATCCATCGATATCCATTTTCCATCATCTGCCTAAAACACATAAGAATATTATTTCCCCCCCTGGCCGTCCTATCATCTCAGGCATAGGATCACTGTTTGAGCCTCTCTCTGATTGGATTGATTCTATTTTACAACCTATAGTCATCAAACTTAGCAGTTACAGTATTTGAGAGACTCCACTCACTTAATTAGTACTGTAGAAGGAGTGACGTGGAAGCAGGGGTATCGATGGATAGTAGTGGATGTTACATCTTTGTATTCATGCATACCCCATACATTGGGCATAAGAGCCATTAGATATTTTTTAGATTCAGAGACTAGTTTTTCATAAGAGGTAAAATTCTTAGTATGTGAAATAATTGAATTCCTATTACAACACAACTTTTGCATGTTTGATGATGAATTCTACCTTCAGATTTGCGGCACCGCAATGGGTGCAAACTTTGCACCATCATTCGCTAACCTATACGTAGTTTAGTGGGAGAACCATCAAATATATAGCGGTAGCTATATGTCCATCATCATGTACATAAGATTCATCGATGATTTGATTTTCATAGTGGACAAATCAGTTAACTTTGATAATTTCATGGAATATTTGAATAAAAATGCTCTGAATTTAAAGTTTGTTGGGGAATGTCAGTATGACACAATTAACTTTCTTGATTTTAGCCTGGAGGGTGATGTTATTTCAGGCAGTATACTAACTTATACTTTTCGCAAGCTCACTGCAGGCAAGACGATCTTGCATGCAGGCTCTTGCCACCCAACTCATTTGATAGGTTCAGTTCCTAGGGGTCAGTTCTTGCGACTAAGGAGGAATACTAACTCAGATGAGTATTTTAATAGACATTCTGAGACAAGATTGAGTACTCTGTAAAGTAGTCTATAAGTGCAAGTTCGTTCCAAAAAGGGCACCAACCTTATCTAACAAACTATCACCTAGTTTAATTAGTTCTAAAAACACAATACCAGAAATTGGTTACAAAGGAAAGGCACAGATCCTTGTCTCACTTGTGACATCATCAGTCCAGGTAACATGTTTACTAGTTCTGTCACAGAGGAACAGTTTGAGATTAAATTCTATGCAAATTGCAGAATCTAGTATGTGGTTTACCTCCTGGAGTGCAAATATTTGCAGACAGCAATATACAGGTCAAACGTCGAGACAGTTGAGATCACGCATTAGAGAGCACATTAATGACACTAAGAACTTTGACAAATAGTCAGCAGTAGCTAGACACCATTTTTCTGTACATATGACCAATAAATTGAACATGAAAGTTAAAGTAATCGATATAGTGAAAAAGCCAATAAGAGGAGGAGATAGAAATAAATTATTATTAAAAGAAGAAATGTTTTAGATTTATAAGTTAAGAACAGTAACTCCAGGGGGATTTATAGGGAATGGGATATTAGTCTTTTTGTAGAGTACAATCATTTTTGTATTTTAAATTATATCACCTAACAAATAAAATAAAGTATAATAAAACAAAATAAAATAAAATAGAATAAAACAAAATAAAATAGAATAAAATAAAACAACATAAAATAATAATAATTGTCAATCCCCATCAACAATCACTTATAAACTTTTATTATACTTCTTATCTGGCACTGCAATTCAATGTCTATGTTGTTCCCATATACAATTTCCTTTTTTCTTTGTTACCTTTGTTGCTTTTTTTATTTTTGACAATTGAGCGGTACTTGTTAACCATTTAGTAATATGTTTGACAGAATCTTTAAGCTATGTTTAGCATTTCTAAATTGTTCAGGTGCATATCACATTGTGCATATCATTCATTTTCGATGTGCGGTCGAACTAGGGTTTAACATTGTTAACATATTTGCAATTATAGCCTCATATTTTCAGTTGCATAGTTTTTCCTTCCTGCTAGCATTTGTATACACAATCTTCAAGCCTAATAGGCATGTTTTTATAGTGTGTCTTTTTAAATTTGGAACAACCAATAGAATGCAAGCTCAATACTATTGGCTGATTGCAACAGCCAATAGCAATTATTTGCCTTTAATTCCTATTGGCTGATAGAATTCTATCAGCCAATCGGAATTCAAGGGACGCCACCTTGGATGACATCCCTTAAAGGAACCTTCATTCTTCGTTAGCCGTCGGAAGAAGAGGATGCTCTGCACCGGATGTCTTGAAGATGGAGCCGGATGGATGAAGATAAAAGATGCAGTCTGGATGAAGACTTCTGCCGGCTTGGATGAAGACTTCAGCCCGCTTGGATGAAGACTTCTGCCGGCTTCGCTGAGGACTTCTGCAGCTTCGTTGAGGATGGATGTCCGGTTTTCAAAAACTGTAAGTAGATCTTCGCGGGTTAGTGTTAGGTTTTTTTAAGGGTTTATTGGGTGGGTTTTATTTTTATCTTAGGGCAAGGAAAAAGAGCTAATTACCCTTTTAAGGACAATGCCCATCCAAATGTCCTTTTCAGGGCAATGGGGAGCTTAAGTTTTTTAGATAGGATTTTATTTAGGGGGGTTGGTTGTGTGGGTGGTGGGTTTTACTGTTGGGGGGTTGTTTGTATTTATTTTTTACAGGTAAAAGAGCTGATTTCTTTCGGGCAATGCCTCACAAAAGGCCTTTTAAGGGCTATCGGCAGTTAGTTTAGGCTATGGTTTTTTTATTTTTGGGGGGCTTTTTATTTTGATAGGGCTATTAGATTAGGTGTAATTAGTTTAAATATTTGATCATTTCTTTTTTTATTTTGTGTAATTTAGTGTGTTTTTTTGTAATTTAGTTATGTGTATTTAATTAATGTAAATTATTTAATTGTAGTGTAAGGTTAGGTGTTAGTCTAACTTAGGTTAGGTTTTATTTTACAGGTAACTTTGTATTTATTTTAACTAGGTAGCAAGTAAATAGTTAATAACTATTTACTAACTAGTCTACCTAGTTAAAATAAATACAAACTTAGCTGTGAAATAAAACCTAAGATAGCTACAATGTAATTATTAGTTATATTGTAGCTAGCTTAGGGTTTATTTTATAGGGAAGTATTTAGTTTTAAATAGGAATTATTTTGTTATTAATTGTAATTTTTATTTAGATTTATTTTAATTATATTAAAGTTAGGGGTGTTAGGGTTAGACTTAGGGTTAGGTTTAGGGGTTTATAACTTTAGTATAGTGGCGGCGACATTGGGGGTGGCATATTAGGGGTTAATAAGTGTAAGTCGGTAGCGACGACATTGGGGGCAGCAGATTAGGGGTAAATAAGTGTAGGTAGGTAGCAACGACATTGGGGGCAGCAGATTAGGAGTTAATAAGTGTAGGTAGGTGGCGGCGATTTTAGGGAGCGGCAGATTAGGGGTTAATAAGTGTAATGTAGGTGTTGGCGAAGTCGGGGGCATCAGATTAGGGGTGTTTAGACTCGGGGTTTATGTTAGGGTGTTAGGTGTAAACATAAATTTTGTTTCCCCATAGGAATCAATGGGGCTGAGTTATGAAGCTTTACGCTCCTTTATTGCAGGTGTTAGGCTTTTTTTCAGCCGGCTCTCCCCATTGATGTCTATGGGGAAATTGTGCACAAGCACGTAAAACCAGCTCAAAGCAGCGCTGGTATTGGAGTGCAGTATGGAGCTCAATTTTGCTCAACGCTCACATATTGCCTGCTAACGCCGGGTTTATGAAAACCTGTAATAGCAGCGCTATAGGGAGGTGAGCGGTGACAATAACTTAAAAGTTAGCACTGAGCTGCTCATAACGCAAAACTCATAATCTATCCGTAATTGTTTTACTTTATGCATATGTCAGATACCTATATATTGACCATATACTTTATTAGTAAAGACAACAAAACATTCCATACAAATGTCGCTTATGGACTATAAAAACACAAGATAAGAACTACAGATCATTACCAAGTACATAAAAAATAGGGGAGACAATATGCTTAACAACATGGGGCCCGATCCAATATGCAGCGTTGCCCGCAAAAGCTGGCGACGCCAAATTTTGCGCTGGTTTGGTATCCTATGTACGGCATAACCTAGAAGTTACGCTCGTATATTTCTGCCTTCGGCCGTAGTTTTTTGGCCCATAGACAGGTATACTAAACCAGTGCAGTTTGATATCCAATATACAGCGTAAGGACTTAAGTGGCGAAAATGGAGAAATCTTACTCCATTTTCACCTCGCCACAGATTGCAGGCGTAGTAAGCCTTACGCTGAGTATTGGAGCCCCGTAATTCCCAAAACTACCTGCAAAATAAAACCTAACACCTAACGCATGCGCAATGTCTATCGACCTGTCAACCGCAATCCCCGCCGCAATCCCTAAAAAAGTTTTTAACCCCTAAACCGCCACTCCTGGACCCCGCCGCCACCTACATTAAATGTCTAACCCCCTAATGTGATCCCCCTACACCACCGCCACCTACATTAAAATTATTAACCCCTAATGTAATCCCCCTACACCGCTGCCATCTATATTAAAAATATTACCCCCTAATGTGAGCCCCCTACCCCGCCGCCACGTATTTTAACTATATTACCCCCTAATCTAATCCCCCTACACCACCACCACCTATTTTAACTATATTACCCCCTAATCTAATCCCCCTACATCGCCACCACCTATAATAAATGTATTACCCCCTAAAATACTAAAATGTCCCTACCCTAAACTAAATTACAAATAGCCCTGAAAAGGGCCTTTTGTGTGGCATTGCCCCAAAGTAACCAGCTCTATTACCAACCCTTTAAAGGGCCTTTTGCGGGGCATTGCCCCAAAGTAACCAGCTCTATTACCAGCCCTTAAAAGAGCCTTTTGCGGGGCATTGTCACAAAGTAATCAGCTCTTTTACATGTTATCTGACCCCCCTACACTGCTGCCACCTATATTAAATATATTAACCCCTAATCTAATCCCCCTACACCGCCACCACCTATATTAAATATATTAACCCCTAATCTGACCCCCCTACACCGCCGCCACCTATATTAACTATATTAACCCTATTTATATTAGGGTTAATATACGGCTAGATTTATAGTTTTGCGGCCAAAGGGGTGCGTTAGCTACGCATGTTTTTTCCCCCCCGCACCTTTTAAATAACGCTGGTATTTAGAGTTCTCTGAAGGGCTGCGTTAGGCTCCAAAAAGGGAGCGTAGAGGCATATTTACCGCCACTTCAACTCTAAATACCAGCGTTGCTTACGGTAGCGGCCAGCTGGAAAAACGTGCTCATGCACTATTCCCCCATAGGAAACAATGGGGCAGTTTGAGCTGCAAAAAAAACTAACACCTGCAAAAAATCAGCGTTAAGCTCCTAACGCAGCCCCATTGTTTCCTATGGGGAAACACTTCCTAAGTCTGCACCTAACACCCTAACATGAACCCCGAGTCTAAACACCCCTAACCTTACACTTATTAACTCCTAATCTGCCACCCCTGCTATCGCTGACACCTGCATTATACAATTAACCACTAATCTGCCGCACTGGACACCGCCGCAACCTAAATTATCCCTATGAACCCCTAATCTGCTGTCCCCAACGTCGCCAACACCTACATTATAATTATTAACCCCTAATCTCCCCCCCCAATGTCGCCGCTACCTTACCTACACTTATTAACCCCTAATCTGCCGACCGGACCTCGCCGCCACTATAATCAATGTATTAACCCCTAAACCGCCGCACTCCCGCCTCAAAAACCCTATAATAAATAGTATTAACCCCTAATCTGCCCTCCCTAACATCTTTGACACCTAATATCAAGTATAAACTCACTCTAATAAATGTATTAACCCCTAAAGCTAAGTCTCACCCTAACACTAACACTCCCCTAAGTTAAATATAATATTTATCTAACTAAATAAATTAACTCTTATTAAATAAATTATTCCTATTTAAAGCTAAATACTTACCTGTAAAATAAATCCTAATATAGCTACAATATAACTAATAGTTACATTGTAGCTATCTTAGGATTTATATTTATTTTACAGGCAACTTTGTATTTATTTTAACTAGGTACAATAGCTATTAAATAGTTATTTACTATTTAATAGCTACCTAGTTAAAATAATTACAAATTTACCTGTAAAATAAATCCTAACCTAAGTTACAATTAAACCTAACACTACACTATCAATAAATAAATTAACTAAACTACCTGCAATTACCTACAATTAAATCAACTAAACTAAATTACAAAAAAACAAAACACTAAATTACAAAAAATAAAAAAAGATTACAAGAATTTTAAACTAATTACACCTACTCTAAGCCCCCTAAAAAAATAACAAAGCCCCCCAAAATAAAAAAATGCCCTACCCTATTCTAAAATAAAAAGTTAACAGCTCTGTTACCTTACCAGCCCTTAAAAGGGCTTTTTGCAGGGCATGCCCCAAAGAAATCAGCTCTTTTGCCTGTAAAAAAAACATACAATACCCCCCCCAACATTACAACCCACCACCCACATACCCCTAATCTAACCCACCCAAACTCCCCTTAAAAAACCTAACACTAAGCCCCTGAAGATCTCCCTACCTTGTATTCACCCAGCCGGGTATCACCGATCCGTCCAGAAGAGGTCCTCCAGACGGTCCAAAGTCTTCATCCTATCCGTCCAGAAGAGGTCTTCCAGGGGCTCGGAAGTCTTCATCCAGGCACCATCTTCTATCTTCTTCCATCCGGAGCGGAGCGAGTCCATCTTGAAGCAGCCGGCGCGGAACCATCCTCTTCTAATGACGTCCTAAGTCCGAATGAAGGTTCCTTTAAATAAATCATCCAAGATGGTGTCCCTCGAATTCCGATTGGCTGATAGGATTCTATCAGCCAATCGGAATTAAGGTTGAAAAAATCTGATTGGCTGATTGAATCAGCCAATCAGATTCAAGTTCAATCGGATTGGCTGATCCAATCAGCCAATCAGATTGAGCTCGCATTCTATTGGCTGTTCCGATCAGCCAATAGAATGCAAGCTCAATCTGACTGGCTGATTGGATCAGCCAATCCAATTGAACTTGAATCTGATTGGCTGATTCCATCAGCCAATCAGAATTTTCCTACCTTAATTCCGATTGGCTGATAGAATCCTATCATCCAATCGGAATTCGAGGGACGCCATCTTGGATGACGTCCCTTAAAGGAACCGTCATTCGTCGGGAAGCCATCGGCCAGGATGGATGTTCCGCGTCGGCGGGATGAAGATGGAGCTGGAAGAAAGAAGATTGAAGATGCCGCTTGATAGAAGACTTCAGCCGGATGATGGACCTCT
Source organism: Bombina bombina (assembly GCF_027579735.1). Taxonomy (NCBI): domain Eukaryota; kingdom Metazoa; phylum Chordata; class Amphibia; order Anura; family Bombinatoridae; genus Bombina; species Bombina bombina. Next base: position 641,786,733 of record NC_069503.1, read on the forward strand.
TCAGCCCCCGCTTGGGCTTGGATGAAGACATTGCCCGGATTGGATGAAGACTTTGGACCCTCTTCTGGACAGATCGGTGATACCCGGCGTGGTGAAGACAAGGTAGGGAGATCTTCAGGGGCTTAGTGTTAGGTTTTTTTAAGGGGGGTTTGGGTTAGATTAGGGGTATGTGGGTGGTGGGTTGTAATGTTGGGGGGGTATTGTATGTTTTTTATTTTAGAATAGGGTAGGGTATTTTTTTATTTTGGGGGGATTTTGGTATTTTATTAGGGGGCTTAGAGTAGGTGTAATTAGCTTAAAATTGTTGTAATATTTTTATAATGTTTGTAAATTATTTTTTTATTTTTTGTAACTTAGTTCTTTTTTTATTTTTTGTACTTAGTTAGTTTATTTAACTGTATTTATTTGTAGGTATTTGTATGTAATTAATTTATTGATAGTGTAGTGTTAGGTTTAATTGTAGATAATTGTAGGTAGTTTATTAAATTTATTTATTGATAGTGTAGTGTTAGGTTTAATTGTAACTTAGGTTAGGATTTATTTTACAGGTAATTTTGTAATTATTTTAACTAGGTAGCTATTAAATAGTTATTAACTATTTAATAGCTATTGTACCTGGTTAAAATAAATACAAAGTTGCCTGTAAAATAAATATTAATCCTAAAATAGCTACAATATAATTATTATTTATATTGTAGCTATATTAGGGTTTATTTTACAGGTAAGTATTTAGCTTTAAATAGGAATAATTTGTTTAATAAGAGTTATTTTATTTCGTTAGATAAAAATTATATTTAACTTAGGGGGGTGTTAGGGTTAGGGTTAGACTTAGCTTTAGGGGTTAATACATTTCTTAGAGTAGCGTCGAGGTCCGGTTGGCAGATTAGGGGTTAATACTTGAAGTTAGGTATCGGTGATGTTAGGGAGGGCAGATTAGTGGTTAATACTATTTATTATAGGGTTTTTGAGGCGGGAGTGAGGCGGATTAGGGGTTAATAACTTTATTATAGTAGCGGTGAGGTCCGGTCGGCAGATTAGGGGTTAATAATTGTAGGTAGGTGGCGGCGACGTTGGGGGCGGCAGATTAGGGGTTAATAAATATAATATAGGGGTTGGCGGTGTTAGGGGCAGCAGATTAGGGGTACATAGGGATAATGTAGCTGGCGGCGGTGTACGGAGTGGCAGATTAGGGGTTAATAATAATATGCAGGTGTCAGTGATAGCGCGGTCGTCAGATTAGGGGTTAAAAATTTTTATTAGAGTGGCGGCGATGTGGGGGGGGCTCGGTTTAGGGGTACATAGGTAGTTTATGGGTGTTAGTGTACTTTAGAGCACAGTAGTTAAGAGCTTTATGAACCGGCGTTAGCCCAGAAAGCTCTAAACTCCTGGCTTTTCTTTGCGGCTGGAGTCGTGTCGTTAGATTTCTAACGCTCACTTCAGCCAAGACTCTAAATACCAACGTTAGAAAGATCCCATTGAAAAGATAGGATACGCAAATGGCGTAGGGGGATCTGCGGTATGGAAAAGTCGCGGCTGGAAAGTGAGCGTTAGACCTTTACCTACACGACTCTAAATACCAGCGGTAGCCCAAAACCAACGTTAGGAGCCCCTAACGCTGGTTTTGACGGCTAACGCAGAACTCTAAATCTAGGCGTTAGTGTTTTTTATTTTTGTAACTAACGCCTATATTTAGAGTTCTGCGGCCAAAGGGGTGCGTTAGCTACGTGTGCTTTTTTCTGGCTGCACCTTTTAAATACTGCTGGTATTTAGAGTTCACAGAATGGCTGCGTTAGGCTCCAAAAAAGGAGCGTATAGCATATTTACCGCAACTTCAACTCTCGATACCAGCGGTGCTTACGGACGCGGCCAGCTTCAAAAACGTGCTCGTGCACGATTCCCCCATAGAAAACAATGGGGCTGTTTGAGCTGAAAAAAAACATAACACCTGCAAAAAATCTGCGTTCAGTTCCTAACGCAGCCCCATTGTTTTCTATGTGGAAACACTTCCTACGTCTGCACCTAACACTCTAACATGTACCCCGAGTCTAAACACCCCTAACCTTACACTTTTTAACCCCTAATCTGCCGCCCCCGCTATCGCTGACCCTGCATATTATTTTTAACCCCTAATGTGCCGCTCCGTACACCCCCGCCACCTACATTATCCCTATGTACCCCTAATCTGCTGCCCTAACATCGCCGACCCCTATATTATATTTATTAACCCCTAATCTGCCGCCCCCAATGTCGCCTCCACCTAACTACACTTATTAACCCCTAATCTGCCTACCGGACCTGAGCGCTACTATAATAAATGTATTAAACCCTAATCCGCCTCACTCCCGCCTCAATAACCCTATAATAAATAGTATTAACCCATAATCTGCCCTCCCTAACATTGCCGACACCTAACTTCAAGTATTAACCCCTAATCTGCCGACAGGAGCTCACCGCTACTCTAATAAATTTATTAACCCCTAAAGCTAAGTCTAACTTTAACCCTAACACCCCCCTAAATTAAATATAATTTAAATCTAACGAAATAAATTAACTCTTATTAAATAACAGCCAATAGAATGCGAGCTCAATCTGATTGGCTGATCGGATCAGCCAATCGGATTGAACTTGATTCTGATTGGCTGATTCCATCAGCCAATCAGAATTTTCCTACCTTAATTCCGATTGGCTGATAGAATCCTATCAGCCAATCGGAATTCAAGGGACGCCATCTTGGATGACGTCCCTTAAAGGAACCATCATTCTTCAGTTGGACGTCGTCGGAAGAAGATTGATCCGCGCTGGAGGTCTTCACGATGGAGCCGTTCCTCATCGGATGAAGATAGAAGATGCCGGTTGGATCAAGATGGTTGCCGGTCTGGATCGCCTCTTCTTCCCAGATAGGATGAAGACTTTGGAGCCTCTTCTGGACCTCTTCAGCCACAGGATTATGGATCGCCAGCCCCCGCTTGGGTTGGATGAAGATTTTGGAGCCAGGACCGATCGGTGATACCCGGTGAGGTGAAGATAAGGTAGGAAGATTTTCAGGGGCTTAGTGTTAGGTTTATTTTAAGGGGGGTTTGGGTTAGATTAGGGGTATGTGGGTGGTGGGTTGTAATGTTGGGGGGGTATTGTATGTGTTTTTTTACAGGCAAAAGAGCTGAATTTCTTGGGGCATGCCCCGCAAAGGGCCCTGTTCAGGGCTGGTAAGGTAAAAGAGCTTTGAACTTTTGTAATTTAGAATAGGGTAGGGCATTTTTTTATTTTGGGGGCTTTGTAATTTCATTAGGGGGCTTAGAGTAGGTGTAATTAGTTTAAAATTGTTGTAATATTTTTCTTATGTTTGTAAATATTTTTTTATTTTTTGTAACTTAGTTCTTTTTTATTTTTTGTACTTTAGTTAGTTTATTTAATTGTAGTTATTTGTAGGTATTGTATTTAATTAATGTATTGATAGTGTAGTGTTAGGTTTAATTGTAGGTAATTGTAGGTATTTTATTTAATTTATTTATTGATAGTGTAGTGTTAGGTTTAATTGTAACTTTGGTTAGGATTTATTTTACAGGTAATTTTGTAATTATTTTAACTATTTTAGCTATTAAATAGTTCTTAACTATTTCATAGCTATTGTACCTGGTTAAAATAAATACAAAGTTACCTGTAAAATAAATATAAATCCTAAAATAGCTATAATATAATTATAATTTATATTGTAGCTATATTAGGGTTTATTTTACAGGTAAGTATTTAGCTTTAAATAGGAATAATTTATTTAATAAGAGTTAATTTATTTCGTTAGATTTAAATTATATTTAACTTAGGGGGGTGTTAGGGTTAGGGTTAGACTTAGCTTTAGGGGTTAATCCATTTATTACAGTAGCGGCGAGATTCGGTCGGCAGATTAGGGGTTAATAATTGAAGTTAGGTGTCGGCGATGTTAGGGAGGGCAGATTAGGGGTTAATACTATTTATTATAGGGTTATTGAGGCGGGAGTGAGGCGGATTAGGGGTTAATAACTTTATTATAGTAGCGGTGCGGTCTGCTCGGCAGATTAGGGGTTAATAAGTGTAGGCAGGTGGAGGCAACGTTGAGGGGGGCAGATTAGGGGTTAATAAATATAATATATTGGTCGGCGGTGTTAGGGGCAGCAGATTAGGGGTACATAAGGATAACGTAGGTAGCGGCGCTTTGCGGTCGGCAGATTAGGGGTTAATTATTGTAGGTAGCTGGCGGCGACGTTGTGGGGGGCAGGTTAGGGGTTAATAAATATAATATAGGGGTCGGCGGTGTTAGGGGCAGCAGATTAGGGGTACATAAGTATAAAGTAGGTGGCGGTCGGCAGATTAGGGGTTAAAAAAATTTAATAGAGTGGCGGTGATGTGGGGGGACCTCGGTTTAGGTGTACATAGGTAGTTTATGGGTGTTAGTGTACTTTAGAGCACAGTAGTTAAGAGCTTTATAAACCGGCGTTAGCCTAGAAAACTATTAACTACTGACTTTTTTCTGCTTCTGGAGTTTTGTCGTTAGATTTCTAACGCTCACTTCAGCCAAGACTCTAAATACAGGCGTTAGAAAGATCCCATTGAAAAGATAGGATACGCAATTGACGTAAGGGGATCTGCGGTATGGAAAAGTCGCGGCTGAAAAGTGAGCGTTAGACCCTTTAATGACTGACTCCAAATACCAGAGGGCGGTAAAAACCAGCGTTAGGAGCTTCTAACGCTGGTTTTGACGGCTACCGCCCAACTCTAAATCTAGGCCTAAGTGTTTTTTATTTTTTGTAAATTAGTGTTTTTTATTTTTTGTAACTTAGTTGTTATTTTTTGTAACTTTGTAATTTTTAATTGCAGATTTAAATAATTTAAATAATGTTAGGTTTTAAATATATAATATAGTTAATTTAATTTATAGTTTATTGTAATTTTAGTATAATAGTTAGGGTAGGTTAATTATTAGTTTAATATAGTTTAATTTAATTCTACAGGTAAGTTTAAATTTATTATAAGATAGGGATGAGGTAATAATAATGTAAAGTTAGCGGGTTGTTAGGTTTAGGGGTTAATAGCTTAATTTAGTTTATGGCTATGTGGGGAGATGGCAGTTTAGGGGTTAATAGGTTTAGTAACTGGTAGTGATGTGGGAGGCCAGGGGTTTAGGGGTTAATACATTTATTTAGTGGCGGTGGGGTCCGGGAGCGGTGGGATAGGGGTTAATAGCTTTATTAAAGTAGCGGTGAGCTCCGGGAGTGAAGAGATAGGGGTTAATAGCTTTATTAAAGTTGCAGTGGGCTCCGGGAGCGGCAGGATAGGGGTTAATACATTTATTTAGGTTGCGGCAGGGTCCGGGAGCTGCGGGTTAGGGGTTAATACTTTTATTTAGTTGCGGCGGTGTCCGGGAGCGGTGGGATAGGGGTTAATACTTTATTTAGTTGCGGTGGGGTCCAGGAGCGGCGGGATAGGGGTTAATACTTTTATTTAGTTGCGGCGGGTTCCGGGAGTGGTGGGATAGGGGTTAAACATTTTAGTATAGTGGCGGTGTTTAGTGACAGGGTATAAATAAAGTTGGTAAAAAGCCGAATAGCAGCGAGATCGATGACCGTCATCACCCGTACTTGGTACACAGCTTTTTGCCAGCTTTTTTTTTATAAATATAGAGATCATATTGAGGTCTGTGGCCTCGATGTTAGGCGAGCGTATTGGTCCCGGTGAATGCAGCACAGTTGACGGATTGATAGATAGGCCTTCTCTCCACAGCTGCAAGTTTTTCAGATCGTCAGTTCCTCTGTGTTTTGTACTAAAAAAATATTTCTGCTTTAAAAATATATAATACTTTTTAAAATATCCTTGTCTAGTTATTTCAAAACATTTTACTCTCTTTTTTAATGTAAGTATTCATCAATAAACAAGGAAACATAGAGGACAGCACCAAAAAAGAGTGTATATAGGCTCACTTCTTGAACGAACAATAGCCTAACCGTATTGTTCAGAAGTAATTATGGAAAAATGTGTGTGTGTGAAGGAGAGCCTTAATACTGAAAACTCGGGCTGGTATGTCAAACTGAAGTTTTTTTTAAAATGAAGGTATGTCAAACTTCAGTTTGACATACCAGCCCGAGTTTTCTATTATATTGGTGAGCACTTTTCCTAAATCAGCTGTTCTACTGATATTGTTTTGTGCAGTATATTTTGTGTTTCCTTTCACAGGTTTTCCTTAAGATTTCCTTGGACCTTTTCTATCTCATATCGGATTTCTCAAGTAACAGATTGCATACATCAAGCAGTTTTTTCACCCCTTCCCCCCTCAAGGGATCATCTCATCTGGAATTTTTTACTTTTATTTTTACTTTTTACTGACTCCCCACATTAGGAATTTTATAACCTTCTACACTGTCTCTCACAGATTTTTCCTCACGGACATTTATTTAACGGACAGCTCATATCAGTAATACTTGTCCCCCCCTACTGATTGTGCACATTCAGCTTTCATTCAGTGTAAGATTGGCCAATCCTCTCTTAGCTTTCCTAGCTAGGATATTTTGTATTGTATTGTTTTTTATCTTGTTCTTTGTTTATGACCTTGTTTTATCCTATATCTAACAGCATAGATTCCATGTTCTAAATATATATTATACCCCTTTTTTTCTATTTTTGTAGTTCTTTCTTTTTGATACCTGGAGCTTTCACCTCTACCCTATTTACATATCTCAACAGTCTGCTAGTTCCTCGTTCCTGTTAATCACTAATGCCATCTTTCACACGTTATCCCCTTGCTAGTATCTTACGAAGTATCAGCAACACATGTTGCAATATACATATTTTTTGCTATTATTATTTTTTCTTTGCTTTGACTATTGTTATATATTATAGCCTTACACATGCTTTTATATATTAGATAACACCAGCCTAGCTGCCAAGCCTGCCATTTTTTTTGTGCTAGTTACTTCTTGCTTTTTTGTGCTAGCCACACACTTTTATATTGCCATTCACGTAGCATTTTTTTGTTACCCAGGTTGCACTTACACCATTGTTAAGTCACCTGCCAAGCCCCTTCAGATTTGTCACTCACTATATATTGCGTTTTATTTCACACTATTGTTTTGCAATATCTATATAATGTTTCCATTTCATTCATAAGATATTTTACCAGGTGTCATCAGCTGCCTTTATATCAGCTGTTTTTATACTTGCTGTTCCTATATTTGCCGTTCTTTCATTGTCACAACGTATAGTGGCATATATCACTATCCTCTTAAAGGCACATATCCTTACAGCAACATTAGCGTACTCATTTATATCACTTATATATATCTCCCAGCATCATTGGGGCAATATATATCTGTTGTAACAACATTGTATACTTTAGCCTCAGTATTGAGGCGCTCCTTCACACACACACATTTTTCCAAGTATTCATCAATACATCACAAACCAAAAAACCTGCTAAATTAACAGCTTTGCTCAAAATCAAGTTTTAAGAAAAACTGCATTAATTTTAGGCACCAATATTTAAATTCAACTGATGTCAGAAATAACACACGTTTGTTATCTCCTCATCATTTTACAGAACATTTGTCATACCTTAAGCAGCTGTATTGTTAGAATTCATATTCCAAAACACAGTGGAAGCATCAAAAATAAAAATGAACACCAAAATATATTACAAAAGTTCTCCATCTGCTTGTTCTGGAGCTTCTTTTGTAAGCAATGGAGCACAAATAGTGCCAATTACAACAAAAGTAAAGTTTCTGCACTTGTTTGTTGCCAATTATCTTCCACCAGTACACCCCAATATACCACACAGATAATAATGCAGGCCTGAAGAGGGCTAAAGGACTACATAGATATCTGCACTTATGTCTCACTTGGATATATGAAATTGCAAGACGTGGGATCGGAAGTAATATATGGTTGATGGGCGTAGTAAAATTGAATGTAAATTCCAAATACTATCCAGCCCAAAGTAAATACGACAAATGTATATGTGTGGCACTCACCCCCACATCGACTCTAATGAGTGAAGAGAGGTTCCAGAATCAATCTATTCGGGGAGACCTTTTCACAGGAGTAGTCACATTGGCTCCTCACTGTATCAGTGTCAGCGTCTCAGTATGTCAGCAACTCCACCCGCATCTGTTATTCAACTCAGGCGTCTTTTTCGCTTTCAAAAATTCCAATGACGACATCCAGGGGTGAGGCGCAGAGGACCAATAGCAGGCAGTACCAGACGAAAGCGTCAGCGGGTCTGTATAAGAGTACAAAGGAATGAAAAGTCAGTTTTTCGTCTATAATCCAGTTTATTGAAAAAAGTTAAAAGTCACCCAGGGGCTCACATCAGTGTAATGGGTTAGGAACAAAAAAGCAGGCTTACACTTTTCGGCTGTGGGGCCGTAATCATAGCCATAGTGCAAGTAACAAACATATCAAACTTTTAAACAGGCTAAAACTTTACAATTGGTTGATACCAAAAAGGCTCCACCCTTTAATTAAAATGCTTAGATCAAACATTTAAACATACAAAAAAGCTAGATTGATAGTATACATTATAATTGTTTCACTCCATGAATGGTACAGCAGGAGTTTAGTCAAATAGAATATAGCATAAAATATGTGTGGAGACATGCAAAAGAGAGAGAAATAGACTGCTAATAAGAAGGTATACAGCTGTACAATCAATTGTTACATAATGTATATATATATATATATATATATATATATATATATATATATATATATATGTAAGTGAAAGTGCTTATGCAATAGTCCTATATACCATATATTAATAGGCTGATGAATTAAGGCAATAAAACATTATCACACAGATTACAAGATTTGCGCAATAGAGGGTGCGAAACGAACGCAACAAAAGTTGCGTTATTTCACCCTCCATATCGCTGTCCTTACCAGTTTTTGAAAAGCTGCCTTGTGCGTGTGATATGGTGGCGATGAGCTCCATACTGCACAAAATCCAAGTGCTGCTTTGACGTGCTTGTGCACGCTTTCCCTATAGACATCAATGGGGAGAGAGTGTTAGAAAAAAAAACACGATCGCTGAATGATAAGCTCCGTAACGCAACCCCATTGATGTCTATGGGGAAAATTTTTTACGTTTAAACCTAACACCATAACATAAACCCCAAGTCTAAACATACCTTATCTGCCTCCCCCGACAATGCTGACACCTACATAAAGTTATTAACCCCTAATCTGCTGCTCCTGACATCGCAGCCACCGAAATGAATGTATTAACCCATAATCTGCCACTCCGGATAATACTATAATAAAGTTATTAACCCCTATTCCCCCACACCCCAACATTTTCCACACTATAATAAAGATATTAACCCCTATTCTGCCACACCCCGACATCGCCGCCACTAAATAAAGTTATTAACCCCTAAACCTCTGGCCTCCCACATCACTGCCACTAAATAAACCTTTTAACCCCTAAACCGACAGCCCCCCACATCGCAAAAAACTAAATTAAACTATTAACCCCTAAACCTAACAACCCCCTAACTTTAAATTAAAATTACAAGATCCCTATCTTAAAATAAATATAAACTTACCTGGGAAATTAAAAAAAACTTAAGTTAAAACTATAAATTAAACTAACATTAATATAATACTAAAATTAGAATACCTATCAATCAAATAAATTAAATTACACATTACAAAAAAACTAACACTACTAAAAAAAAAAATCTACAATTACGAAAAATAAAAAATACTAAATTACAAAAAATAAAAAATACTAAATTACAAAAAATAACAAACACTAAATTACGAAAAATAACAAACAAAATTATCCAAAATAAAAACAATTACACCTAATCTAATAGCCCTATAAAAATAAAAAGCCCCCCCAAAATAAACAAAACCCCTAGCCTACAATAAACTACCAATAGGCCTTTAAAGGGCCTTTTGTAGGGCATTGCCCTAAAGAAATCAGCTCTTTTACCTGAAAAAAAAAAATACAAAGGCACCCCCAACAGTAAAACTCACCACCTAACCAACACCCCAAAATAAAAAACCTATCTCTAACAAAAACCTAAGCTACCCATTGCCCTGAAAAGGGCATGTGTATGAGTATTGCCCTTAAAAGGGCATTCAGCTCTTTTTCTTGCCCTGAGAAGGGCATTTAGCTCTTTTAAGAAAGCCCAAAACCTTAATCTAAAAAAAAAACCCACCCAAAAAAAGTTTAAAAAACCTGAACACTAACCCCCGACGATCCACTTACATTTTCTGAAGTCCGGAGATCCAGGCGGCAAAGTCTTCATCCAGGTGGCGAAGTCTTCATCCATCCATGCGGTGGTCATCTATCTTCATCCAGGCAGCATCTTCTATCTTCATCCCGGCGGGCGGAGTGGGTCCATCCTGAAGACATCCGGCACGGAGCATCCTCTTCATACGGTCGTCGCCATATATTGAATATTTAATGCAAATTAGCCTTTCAAAATGGCATACCTTGCATTCCTATTGGCTGATTTGATTTTTGAAATTTAAATCAGTCAATAGGATAAGAGCTACTGAAATCCTATTAGCTGTTCAAATCAGTCAATAGGATGAGAGCTACTGAAATTCTATTGACTGATTTGAATAGCCAATAGAATTTCAATAGCTCTCATCCTATTGGCTAATTTGAACAGCCAATAGGATTTCAGTAGCTCTCATCCAATTGGTGGATTTGAATTTCAAAAATCAAATCAGCCAATAGGAATGCAAGGGACGTCGGATGTCTTCAGGATGGATGAAGATAGAAGATGCCGTGCCGAATGTCACCCGCTCCACGCCGGATGGATGAAGATAGAAGATGCCGTCTGGATGAAGACTTCTTTCCGCCTGGATGAGGACTTCGCCGGCTGGATGAAGATCAAAGAGGCCGTCTGGATGAAGACTTCTTGCTGCCTGGATGAGGACTTCACCAGCTGGATGGATCCTTCAAGCGGGACTTCAGTTCTGTAAGTGGATCATTGGGGGTTAGTGTTAGGTTGTTTAATTTTTTTGGGTGGGTTTTATTTTTAGTATAGGGTCTGGGCATGTAAAAAGGCTAAATGCCATATTAAGGGCAATGCCCATACAAATACCCTTTTCAGGGCAATGGGGAGCTTAGGTTTTTTTAGATAGTTATTTAATTTGGGGGTTGGTTGTGGGGGTGGTGTGTTTTACTGTTTGGGGGGGTGTTTGTATTTTTTTTACAGGTAAAAGAGCTGTTATCTTTGGGGCAATGCCCCACAAAAGGCCCTTTTATTTTGGGGGCTTTTTTATTTTGATAGGGCTATTAGATTAGGTGTAATTCTTTATTTATTTCTTTATTTGTTTCTTATTTTTTTTTGTAATTTACTAATTTTTTTATGTAATTTAGTTATTTTTATTTTTAGTAATTTTAGTGTTTACTTTTTTTTTGTAATGTTAGGTTTTAGTGTAAGGCAGGTTAGGTTTTATTTCACAGGTACGTTTGTATTTATTTTAACTAGGTAGTTAGTAAATAGTTAATAACTATTTACTTACATGTTTACATAGTTAAAATAAATACAAACTTACCTGTGAAATAAAAATAAAACCTAAGCTAACTACAATATAACTATTAGTTATATTGTAGCTAGCTTAGGTTTTATGTCACATTTAAATTTGTATTTAGTTTAAAATAGTTATTATTTAGTTAATAATTGTAACTTTAGTTTAGCTGTATTTTAATTATGTTAAATTTAGGGGGTGTTAGGCTTAGGGTTACATTAGGGTTAGGTTTAGGGGTTAATGGATTTATTTAGTGGTATTGATGTGGAAGGGCAGAGGTTTAGGGGTTAATAACTTTAGAATAGTGGCAGCGAAATCGGGAGCAACAGATTAGGGTTTAATAACTGTATTTAAGTGGCGGCAAAATCCTGGGCAGCAGATTAGGGGTTAATAACATTATGTAGGTGGCGGCGATGTTGGGGGCAGCAGATTAGGGGTGTTTAGACTTGGGGTTTATGTTAGGGTGTTATGTTTAAACATAACTTTTTATTTCCCTATAGACGTCAATGGGGCAGCATTACGGAGCTTTTCATTCTGCAATCGCAGGTGTTTTTTTTTGCTGGCTCTCCCCATTGATGTCTATGGGGAAATCGTGCACAAGCACATCAAAGCAGCACTTGTTTTCGGTGCGGTATGGAGCTCAACGCAACCATTTTGCCTGCACAAGCCTGCTTTTTTAAAACTTGTAATACCAGCGCTATAGGGAGGTGAAATAGCGCTCAAAACTCGTAATCTAGTTGATATTAAATAACAATATTGTAATCACATGTAATTTTAAGGGACAGGTTAATTTCAAAAGTAGTTTTAATGACAGGTAATGTCTGTCTGGCAGCAGGACTAGTAGATATAGGGATAAACATGAAATAAATACATTACATACTATAGCTAACTTCCTTTTTTTGATCAATCTAATTTCATCATGTTTAACGCACTGCATTTCGCACCAAATTTGACGCAATACTTCACATCCAATTGAACGCAATACTCAAACTCCTAAACAACCCACAAACTAGTGACATTTTCCACTACTTTTGATTGAGAAATGCATAATCACATGATTTATGACATCAGCCAATCTTATTTAAATATACATTTTATACTATCACTAACTAATCAAATTGCTCGATAGTGTCATTGATCCCTCAACAGAACTTGTAAGTGCCATTTGTTACATTGTGTATTATACTTTGAAAGTATGTATATGTGAAATTAGTATTAAAGTTAAACATTGTTGATGAAATTGGGGCACACAGTGTAATATTTTTGACAATGATTTTAAAAATCGAATGATGTTTGATTCAATATAATCTTAAACTGATAGATCAAAGAGATAGTCCACCTAACATTAAACTGTCATGAATCAGATACAGCAGAAATTAAAATCACCTCTTTACTATCATGATATTTTTAGTGTTTTTCTTCCTTCTCTTGAATTTCATTTTCATTAAGAAATGTCATTTTATATGCCAGCCCATTTTATAACTTCTGGAAAGGGGCGGGAGATTAGGGGTTAATAATTGTAGGTAGGTGGTGGCGACGTGGGGGGGCAGATTAGGGGTTAATAAAATTTACTATAGTAATTGCGAGGCAGGAGTGCGGTGGTTTAGGGGTTAATACATTTATTATAGTGGCGGCGATGTCCGGGAGGCAGATTAGGGGTTAATAAGTGTAGGTAGGTGGCGGAGACGTTGGGGGCGGCAGATTAGGGGTTAAGAAATAAAATGTAGGTGTCGGCGATGTTAGGGGCAGCAGATTAGGGGTTCATAGGTATAATGTAGGTGGCGGCGATGTCCGGTCGGCAGATTAGGGGTTTAAAATATTTATTTTAGTGTTTGCGATGTGGGGGGCCTCAGTTTAGGGGTTAATAGGTAGTTTATGGGTGTTAGTGTACTTTGTAGCACTTTAGTTAAGAGCTTTATGTTCCGGCGTTAGCCCATAAAACTCTTAACTACTGACTTTTATTTGCGGTAGGAGTTTTGGAGGTAAAGGCTGTACCGCTCACTTCTTCCAAGACTTGTAATACCAGCATTAATCAAATCCCATTAAAAAGATAGGATACGCAATTGACATAAGGGGATTTGCGGTATGGAAAAGTCACGGGAAAAAAGTGAGCGGTACACCCTTTCCTGCCTGACTCGTAATACCATATATATGTATTATGTAAGTTAATATTTAATTTACATGAAATATTCCTTGGATGTATAATTCTGGCTAGTGTAAGTTTCATTAAGGTTATCTGACAATAAAATCAAAGAGAAGACAGTTGTCTCAAATGAGATGAGGTCACTTCAAAGGGACCTTATCACATTGTATTCTCAGGTTTGAACTTCAATGAAATTAACTTCCTGCATGGGCAATGTGTAATAAAATTACCTAGATCAGAGTAGCCTCTACAATGAAGACGATGAAAGTCTGCAGTTTGAGATAGATTTCAAGGATGACAAGCACATTTAAATATTTTGCATATCAGAATTAATTAATACATGCTGAGTCAAATACAGATACCCAGACTTCATGTCAGATTCAAATACTCTTAATATTATAGGGGGAAGTTAAAGGTTCATATGAAATAAATTGTCAGTATAATTTGAAAAAATATGTAATATACCAAGACTTATGAATGTGCCAATATATAGGTCTGGGAGATGTGTCTAATGCCTAATATAAAATATTAAAAAAGTGTCTGATATTAAATGAATAACTGTATTGGAGATGTTTGAAATGTTTGACAAATGATATTTAGATTGTATAAGAGGTTCTATATTCTGAAATTGACAATAGCTATATAATTTGTACTATGAAGTGTATCATGATTATGTCTTTGTGCACTCAAGAAATGTGCTCTGCACTAACTGTGGAATATATTTATATTAAATGGAATAAGATCAGATATAAATATATCTATATAATTAATTACTACAGAATTCTACTCACATGAGATGTGTATAATATAAAGATAACTAAGAGATGTAACAATATACTGTAAATACTGATGAAATTATACAATTCCAAATTCCCTTATTAATATAAAAAGTGGGGCAAAAAAGTATTTAGTCAGCCACCAATTGTGCAAGTTCTCCCACTTAAGAAGATGAGAGAGGCCTGTAATTTTCATCATAGGTATACCTCAACTATGAGAGACAAAATGTGGAAACAAATCCAGACAATCACATTGTCTGATTTGGAAATACTTTATTTACATATTATGGTGGAAAATAAGTATTTGGTCACCTACAAACAAGCAAGATTTCTGGCTCTCACAGACCTGTATCTTCTTCTTTAAGAGGCTCCTCTGTCCTCCACTCATTACCTGTATTAATGGCACCTGTTTGAACTTGTTATTAGTATAAAAGATACCTGTCCACAACCTCAAACAGTCACACTCCAAACTCCACTATGGTGAAGACCAAAGAGCTGTCGAAGGACACCAGAAACAAAATTGTAGACCTGCACCAGGCTGGGAAGACTGAATCTGCAATAGGCAAGCAGCTTGGTGTGAAGAAATCAACTGTGGGAGCAATAATTAGAAAATGGAAGACATACAAGACCACTAATAATCTCCCTCGATCTGGGGCTCCACGCAAGATCTCACCCCGTGGGGTCAAAATGATCACAAGAACAGTGAGCAAACATCCCAGAACCACACGGGGGGACCTAGTGAATGACCTGCAGAGAGCTGGGACCAACGTAACAAAGGTTACCATCAGTAACACACTACACCTCCAGGGACTCAGATCCTGCAGTGCCAGATGTGTCCCCCTGTTTAAGCCAGTACATGTCCGGGCCTATCTGAAGTATGCTAGAGAGCATTTGGATGATCCAGAAGTGGATTAGGAGAATGTCATATGGTCAGATGAAACAAAAGTAGAACTGTTTGGTAGAAACACTCGTCGTGTTTGGAGGAGAGAGAATGCTGAGTTACAACCAAAGAACACCATACCTACTGTGAAGCATGGGGGTGGCAACATCATGCTTTGGGGCTGTTTCTCTGCAAAGGGAACAGGATGACTGATCCATGTACATGAAAGAATGAATGGGGCCATGTATCGTGAGATTTTGAGTGCAAATTTCCTTCCATCAGCAAGGGCATTGAAGATGAAACATGGCTGGGTCTTTTAGCATGACAATGATCCCAAACACAGCACCCGGGCAACGAAGGAGGGGCTTCGTAAGAAGCATTTCAAGGTCCTGGAGTGGCCTAGCCAGTCTCCAGATCTCAACCCCATAGAAAACCTTTGGAGGGAGTTGAAAGTCTGTGTTGCCCAGTGACAGCCCCAAAACATCACTGCTCTAGAGGAGATCTGCATGCAGGAATGGGCCAACATACCAGCAACAGTGTGTGACAACCTTGTGAAGACTTACAGAAAACGTTTGACCTCTGTCATTGCCAACAAAGGATATATAACAAAGTATTGAGATGAACTTTTGATATTGACCAAATACTTATTTTCCACCATAATTTGCAAATAAATTCTTTCCAAATCAGACAATGTGATTGTCTGGATTTGTTTCCACATTTTGTCTCTCATAGTTGAGGTATACCTATGATGAAAATTACAGGCCTCTCTCATCTTCTTAAGTGGAAGAACTTGCACAATTGGTGGCTGACTAAATACTTTTTTGCCCCACTGTATATATATATATATATATATATATATATATATATATATATACAACTTAAATGTTGGATTATAGTTACCGATCAGGTTGATTTCTGGCAATGTGTGTCCGCCGCCTCAGAGCAGGCGGACAGGTTATGGAGCAGCGGTCTTTAGACCTCGCCGGAAACATGGGACAACAAGCTCCATTTGGAGCTTGATAAATATGCCCCATAGTGCTTAAATACATTACTCCAGATATATTACAGAGAGAGGAATGTCTGGAAGCAAACATATATTGACAGATATCAAATTATACCCATGTCTAGTCTTAACAATACATACTCAGTTAAATTATATGGGCCATATATTCGACCCAAAATCTTAGTAATACTAGGAAAGTAAAAATATCTTAAATGAACACTTTATAAATATATATATATAAAGAAGATATACATTAATTCCTGTATTGGGATAACATTAAATATTTCACTAATAAAACTCAATTTAATCCCTGTTGCCACCCAATAGGCATACCCAGTAATGCAGCCAACAAGATACTTAATTAAAATAATTAAGTCACCAAATACTGATTGGCCTATGAGAATAGCCAATGAGAGATAAGTTCAAACCCACTTTTTTTATTTAATGATTAAAGGGACACTGTACTCAAAATTTTTCTTTCGTGATTCAGATTGAGCATGACATTTTAAGCAACTTTCTAATTTACTCCTATTATCAAATTTTCTTCATTCTCTTGGTATCTTTATTTGAAATGCAAGAATGTTTAGATGCCGGCCCATTTTTGGTGAACAACCTGGGTTGTCCTTGCTGATTGGTGGATAAATTCATCCACCAATAAAAAAGTGCTGTCCAGAGTACTGAAACCAAAAAAAAAGCTTAGATGCCTTCTTTTTCAAATAATGATAGCAAGAGAACGAAGAAAAAATGATAATAGGATTAAATTAGAAAGTTGCTTAAAATTGCATGCTCTTTCTGAATTACAAAAGAAAAAAAATTGGGTTCAGTGTCCCTTTAAGTAATGGAGAAGGAATCTGTTACAGAGAAAAACTCTGTGCATATGGAACTAAAAACATTTGCCTTGCAAAAACCCTTACCGTTTTGCTTTGCTTACAGCTGCCTTACCTCCTGGCTTGACTGACCCTGCTACCTGGAATTATACAGTTTGTGAGATAACAGTGGGGGACACTCTTTATTAAGATAAAGAGCAAACTTTTGGGCCTATTTTATTTCCAAATTGTGCATATCTTCATTTGTATGACAATAATGGAATTCTGGGTACTGAAACTCTCAAATATTGGTAACTGGTAACATATAGCAATTGTTAACTGTTTTTAAGATACATTAGCAAAGATATTCCTTATAGCAATAGTTTAATTGAAACTGTGATATATTTTAGAAAGTGCACTTATTATTGTGGCTAAATTGAACTTATTTTATTTAATACTATATTAATCGATATATGTTGATTTGATAATATAATGTTAAAATCTCTGGTTGTTTAATTGAAGTTACATAAGGTTATTTTGGCCTAAATATATATTATATTTTCCTGGAAATTCCATTAGATTTGTGGGAGTTAAAGGGACAGTCTACACCAGAATATTTATTGTTTAAAAATATAGATAATCCCTTTATTACCCATTCCCTAGTTTTTCATAACCAACACAGTTATATTAATATTTGTTTTACTTTTGTGTTTACCTTGTATCTAAGCCTCTGCAGACTGCCCCCTTATCTTAGTGCTTTTGACAGACATGCAGTTTAGCCAATCAGTTCAGACTCCTAAATAACTCCACGGGAGTGAGCACAATGTTATCTATATGACACACATGAACTAGTACTGTCTAACTGTGAAAAACTTTCAAAATGCTCTGAGCTAAGAGGCGGTTTTCAACAGTTTATAAATCAGTTTGGGCCTACCTAGGTTTAGCTTTTCAAAAATACCACCAAGGGAACAAAGCAAATTTAAAGGGATATTAAACTCAATTTTTTTCTTTCATGATTCAGATAGAGTGTGCAATTTTAAGAAACTTTCTAATTTACTTCTATTATCAATTTTTCTTCCTTCTCTTGTTATCTTTATTTGAAAAGCAATAATTTAATCTTAGGAGCAGGCCCATTTTTGGTTCAGCACCCTGGTTAGCGCTTGCTGATTGGTGGCTACATTGGCTACACCAATCAGCTAGCACTACCCAGGTGCTGAATAAAAAATGGGCCGGCTCCTAAGCTTAAATCCCTGCTTTTAAAATAAAGATACCAAGAGAACGAAGAACAATTGATAATAGTAGTAAATTTGGAAGTTGCTTAAAAATGCACACTTTATCTAAATCGTGAAAGAAACAATTTCAGTTTAATATCCCTTCAATGATAAAAGTCAATAGGAAAGTTGTTTAAAATTGCATCCCCTATCTGAATCATGAACGTTTAATTTTGACTAGACTGTCCCTTTAAGCTAAGATTTTATTGTGAGATTTGGATATACGCGCTGCTCAGATGTTGTTAAATAAGCTATATATTGAATTGGTTAATATTTCTTTTTTTTTTAAATATATTTTTTATTGAGACTTTCAACAAGAGGACCAAAATGGTACAATACAATAATACGAGTCTACATAGGTGCAAGTACATAAAATAATATGAAAAGTAAATCTTAAACGATAATGTAAAGATTGATTTCTTTAAGTGAAGATATAGGTACTTTGAGAAATCTAAAGAGAGTAGATGGTAATGGGAACTCGTAATTTAGTGGAGTGTCTCTATTTTATAATTTATGAAAAAAGTACAAATATAGGTTACACAATTATATCTATGATTTATGAGGAGTTGGACTAGAGTGTCTACTCCTTATACTTTGAGTGATTATAGGGTATCTATATATTCTTGAGGTAGAAAATACATTCAGTATCAAAGAGGCATGCTAGTCTGGAGGTAGGTAGGTGAGGGGGGGTGGGAGTGGTTGCTAGTTTAAGGGAGTTCCGTAGTGTTGATGTTTAGTATGGGAAAAGGGTAAGCCATGGATACAAGATTCTAAGATGTAGATCAGACTTATCTAAAACTCTGAATGAGTACTGTTCCATCAGTCTGATGTGTCTAATAATGGACAAGATTTGTGCGAAAGATGGTGATGTTTTGACTTTTTATTAAGATGTAATTTTATAACCTGACCACTAGGTGGCGTTTAGAGCTATAAATTAGGTATATGATGAAATTGTATTAGATTACGTACACCTGTGGTGACAGGTATTTAAGCAATGTGTGTGTTGTAAAAAAAAGTCATATGATTAAGGGCATTTGAGCCCGAAACGTCATGCTGTTTTTCCTCCTGGTACAATAAAAGGTTTGGAAATTGTTAACCCTTGGTGTGCTGCTGGAGTTATTCATTTGTGGATTGTGTTGGAGCCTTTAAGCAGGGGCTCTTCCAGCTTGCACTCATATTACCACTGGTGCTGGAGTATTACTGACTGTACTTTGTTTCTCTGTAAATCAGGCCCACAACTTCCCAATGATACATCCAGACTACTGATTTGTGGCATTTCTATAGTTGGAAGGGTAGTTTAAATAACATTATAGTAAAAGGGTTATGGACACATACATTAGAAGCATTTATTCCCTGGATTTTACATATGGTTATAATGAAGATTACTTAAGATTATATTTTAGATCTCAGTAGAGACAGAGTAGGCTTCTCTCATCCAATATATCTTCATAGTGCATAATTTTACTATGTCCTGTTTTTGATATAGATACATTGCTATCTTTAGTTATGTAAGAACAATTAAAGTTGATGCCCATATGGAATCATCACAAATAAATTAATATGTTTACAATTTGGTTGTTCAAGTGCATCTGCTAG
Organism: Bombina bombina; assembly: GCF_027579735.1. NCBI lineage: Eukaryota > Metazoa > Chordata > Amphibia > Anura > Bombinatoridae > Bombina > Bombina bombina. The sequence goes on from NC_069503.1 coordinate 641,806,719, forward strand.
AATTCATGTAAGTGCTTCTGTTAGGGCCTTTGAAGAAGAACAGTAGTTAAATACTTTTTTTATCATGTAAAAGGAGCTTAGTGAAGCAATTTGGGGATAAGCTGTTCTGCTAAGGGCTAAAAAAAACTTTCCAAGAGCTTCTTTACCATCGACTCTTCTCCATTTTCAACTCTTTCCTCTACCCACCTGCACCACCCCCCTCATCTGCATTCAGTGCTCAAGACCTTGCTGACTATTTTTTCAATAAAACACTTGCCATCCGAAGAAACATCCCAACACAAACCTGCAATCTCCCAACTTCACTCCCAGTCACCCCCTCTGCCACTCTCTGCACCCTCCTCCCAACCACTGAGAGTGAAGTGGCTTCCCTTTTGTCTTCCTCTCACCTCACTACCTGCCCACTTGACCCTATTCCTTCACATCTAACTCCAACTCATTGCTCGACCCCCTGCAATCTGGCTTTCGTCCCCAACACTCAACTGAGACTGCCCTCACCAAGGTTACTAACGATCTCCTTTCTGCTAAAAACAAAGGGTACTGCTCTATACTCATCTTACTGGACCTCTCTGCTGCCTTCGACACTGTTGACCATTCCCTTCTCCTACAGACTCTCAGCTCTCTTGGGGTCTGTGACACTGCCCTCTCCTGGATTCACTCTTATCTCTCTAACAGATCCTTCTCGGTCTCTTCTGCTGGTGACTCCTCCTCTCTTTTGCCTCTGTCTGTTGGAGTACCTCAAGGCTCTGTCCTGGGTCCTCTACTCTTCTCTATTTACACTTCTTCACTGGGTAAACTTATCAACAGCTATGGCTTCAGCTATCATCTCTATGCTGACGATACCCAGATCTACCTTTCCACCCCTGCACTCTCTCCTTCTGTCAATTCTCACATCAGCGACTGCTTATCTGACATTTCCTCATGGATGGCCTCTCACCACCTAAGTATAAACATGTCAAAGACCGAACTACTTCTAATTCCCCCCTCTAACTCTACTCCAGTTTCTAATTTTTCCATCACTGTTGGCGGCACCATTATCTCCCCATCACCCCAAGTCTGCTGCCTTGGAGTCACGCTTGACTCAAATCTGTCCTTCCTTTCCCACATCCAATTGCTCTCTTCATCCTGCCGCAACCACCTATGCAATATCTCCAAAGTTCGTCCGTTTCTAAGTGCTAAAACTACTAAACAGCTAATCCATTCCCTGGTAATTTCCCGACTTGACTTCTGTAACAACTTACCAACTGACCTCCCTCTCTCCCACCAATCCATCCTAAATGCATCTGCCAGACTAATCCACCTCTCTCGACGCTCTGTTTCTGCTGCACCTCTCTGTGGGTCCCTTCACTGGCTCCCCATTAACAACAGAGTTAAATTCAAAATTCTCACCCTGACCTACAAAGCCCTCACCAATGCTGCCCCACCCTACCTGTCCTCACTTATCAACAAATACACTCCTGCCCGCCCCCTAAGATCCAACAATGACCTGCTTCTTGCGTCCTCTACCATCACCTCCTCTCATGCTAGACTACAGGACTTCTTTCATGCGGCACCAACCCTCTGGAACGCACTTCCTCGTGCTGTCAGACTTGCCCCTAACCTCTCCTCCTTTAAACGTTCCCTAAAGACCTTTCTGTTCAGGGAAGCTTATCACCCGACTTATTAACATACTAACTTCACTTAACTAACAGCTGCCCTCTATGTCCTCACTAATATCATTCTCACCTTTGCAGTCCCTACCTCCTGTTTCCCATCCTACCCACCTAGATTGTAAGTTCCCACGGGAATAGGGCCCTCAATTCCCCCTGTTTTTGTCTGTAAAATTTTGTCTTATCGTATTGTTTCTCCATTCCTTGTACCCATGGGCAGCGCTGCAGAATCTGTTGACGCTTTATAAATAAAGAATAATAATAATAATAATAATTGAGTTGAATATTTGTAAGGAGGCAGTACAATGTACAAAGAAGATATTTTTTGAAACCAAAGCAAGACCAGACAGATCAAGGTGGCATGTGATAACAAGAGAGTTTAATGACTGAGGTTGAGGAGCCATATCTTCTAAGTATAATTACATAATTAAGGAATCCACATTAGCAGCAAATATTCTGGATTTGAAAGTTGTACGTTTCTTGGTGAGACAACATTTCAGAAACATCAATATCAAACCTATAAGAAAATCAAGTTACAGCACTTATTCTTCAGGGATTAGTTCAATAATAAGGGACTGGCAGAGGTGCATCTCAATGGGCAGCATAACCTGCAGGCATAAAATCAAAGCAGAGCAAAGATCATGCTGAAAGAATCAGGTTTGATTAAGGAAGTGTTTGATCTTATGGTATCTCTGTGGAGAGGCGAGTGATATATCTTATCGCTACTAAAGGTATCAAAAGCTCAAAATGTTCTTTAAAACGGTTTAAGATCAATTGAAACAATGCGTTTTGGTACTGCAATATAAAGAGACATATACAAGTACTGAGAATTACATTGGAAAATGCATAGTTTTAAGAGGTAGATTGCAGGAAAAGCAGACAAAAGCTATAATGATCATAGTTTTTTCCAATGCGTAATTGCACATTTTGGGCTAGATTACAAGTGGTGCGCTAACATTTGTGCTCAAGTGTTATAGAATTAATGCACTTGCGGTAACGCGCTCATATTACAAGTTGAAAGTAAACACGTTTGCTTGTTTGAAATTGAATTTAATGCCCTTTGGCTAAGATACACTGAAGATTTGGCATAAAGAGTTAGAGATAAAATAAAAGTTGCACCAAACACAACATAAATACATTAAAATATACTGTTACACTAAATAAACACTATCTAAAAAATGAATCATATAATTATTCATATTTTTTATAAGGGTTAAAAGGTATATATTCTTGTATCTATATCTGTATATACTTATATGTGTATATATTCCTATAGACATATAGGTATAGATATAGATTATCAGATGTATATAGAAATATTTACTTAAAGCGACAGTCTAGTCCAAAACAAACTTTCATTATTCAGTTAGGGCATGTAATTTTAAACAATTTTCCAATTTACCTCTATCACCAATTTTGCCTTGTTCTCTTGGTATTCTTAGTTGAAAGCTAAATCTAGGAGGTTCATATGCTAATTTCTAAGCTTTTGAAGGTCGCCTCTTAGCTCAGGGCATTTTGACAGTTTTTCACCACAAGAGGGTGTTAGTTCATGTGTTTCATATAGATAACACTGTGCTTTGGCGCGTAGAGTTCCTAGGAGCCAGCACTGATTGGCTAAAATGCAAGTCTGTCAAAAGGACTGAAATAAGGGGGCAGTCTGCAGAGGCTTAGCTACAAGATAATCACAGAGGTAAAAAGTATATTAATATAACTGTGTTGGTTATGCAAAACTAGGGAATGGGTAATAAAGGAATTTTTTCACACAATAAATATTCTGGTATAGACTGTCCCTTTAATAATACAAATTAAAAAAAAAATTCTACATGAAGAACATTGGAATGTAAAACATGCCTAACATGCTTCGGGTTGCACACTTTAGGTCTAAAGCGATGTTGGGTTAGCGCACATGAATAAAGAGTTATCTTAAAGGGACAGTCAACACCAGAATTTTAGTTTTTTTAAAAGATAGATAATCCCTTAATTACCAATTCCCCAGTTTTGCAGAACCAACACAGTTATAATTATACACATTTTACCTCTGTAATTACCTTGTATCTAAGCCTCAGCAGACTGCCCCCTTATTTCAGTTCTTTTGACAGACTTGAATTTTAGCCAATCAGAGCGGACTCCATGGTAAATTCACGTGCATGAGCTCAATGTTATCTATATGAAACACTTGAACTAATGCCCTCTAGTGGTGAAACACTATCAAAATGCATTTAGATTAGAGGCGGCCTTCAAGGTCTAAGAAATTAGCATATGAACCTCTTAGGTTTAGCTTTCAACTAAGAATGCCTAGCGAACAAAGCAAAATCGGTGATAAAAGTAAATTGGAAAGTTGTTTAAAATGACATGCCCTATTTGAATCATAAAAGGTTTTTTTGGACTTGACTGTCCCTTTAAGATGCAAAATGTAAAATATTAATTATAAAATATAGTATAGGCTGTAGCCGGTCCGCACAACCTGTAATACAGGTGCTATGAAAATCCCGCAATTTTTGGGGGTCCGAAATGGACGATGCCTTACAGGCTAAAATGCATGTGGTATAGCCATACCGCCGCAACTCGTAATATGCGTTACTGGCCATTCCACGTGCAATGGTCAATTTTTAAGCGGTATAGCTGTACCGCAAAACTCGTAATCTAGCTGAATGTTAATATTTTTTAGATTATATATAATAATAATATTTTTTAATATTTAATATTTTTCATAACCTGTCTTAAGATAACTAATTTTTCATGTGTGCTAACCTGACACCCGTAAGACCTACATTGCGAAACCTGAAGCACATTATGCATATTTTACATTCCAATAATCTTCACATAAAATATTTTTTAATTATTATATATATATATTTTTATATATATATATATATATATATATATATATATATATATATATGAACAAAAAATGGAAGGGGACTGCACTCTCAGACCGGAACGAGTACACATCCCATGACCCTGGAACAGGCTCAATAGCACTCTCAGGAAGCTGAGACATATTCAAAACACGGAAGGGGACTGCACTCTCAGATTGGACCGGGTACACATCCCATGACCCTGCAACATGCTTAGCCCTGGGTGCTCAATAGCACTTTCAGGAAGCTGTGCTGTCTCCAGAGTCACAGGCGGTTAACCCCAGACAAGTCTGGGTGCAAGGCCCATAAGGAAAATTACAAAATAAATTAATACAACACACAGAGAAAGTCCAGCACTCGCTTACAAGCTCTAAGCTAAAATTAAAAGCAAAACTGTAAGAGTTAGTTACAGCATCTGGCCAAACGGGCAAGCCCACGTACCATGTCAAGGTCTCTTCCAAAACCTGGGTCCCTTATACAGCCATACAAATGCATGCTTTCAATCAAACAAACTGGGAACAAGTCAGGGTTCACAGACTTATGTATTCACCCTAGACATATACAAAACACGGAAGGGGACTGCACTCTCAGACCGGACCGGGTACATATCCCTTGACCCAGCAACATGATCAGCCCTGGGTGCTCAATAGCAGTTAACCACAGACAAGTCTAGGTGCAAGGCCCATAGGGAAAATTACAAAATAAATTAATACAACACACAGAGAAAGTCCAGCACTCGCTTACAAGCCCTCAGCTAAGATTAAAAGCAAAACTGGAAGATTTAGTTACTGCATCTAGCCAAATGGGACAAGCCTAGGTACCACGTCAAGGTCTATTCCAAAACCTGGGTCCCTAATACAGCCATACAAATGCATGCTTTCAATCAAACAAACTGGGAACAAGTTAGGGTTCACAGACTTATGTAATCACCCTAGACATATACAAAACACGGAAGGGGACTACACTATCAGACCGGACCGGGTGCACATCCCATGACCCTGCAACATGCTCAGCCCTGAGTGCTCAATAGCACTTTCAGGAAGCTGTGCTGTCTTCAGAGTCACAGGCAGTTAACCACAGACAAGTCTGGGTGCAAGGCCTATAGGGAAAATTACAAAATAAATTAATGCAACACACAGAAAAAGTCCAGCACTCGCTTACTCATTACTGTTTACACTTCCATATTGAATGATTCATGTGATGTACTTGTTTGAACTAATAGATTAAGCACTGTTTGTTTCCAGCAATACAAGAGTTAACTGTGGCAACCGAAGTCACTAAGTCAGAGTATATAGATATGTAGCTGGGTTAATCTTTCCTAGAACTTTTGTCTGGTTAGAGAAATATATACATACATGTATATACAGATATGTAGCAAGGTTAAACTTTCTTTGTTTATGGCCAATTGATCTGGGGTGGTATTTTGAACACATATAGCAGTATGGTATAGGCTTAGTGAAAGATTTCTTGTATAGTCTAACAAGGTGTATTGAGTAGTAGAGGAATATTCGCATACATGTATATACAGATATGTAGCAAGGTTAAACTTTTTTTTTTTTTTTTTGCCAAATGATCTGGGGATTGTATTTTGAGCTCCATATAGTTGTATGGTATAGGCTTAGTGAGAGATTCCTTGTATAGTCTAATACAGTGTATTTAAATAGTAGTCCTTAATGTAAAGTTGACACTTAACCCCTTAATGACCGAGGACGTGCAGGGTACGTCCTCAAAAAAAAGGTAGTTAACGCCTGAGGACGTACCCTGCACGTCCTCGGTGTGGAAAGCAGCTGGAAGCGATCCTGCTCGCTTCCAGCTGCTTTCCAGTTATTGCAGTGATGCCTCGATATGGAGGCATCCTGCAATAACCTCACATGGCCATCCGATGCAGAGAGAGCCACTCTGTGGCCCTCTCTGCACCGGACATCGATGGCCGGTATCGTTGGTGGGTGGGAGCCGAATTGGGAGGCGGGTGGGCGGCCATCGGTGTTGCGCGTGACGTCACGGGGGGCGGGATCGGGGGCGGGACCGTCGGGGGCGCGCACGGGCGCGCGCGCGTGCACGGAGGGTGGCGGGCGGGCGCGTGCACGGGGCGGGAGCGGGTGGGAACCGCTACACTACGGAAAATCTTTTCATAAAATCTGCCTAATCTTGTTTGTGCAAAAGCACAAAAAGCGATCGTGGAGGGGTGGGGGGGTTGGTTTGTGTGTGGGGAAGCTAAACTTTCAACAAATTAAAAAAACAAACAATTTTTTCTTCTAAACTGGGTACTGGCAGACAGCTGCCAGTACCCAAGATGGCGCCCATTAAGTTAGAGTGGGAGGGGATAGAGCTGTTTGGGGGGGGGATCAGTGAGGTTGGGGGCTAAGGGGGGATAGTACACAGCAGCATATGTAAATATGCTTAAAAATCATTAACAAAAAATATATATAGCTTTTATTTTAGTACTGGCAGACTTTCTGCCAGTACTTAAGATGGCGGGGACAATTGTGGGGTGGGGGAGGGAAGAGAGCTGTTTGGGAGGGATCAGGGGGTCTGATGTTTCAGGTGGGAGGCTGAGCTCTACACTAAATCTAATATTAACCCTGCAAGCTCCCTACAAGCTACCTAATTAACCCCTTCACTGCTAGCCATAATACACGTGTGATGCGCAGCGGCATTTAGCGGCCTTCTAAATACCAAAAAGCAACGCCAAAGCCGTATATGTCTGCTATTTCTGAACAAAGGGGATCCCAGAGAAGCATTTACAACCATTTGTGCCATAACTGCACAAGCTGTTTGTAAATGATTTCAGTGAGAAACCTAAAATTGTGAAAAATATTACGTTTTTTTTAATTTGATCGCATTTGGCGGTGAAATGGTGGCATGAAATATACCAAAATGGGCCTAGATCAATACTTGGGGTTGTCTACTACACTACACTAAAGCTAAAATTAACCCTACAAGCTCCCTACATGCTCCCTAATTAACCCCTTCACTGCTGGGCATAATACACGTGTGGTGCGCAGTGGCATTTAGTGGCATTCTAATTACCAAAAAGCAACACCAAAGCCATATAAGTCTGCTATTTCTGAACAAAGGGGATCACAGAGAAGAATTTACAACCATTTGTGCCATAATTGCACAAACTATTTGTAAATAATTTCAGTGAGAAACCTAAAGTTTGTGAAAAAAATTGTGAAAAAGTGAACGATTTTTTTTATTTGATCGCATTTGGCGGTGAAATGGTGGCATGAAATATACCAAAATTGGCCTAGATCAATACTTTGGGTTGTCTACTAAAAAAAAATATATACATGTCAATGGATATTCAGGGATTCCTGAAAGATATTAGTGTTCTAATGTAACTAGCGCTAATTTTGAAAAAAAAGTGGTTTGCAAATAGCAAAGTGCTACTTGTATTTATGGCCCTATAACTTACAAAAAAAGCAAAGAAGATGTAAACCTTGGGTATTTCTAAACTCAGGACAAAATTTAGAAACTATTTAGCATAGGTGTTTTTTGGTGGTTGTAGATGTGTAACAGATTTTGGGGGTCAAAGTTAGAAAAAGTGTTTTTTTTTTAATTTTTCCTCATATTTTATAATTTTTTTATAGTAAATTATAAGATATGATGAAAATAATGGTATCTTTAGAAAGTCCATTTAATGGCGAGAAAAACGGTATATAATATGTGTGGGTACAGTAAACGAGTAAGAGGAAAATTACAGCTAAACACAAACACCGCAAAAATGTAAAAATAGCCTTGGTCCCAAACGGACAGAAAATGGAAAAGTGCTGCGGTCATTAAGGGGTTAATATACGCTTTTTTCCCTACAGAATCTCAGTATTACATTTTCCCATTAATATGATCTGTATAATATGTGTTGAACTGCTGAATTACTGTTTACACTTCCATATTGAATGATTCATGTGATGTACTTGTTTGAACTAATAGATTAAGCACTGTTTGTTTCCAGCAATGCAAGAGTTAACTATGGCAACAGATTTATGTCAGTGTAATTACATGATTTAAGAAGGCTGTGAGCCAGTACACAGCACGGTCTATGAGTAAGGCAGAGAAGCTGAAACATGTCAGACCGCTGCTGTCCTAGCTCTTTTGTTTTTATGCACTGAGAGTGTTTTTATATTTTGTATGGCAATAAAAGCTAAGTATTATCTTTTTACCTGTGGCCCCGACTCGCCTTTTTTTCTCTTGTGGCTGCTACACATCCCATGACCCTGCAAAATGTTCAGCCTGGGGTGATCAATAGCACTCTCAGGAAGCTGTGCTGTCTCCAGAGTCGCAGGCAGTTAACCACAGACAAGTCTGGGTGCAAGGCCCATAGGGAAAATTACAAAATAAATTAATACAACACAGAGAGAAAGTCCAGCACTAGCTTACAAGCCCTCAGCTAAGATTAAAAGCAAAACTGGAAGATTTAGTTACTGCATCTAGCCAAATGGGACAAGCCTAGGTACCACGTCAAGGTCTCTTCCAAAACCTGGGTCCCTAATACAGCCATACAAATGCATACTTTCAATCAAACAAACTGGGAACAAGTTAGGGTTCACAGACTTATGTAATCACCCTAGACATATACAAAACACGGAAGGGGACTACACTCTCAGACCGGACCGGGTGCACATCCCATGACCCTGCAACATGCTCAGCCCTGGGTGCTCAATAGCACTTTCAGGAAGCTGTGCTGTCTTCAGAGTCACAGGCAATTAACCACAGACAAGTCTGGGTGCAAGGCCTATAGGGAAAATTACAAAATAAATTAATGCAACACACAGAAAAAGTCCAGCACTCGCTTAAAAGCTCTAAGCTAAGATTAAAAGCAAAACTGGAAGAGTTAGTTACCGCTTCTGACCAAATGGGACAAGCCCAGGTACCACGTCAATGTCTAATCCAAAACCTGGGTCCCTAATACAGCCATACAAATGCATGCTTTCAATCAAACAAACTGGGAACAAGTCAGGGTCCCCAGACTTATGTAATCACCCTAGACATATACAAAACACGGAAGGGGACTGCACTCTCAGACCGGACCGAGTACACATCCCATGAACCTTCAGTATGATCAGCCCTCGGTGCTCAATAGCACTCTCAGGAAGCTGTGCTGTCTCCAGAGTCACAGTCAGTTAACCCCAGACAAGTCTGGGTGCAAGGCCCATAGGGAAAATTACAAAATAAATTAATACAACACACAGAGAAAGTCCAGCACTCCCTTACAAGCTCTCACCTAAGATTAAACGCAAAACTGGAAGAGTTAGTTACCGCATCTGGCCAAACGGGCAAGCCCACGTACCATGTCAAGGTCTCTTCCAAAACCTGGGTCCCTAATACAGCCATACAAATGCATGCTTTCAATCAAACAAACTGGGAACAAGTCAGGGTTCACAGTCTTATGAATTCACCCTAGACATATAAAAAAACACGGAAGGAGCTGCACTCTCAGACCGGACCGGGTACACATCCCATGACCCTGCAAAATGTTCAGCCCGGGGTGATCAATAGCACTCTCAGGAAGCTGTGCTGTCTCCAGAGTCGCAGGCAGTTAACCACAGACAAGTCTGGGTGTAAGGCCCATAGGGAAAATTACAAAATAAATTAATACAACACACAGAGAAAGTCCAGCACTCGCTTGCAAGCCCTCAGCTAAGATTAAAAGCAAAACTGGAAGATTTAGTTACTGCATCTGGCCAAATGGGAAAAGCCTAGGTACCACGTCAAGGTCTCTTCCAAAACCTGGGTCCCTAATACAGCCATACAAATGCATGCTTTCAATCAAACAAACTGGGAACAAGTTAGGGTTCACAGACTTATGTAATCTCCCTAGACATATACAAAACACGGAAGGGGACTGCACTCTCAGACCGGACCGGGTGCACATCCCATGACCCTGCAACATGCTCAGCCCTGGGTGCTCAATAGCACTTTCAGAAAGCTGTGCTGTCTTCAGAGTCACAGGCAGTTAACCACAGACAAGTCTATAAGTTTTGCAAAAGTGAAAAAGGCACTCATTGGTTTAGATAACAATAAAATGTAACTTTTAATAACATCAATTAAAAAGCATAACGTTTCGAGAACATTACGTTCTCTTTGTCAAATGCAAGATATAGCAAGAAATCATATAGCTCTGTATAGATTTCTTGCTATATCTTGCATTTGACAAAGAGAATGTAATGTTCTTGAAAAGTTATGCTTTTTAATTGATGTTATTAAAAGTTACATTTTATTGTTATCTAAACCAATGAGTGCCTTTTTCACTTTTGCAAAACTTATATATATATATATATATATATATATATATATATACTGTATATATATATATATATATATATATATATATATATATATATATGATAATGTTAATGTAAAATATATCTCAATAGGAATAGATATATAGGTATAGGTATAGATATATAGATTATATATATATATATATATATATATATATATATATATATATATATATATATATATATATATATATATCATTATATATTTAATAATAAAGATAACATTTTCTTGTTTGTGGAGAACGTTGGAATGTGAAATATTAATAACCCCTGTCGGGTTAACGTGCGAGCCGTGTTAGATTTTTTCTTTTTGCTCTCTCCTTTGAAGTTTATGGGGAGAATAAGTTAGCTTGTTCGCGATATCCAAAGACCTTTAGTTAGTGTGAGTCAGTTTTCGCTTGTGCGCAAAACATTAGCTTTCAATATTTACACTCGAGTGGGAGCACTAAATATTGCGTCACTTATAATCTAGCCCTTTATTAAGGAATTTTTGGAGGTCAATGTCCATTTAAGTGGCTTTGTAACCTTTATTTTACCATATGAGTGCAAAATCTTGATTATTCTTTGTTGGATAGAAGTATTATATCCAGTATAATTATACTACAAAAATGACCAAAAAATTATATCCAGCATTACAGTCCCTTAATATTATGTATTTAACCTGTAACATCTGAGATGTTCAAATTTTACTGTTACATAATATTGACGTTGGTAAATACTTTAAAATATATAATCCAGCAAATCAAACAACATTTTTTTCAATTAGTCTTTGTAAACAGTGAAACACCATTTGTGATATAGACAGTGAGAGAAAGAGAGAGCACAGCAACTATTTACAAAGCTATACATTAAGCTGCTTCCAATAAAAATGTAGTTTGACTATAATATACTAAAGTATACATATTCAGCTATAATTGCATTTTAAGAAACTTGCTAGAGTTTGTGCATTGATGAAAATGTATTAATCTAGTTATTACTAGTAAAAGCTGGCTTGTTTCTTGATTCTTGCTCTATTTAGAAATAACCTTAAAAACTTCTAGATGTATAAAAAAAAAACACCTTTTGGTTTATGTTTTTCTTTTAAAGCATTCTTCATCCTGGTACTCTAAATTTGCTGTTCAGTATTACTATATTTATTTTTAGTGGAGAAAACAGCAGTACTTTGGAAATAGATAGAATACACCCACATATCCCTACATATTTAATTTGATCAAACATTCAACAGAATATTGTTTTCTTTAAGGCAAATCACAAAATGTATTTATTACTAAATCAGATGATAAAAAATGAAAAACATGCAAAGGAAGACAAAGAATACAAGGTAACGTACGAAACAAAACGCAAAAACATTAAAGTGGACAGTCTCATGGGGGTACAGGAAGAAGCTTTTAAATAAATAAAATAAATCTATATTTTTACCTTCAGAAAAAGAAGTTAAAAATCAAATGCTTATTGTTTACCTTCTGAAAACAGTTCTAGTTATATAACCTTTCCACATTGACCCTGTGTAAAATGTCAATGGGTTTTTAAATGTTCATACTGAATCTGGCTCAGTGTTCCATACCATAATAGTTTTTTTCCTGCATACTATCATTCAAGAATTGCTAAAGAACATTTCATAAAGTTAAATGAATATAAAAATAAGAAAAGTTAAATTTTAAAAGACAAAATCACATATTTGTTAAAGGGACATAAAACACATTTTCGTTATAAACATGTAAAAATATATTAACAATTAAACATTACATTACAAATGGTCTGGATAAAAATAAGGTTTTAAAGGAATTTAAAATAATTTCTAGAAAAAAAGTGCATTTTTTTAAAGTTCCTGGAATACCCATTTAAATGACTAATAAATACTAGATTTGCATAATTAACACATGCATGATAAAAAGACAATGCAATAGCACTTTGAACTTCATATTAGTAGAAGATTGTTTTCTGACAAATTTCAAAGTTATGTCTATTTCCACTCCTGTATCACGTGACAGCTATCAGCCAATCATAAATGCATATATGTATATTTTGGGAATTCTTGCACATGCTCAGTAGGAGCTAGTGACTCAAAAATTGAAAATATAAAAAGACTGTGCACATTTTCTCTGTTGAGACCAGTGTGGAGCAGTTTGGAGTATGGACTTCCAATTGTTGTGGAATATGGAAAGCCCCTAATGATAGAGTTTAATTACAGAAAAATGGGGCAAAATTATTAATTAAAATTATTTTTTGTTCTCTACAAATAGTTTTATATTACAATTTCCAAATGTTTATTAAATGGACAGTAAACACCAAAGATGTTATCTATCTTTAAAAAGATAGATAATTCCTTTATTTACCATTCCCCAGTTATGCATAACCAACATTGTTATATTAAAGGAACAGTAAAGTCCAATTTAAACTTTCATGATTCAGATAGGGCATGCAATTTTAAACAACTTTCCTATTTACTTGTATCATCAAATTTTCTTTGTTCTCTTGGTATTCTTTGTTGAAAGCTAAACCTAAATAGGCTCATATGCTAATTTGTAATCCCTTGATGGACACCTCTTATTTGAATGCATTTGACAGTTTTTCATAGCTAAAGGGTAATATATATGTCCCATATAGATAACATTGTGCTCACGCCCATGAAGTTGAGAGTCAGCACTAATTGAAATGCAAAAGAACTGAAATAAGGGGGCAGTCTACAGAGGCTTAGATACAAGGTATTCACAGAGGTAAAAAGTATATTAACATAACAGTGTTCATTATGAAAAAACTGGGGAATGGTAAATAAAGGTATTATCTATCTTTTTAAAAAATAAAAAAATTGGTGTTTACAGTCCCTTTAAACTACTTTTTACCTCTGTGATTACCTTGTATCTAAGCCTCTGCCGACTGTCCCCTTAACTCAGATCTTTTGAAAGACTTTGCATTTCAGCCAATCAGTGCTGACTTTAATAAATAACTCCACGGGCATGAGCACAATGTTTTCTATATGGCACACATAAACTAGCGCTGTCTAACTGTGAAAAACTGTCAAATACATTCAGATAAAAGGCAGCCTTCAAGGGCTTAGAAAATAGCATATGAGAACAAATCAAATGTGATGATAAAAGTAAATTGTAAAGTTGTTTAAAATTACATGTCCTATATGAATCATGAAGGTTTAATTTTAACCTTTTACCTGGTTTGTATAATTCCCACCCACTGCTCATTACATTTCACTCCTCTCTTTCATTCTTTCTCTTTTTTCTGTTTTGTAATTCACTTATCCTCCTCATTACAAAAACTATAACAAATGAGACTGGTTACGAGACATCTGCAATTCATCATTTGACATTTAAAATCAGGTTACTAGATGTTCAAACCAGATAGAATGTAAAAATATACGCTTGACCTAATTTCTCTTCTAATTTTGTATATGCACTGTATTTTCATTATATATTTATTTATGTATTTTAAAACTTTATTGAACTGTTTATTGTAATAGACAACACACACATATTAAAACACAGATTTTGCTGAGCAATTTATAGCTATTTTATAGATTTTTTTAACAATATAAATGAGCTAATCACACTTGTTTATAAAAGTTTATCAAATTAATTATTTACAAAAATTCCCATAGAGCTCTTTTAATTACATGTGAATGCAGCTTCAGAGACCCAGTGTTTAAGGCTCACAAGAGAGCCTGAAATTCTAGTTAATTAGTTGTGCTCTTAAGACCGTTGCTACATATATATATATATATATATATATATATATATATATATCTATATACATACAAACACACTCACATTTGAGCCCTTCCCTGTCAAACACCTTGTCATACACCACATCCCTTTAAACATTTATTTTACAGTAGAGTATCTCACAAAAATGGAGGTGTGGAAGAGGACTCCAGTGGCAACCTGTGAAGCTCTGGTGAACTCTATGCCCAAGAGGGTTATGGCAGTGCTGGAAAATAATGGTGGCCACACAAAATATCGATACTTTGGGCCTCATTTGAACATTTCCACTTAGGGGTGTACTCACTTTTGTTGCCAAAGGTTTAGACATTAATGGTTGTGTGTTAAGTTATTTTGAGGGGACAGCAAATTTACACTGTTATACAGACTATACACTCACTACTTTACATTGTAGCAAAGTGTCATTTCTTCAGTGTCGTCACATGAAACAATATAATAAAATATTTACAAAAATGTGAGGGGTGTTCTCACTTTTGTGAGATACTACATAAATACAGTATGTATAATATTTATTTTTATATGTTTTACATGTGTTTTGTTATACTTTTATTCTAGCTCTAATACCTTACTTCAGGTCTCAAATCATGCTAACCGTTTAGCGTTGTTATTTGTTGTGCTTGTACGTAACACATAACAAACAACTTGTAAAATGAGTGATGTTTAGCGTAGCTGTGCTATCCATTGAAATGTCTTAGTAATTTAGATGTTTAACAACACCCTCAAGTGACTTCTTCAGGACACAACAAAAAGATTGTTAGTCTACCATGTTATATTAATGCATTTCCATATATTTAATATTTGTATACTTTATGGTAAGCTGTACAAAGTTTGACAAAGTAGCAAAAACATTATCTGTGGTCACTGATAAAGCAGTATTTGTGAAAGACAGCATTAATTCCTCAGTATTTTTTGGTAAATGGAAATAGAGCAAATGAGATCTATTATGAGACCATTTCTGTAAACGTTAAGGGCTAGATTACAAGTGGAGCACTAAATTATTGCGCGCCCACAAACGGACAAATTTTCCTGTTTGCGGGCTTGCAATATTTAATCAGCTATTACAATCTCTGGTTAATTTTATAAATCTGCCCCTATGCCCCCAAAATACTGTGTAGTGTATTTTATTAAAAAATAAAGTTGACAGCATTTTTATTTTTTAATACAATTACTGCACTAGGCAGTATTTTGGGGTTAAAATTGGTGGGAGTGGGGCACAGAAAAGTACATTGATGTTGGGGTCTATGCAAACTGTGTGTACCCAGTAAATATATATGTATATGCTTGTATACATATATATTTATGTGTTAATATGTGTATTCATATATATTTAAACCTGCTACCATCGCTGTGATACTTACCCCCTTCGCAGCGCTAAAGTTCTGATGCCGTCTCTGACGTCGTCAGACTGAGGTTCTCATAGGAGCCTATGGAAGCACACTCTCATGAGAGCAATGCTTCCCAGTAATGTGAACGCAAAGTTGCGTTCGCATAGCTGTGAACTTGTAATACCAGCGCACATTAGCTTTCACTGGTATTACACAGAGGAGCGATATTTAGAGCTCCACATGTAATCTGGCACTAAGATTTTAAAGGTTGCTGATTTCAGCAAAGTTCATATCTGATTAAAAAGAACAATTATTAAAAAGAACAATTTTGAGGGTTTTAGTTTAGATATGTTCTATGTCAGTATTTTTTCAATATATTTTATATTGAGGTTGTACAAATCCAATTACAGACATGTTAAAAAAACACAGTTAACATGACAACTGTCCACAACAATTTATAAGTGCTGCAGAAGTACACATCACACACAATTTAAAGTTACATTTTTGAAAACAATTATTTATTTATAAAATATTTTACCAGGAAGGATACATTGAGATTTCTCTCGTTTTCAAGTATGTCCTGGGTCCATTGCATTGATACAATAGGGTACAATAAAATACAAAAACAATATTAATACATAACATATGCAAAATTTTACATAGAACAGGTAGGAAATATATAATCAACCATGGCAGGTGCATTCTGTTTTTGAGATATGCAGAGAGGGATCTCTTAAAGGATTTTATGCGGGAGGTCGTTCCATAATTGTGGTGCTCTGTAGGAAAAGGAGGATTGAGCTGCTTTTTTTGTATGGAGGCAAGCTAAATAATGTGCTGGTACTGGATCGGAGGTTATGGAAAATCACCTGGTATAGTTATTGTTCTTGGTGCTAGTTTCTTTTACTCTAGGCTCTGGGGGTACCTGGTGCTTTGTTAAGGGGTACTCAGTGGCAAAAGGGTGAGAAACACTGCTCTAGGCAAACGAATTATGTCTGTAAAATATACATTAATAAAAGCAAAACTAACTTAAAGTTTACCTCCTATAACTAAGTAGGTTACATTCAAACCTTAAACAACTTTAATAAGTATACTAACAGGAGGATAATAAATACAATTGGCTGATAAATAATGGCACTATTGAAGGCAATTTAACAAATTATACCTTTGTCATAATTTATGTAATAATTTTGTTCTGTTTGGAGTGGTGCTTTGCATTGGTAATGTAACTGGAAAATTTAGAAAAGCAAATACATTTCCACTACAGAAAGCAATTATAGTACTATAGTACTCTCTGCCCAGACTAAAAAAAGGCAGAAAAAAAGAAATCAATGTGTCTAAAACATAAATTGCATTAATATTCAAAATAAATATACCACTTTTATTCCATTAATGTATGAAAAAAATTGCTCCTGCCCGGGATAGGGTCTAGTCTCCTTACCCTATAAACAAATAATACAACAAAATCCCAGCATTTGAGACTTAGACTATTTTATTGCTTAAACTTATAGAAGTTTCAATATTAAATGCTTTAACTTTAATAAACTGAAGAAATTGGCGAAATCATGTTTGTCCGTTCGTCTTCACACAAACCCCATACAAATAACAGCCGCTACAAAATAAAACTAAATAAACATACTCAACCCACATAAAGCAAAATCAAACATACCAAGAAAAAGAAATCACAGAGAAAAAATGATCAATTGAAAAAATAATAATATTATAACCCCCAAGGCGTCCCAAGGGGATGACCCACAACACCTGCCAGAAAAAAATATAAAGTAAACATCCTCAATTATCTTTAGATGATACTATAGTGTGTCTTATAACAGTATCTTCAAAGATTGCAACTGATATTTGTATCAATTCACAAACTCTCCCGGTTATTCTGTGGGCCCACACTTTTGTAATCCACTTTTAGCACATTTTCATCATTTTATGACAATCTCAATAATGCGTGCTGCTTCTTATTAATTTCATAGGATCATGTCACACTACATTACGGAGTACCAATAACGATATGCGTAAGTTATACAACAACTTTTAAAGCAATCTTCAATTATGTTTTCTCTTGCTTTTCATCACTTATGCTTTGAGGCTCCTGTGTCTATTGTCAGCTCGCACATATTTGTAACAACCTGCTATCCTGTCCAGGTATATGACAGAGGTAATAATATCAATATGCAGAGCCAACTTCACACAAATGAAGTCTTCACTCACTGTGTGTGTATTCGCTGACAGCCCAACACCATGTTATATATGTCTCAGTGTTACCTGGGTCTTGATTAGTGTCCACAATCATGTGTGGTAGTGGGTGTCGGAATTGTAGAACCCTCCGTTCGAATACCTCGTATTCTTCTGTCTCTGGATAGCCGGTTTAAATGTGCAGCCTTATAGCTACAATTCCGACACCCATTACCACACACGATGTATATATGTATATAATGTAAATTGTATATATATATATATATATATATATATATATATATATATATATAATGCTCCTCTAAACTATTAACGCCTTACTTGACCTTACCCCCAGTGCATCATATCCGAGCTACACTATTACCCCCTAATCTGCCATAACCTATTAACCTGATCACGCCCTAACCTATTAAACCCTAAACTGCCACAACCACCATCACAATAAACCGCATAACCTATTAATGCCTAAACTGCCACAGCCCTTATTGTAATTAAATCTCTAACTTATTAACTCCTAAACTGTCAGAGCCCCCTATCACAAACTACCTCTACACTACTTAGCTGCCTAACAGCAAACACCCCCACCTCTTCTAGTTTATTTGCATAGCAGCACCCTTCTCCCATCTTCATCTATGGTGGTGCTCCATCAGGGCTGTCCTCTTCCATCCGACTTTTTTTCTTCTGTCCAATGTCCTCTTCATGTCATCACCACCACACACTAAAGCTTTGATTCTATTGTCTGATTTGAATTCGGATTTGAAAATCAGCCAATAAGAATGCAAGGGCACCCCTATATAAGGGGGAACCTTGCATTCAAGCTTCAGTGTGCGGCGGTGCCCACATAAAGAGGAAATCAGACAGAAGATAAGAAGAAAAGAAGAAGTATCAGATAGAAGATAGGTCTTGTCATTCTATATTCCTAAATGATATATCAAGATGTCCCACCATATATTCATATTCTTGTAACATACATTCTAATGGTCTTCTCTGAAAATTGTTATATTTTATACTATATTTAACAATTGTTCCATTAAGACAATTTTGTTTTATAAAAATAATGTGCTCACAATGTAATATAACATGTAAGTGCCCTTTATAGGGCAGAGCTGAGTAACCACATGCAAACATCAGAAATCAAATTAAATACATATGGATCACAGTTGATTTTATTCCTTTTACAACTGAGTTAAGCTTATGAAGTTGAAATTGTATGTTACATTTTGATTTTTTTCATGCATGTTGACCTACTTAATTGTCATTCTTTCCTACATATGACTTCAGGGAAGCTACTAGAAACAACAGTCAACTAAACAGCAAACACAAAGCTAAATATACACAACGCTGTGGTTCAAAATGCATTTCTCAATGGAAAAGCCAACAATTTGAAAGTAACAATTTTCTATCATATACCCTATAATTATACCATATATGTTTTCCTTTTCTTTCATTCTTAAGCTAAAAAGTAGTAAGCTTATGCATCCAGATGGATAATGAATAAATCAATGAAAAAGCATGTGAGGGTATGCTGGCCTGATGAAGTTTGTCATGGCCAGCCAAGCATTTATCTGAATAAGACGTCAACTAAACAGTGTAGGGGGAAAAAAAAACGATTTATTCTGATGTATATAAAGATGACAGCTTGTTAAAGAAAAAACATCAAGAATGTTCTACTTTATTATACAATGCACATTATTATTGTATTAACCTTTATACGGTGTATTTTACACATTTTATAATTTAACACTACTTTCACATATATATCCATAAATATGTTTTACTGCAGCTAATACAAGCATTTTTCTCTTAACAAAACCTATCACTGTTATTTTAATTCTGAACTTTTATTTAAAGTGATACCAATGCCTGTTAAAAGCATTGCAAGTAGCTTACAGTTTTGCAACAGCATTGATATCAGTTGTTCTTCAGTTTGTGGGCTTCTCCCAAACTAGGGACTCCTCCCTGCTACTTCTCCTTACAGAACTGCCAAAACCCTGCCCCCAAAGAACTTATGTCTGTCTTGGACTGCTCAGACTCTGTAACCCAAGTCTCCTGAAAAACAGGATTTGAACTAATAAAACTGTCAACACCAGTTAAAGGTGTAAAGAAAACTTAATATAAAAAAATCTCAATAAAGTATTATATTGCAAATATATTTTTTTTAATTTTTGCATAAAAAAATGCTCTGCTTAACTCCTTAGTGACCACAGTACTTTTCCATTTTCTTACCGTTTACATTTCTGTGGTGTTTGTGTATAGCTGTAATTTTCCTCTTATTCATTTCCTGTACCCACACATATTATATACTGTTTATCACGCCATTAAATGAACTTTCTAAATATACCATTATTTTCATCATATCTTATAATTTACTATAAAAAATTATAAAATATGATGAAAAAATTGAAAAAACACACTTTTTCTAACTTTGACCGCCAAAATCTGTTACACATCTACAACCACCAAAAAACACCCATGCTAAATGTTTACATGTTCTTTGCTTTTTTTTAACATTATACGGCAATAAATACAAATAGCACTTTGCTATTTCCAAACCACTTTTTTCAAAATTAGCGCTAGTTACATTGGAACACTGATATCTGTCAGGAACCCTGAATAACCCTTCACATGTATATATTTTTAAAAAAAGACAACCTAAGGTATTAAACTTGGGGTATTTTGACTCTTTTCATGCAACCATTTTACCACCAATCTATGCCAAAGTTTGAAGAAAAAAAACAATAACCTAAACAGAGAATTTAGACTCATTGGTAAAATGAAAGCAATTAAAGTGTCTAGCCACGCTAGAGTCCTTATTAAAGTTTTTAATGTCCCTCTTATGTTCACCTATCCTTGACCTTAGGGCATGTGTAGTCAGTCCTACATATTGTTCATGACATATTGTACACTCAAGAAGATAAATCACAAAGGTTGTACCACAATTGGCATAATGCTCTATTTTAAAATTATGCTTAGTGATCCAACTCAAAACTCAGTACCAGAAGAGATAACCTGACAGGTGAGACAGTTCCTGGACAGGCATTTAAAGGTGCCTCTTTTGGACAACCAATTACTTCCTGTCTCTCTCAAGTTACTATTAACCATGCTAGGAGAAAGTCTGGTCGCAAGTGTGGGTGCTTTCTTAGAAACAAATTTGACTTTTTCCACTACCTCTGATAGAATTTAACCCCCTCTCAATATGGATAAGTTCCTTTTTATGATGTTGCATAATTCATTATATTGAAAAGGTGTGTCATACAGGCATGGAGCACTGTGCATGTTTTTAATGCTACTCAATAAATAGTTATTTTTTATCTACAAGGATTTTTGGAGTGTTTGCCTTTCCAATATTTTTCCTACATTTTGGGGTTTGCTCGGCCCGTCTTCCTCTTGGCTGGCACCCCGCCAACAGTGCATGCTTCAGCTTGTCGTATATCAAAGGCTTGGATTGGACCACAGCAAACACACCTCCCTGGCTGTAGCGACTTCATCACTTTCACATTACCTTATTTTTAGGGGGCACATTCTCATTTTCCAACTTGGAATTTTCACGTGTCATCATGCACACATGTCCTATTTGGGACATTTCTGAAGCTGGCCAATGTAATTTACCCCTATCAAACCATATAATTTTGAAAAGTAGACACCCTAGGGTGTTTGAAAGTGGTGATTTTTTTAACACTTTCCGTGCACTAATTCAACCACCAGTCTTTGTTAAACTTTTAGGTAGTCATTGTTTTGTGTTATTTTTTCACACACATTGTACTTTAGGCAAGGATTTTTAGTTCCTGTTATGTGTAACTGACAAAAAACACCTGAATATGTGTTCAACAACATATTCTGAGTACAGTGATACCACCCATGATTAGGTTAGCCGGGTTCTCAGGGGGCTAAAAGACCTTATTTTTAGGGGGCACATTACAGATTTCCAACTTGGAATTTTTACATCTGTCATCATGCACCCATGTCATATTTGGGACATTTCTGAAGCCGGCCAATGTAATACCCCCATCAAACCATATATTTTTGAAAAGTAGATACCCTAGAGTATTTGAAATGCTGGTATTTTAACGCTTTCCTCGCACTTATTCAACCACCAGTCTCTGTCAAACTATTGGACAGTCATTTTTTCATGTTATTTTTCACAGACGTACTTTAGGCATGGATTCTTAGCTTCTGTTATATGTTACTGCCAAAGAAGACCCTAATATGTGTTCAGCAACATCTCCTGAGTACAGTGATACCACCTATACATAGGTTTGTTGGCTTGTTTGGGGGGTGCAATGACAAACTTCTGGCATGTGTTTTTTGAAAATTAGACACCTTAGGGAATTTGAAATGCTCTTATTTTAACACTTTCCATGCACTAATTCAACCACCAGTCTTTGTGAAATTTTTAGTTAGTCATTTTTTGTGTGTTATTTTTCATACATTGTATTTTAAGCATGGATTCTCAGTTCCTGTTATGTGTTACTGACAAAAAAACACATCAATATGTGTTCAACAACATCTCCTGAGTACAGTGATT
Source organism: Bombina bombina (assembly GCF_027579735.1). Lineage (NCBI taxonomy): Eukaryota > Metazoa > Chordata > Amphibia > Anura > Bombinatoridae > Bombina > Bombina bombina. Next base: position 641,829,290 of record NC_069503.1, read on the forward strand.
CCACCCATGAATAGGTTTGTCGGGTTCTAAGGGGGCTTAAAGGCCTTATTTTTAGGGGGCACATTGCAAGTTTCCAACTTGGAATTTTCACTTGTCATCATGCACCCATGTCCTATTTGGGACATTTCTGAAGCTGGCCAATGTAATTTATCCCCATTAAACCATATATTTTTGAAAAGAAGACACCCTAGGGTATTTGAAACATAGGTTTGTTGTATTTTCAGGGTACTAAAAGGCCTTATTTTTAGGGGGCACATTCCAGTTTCCCAACTTGTAATTTTCATGAGGCATCATGCACCCATATCCTATTTGGGACATTTCTAAGGCTGACCTATGTAATGTATCCCTATCAAACCATATATATTTGAAAAGAAGACACCCTAGGGTATTTGAAATGCTGGTATTTTAACACTTCCCATGCACTAATTCAACCACCAATCTTGGTCAAACTTTTAGGTATTCATTTTATTGTATTATTTATCACACACACAAACTTTTAGAAAGTCATTGTTTTGTGTTATTTTTTCACACACATTGTACTTTAGGCAAGGATTTTCAGTTCCTGTTATGTGCAACTGACAAAAAACACCCGAATATGTGTTCAACAACATATTCTGAGTACAGTGATACCACCCATGATTAGGTTAGCCGGGTTCTCAGGGGGCTAAAAGACCTTATTTTTAGGGGGCACATTACAGATTTCCAACTTGGAATTTTTACATCTGTCATCATGCACCCATGTCATATTTGGGACATTTCTGAAGCCGGCCAATGTAATTACCCCAATCAAACCATATATTTTTGAAAAGTAGATACCCTAGAGTATTTGAAATGCTGGTATTTTAACACTTTCCTCGCACTTATTCAACCACCAGTCTCTGTCAAACTATTGGACAGTCATTTTTTCATGTTATTTTTCACAGACGTACTTTAGGCATGGATTCTTAGCTTCTGTTATATGTTACTGCCAAAGAAGACCCTAATATGTGTTCAGCAACATCTCCTGAGTACAGTGATACCACCTATACATAGGTTTGTTGGCTTGTTTGGGGGGTGCAATGACAAACTTCTGGCATGTGTTTTTTGAAAATTAGACACCTTAGGGAATTTGAAATGCTCTTATTTTAACACTTTCCATGCACTAATTCAACCACCAGTCTTTGTGAAATTTTTAGTTAGTCATTTTTTGTGTGTTATTTTTCATACATTGTATTTTAAGCATGGATTCTCAGTTCCTGTTATGTGTTACTGACAAAAAAACACATCAATATGTGTTCAACAACATCTCCTGAGTACAGTGATTCCACCCATGAATAGGTTTGTCGGGTTCTAAGGGGGCTTAAAGGCCTTATTTTTAGGGGGCACATTGCAAGTTTCCAACTTGGAATTTTCACTTGTCATCATGCACCCATGTCCTATTTGGGACATTTCTGAAGCTGGCCAATGTAATTTATCCCCATTAAACCATATATTTTTGAAAAGAAGACACCCTAGGGTATTTGAAACATAGGTTTGTTGTATTTTCAGGGTACTAAAAGGCCTTATTTTTAGGGGGCACATTCCAGTTTCCCAACTTGTAATTTTCATGAGGCATCATGCACCCATATCCTATTTGGGACATTTCTAAGGCTGACCTATGTAATGTATCCCTATCAAACCATATATATTTGAAAAGAAGACACCCTAGGGTATTTGAAATGCTGGTATTTTAACACTTCCCATGCACTAATTCAACCACCAATCTTGGTCAAACTTTTAGGTATTCATTTTATTGTATTATTTATCACACACACAAACTTTTAGAAAGTCATTGTTTTGTGTTATTTTTTCACACACATTGTACTTTAGGCAAGGATTTTCAGTTCCTGTTATGTGCAACTGACAAAAAACACCCGAATATGTGTTCAACAACATATTCTGAGTACAGTGATACCACCCATGATTAGGTTAGCCGGGTTCTCAGGGGGCTAAAAGACCTTATTTTTAGGGGGCACATTACAGATTTCCAACTTGGAATTTTTACATCTGTCATCATGCACCCATGTCATATTTGGGACATTTCTGAAGCCGGCCAATGTAATTACCCCAATCAAACCATATATTTTTGAAAAGTAGATACCCTAGAGTATTTGAAATGCTGGTATTTTAACACTTTCCTCGCACTTATTCAACCACCAGTCTCTGTCAAACTATTGGACAGTCATTTTTTCGTGTTATTTTTCACAGACGTAATTTAGGCATGGATTCTTAGCTTCTGTTATATGTTACTGCCAAAGAAGACCCTAATATGTGTTCAGCAACATCTCCTGAGTACAGTGATACCACCTATACATAGGTTTGTTGGCTTGTTTGGGGGGCGCAATGACAAACTTCTGGCATGTGTTTTTTGAAAATTAGACACCTTAGGGAATTTGAAATGCTCATATTTTAACACTTTCCATGCACTAATTCAACCACCAGTCTTTGTGAAACTTTTAGTTAGTCATTTTTTGTGTGTTATTTTTCATACATTGTATTTTAGGCATGGATTCTAAGTTCCTGTTATGTGTTACTGACAAAAAAACACATCAATATGTGTTCAACAACATCTCCTGAGTACAGTGATTCCACCCATGAATAGGTTTGTCGGGTTCTAAGGAGGCTTAAAGGCCTTATTTTTAGGGGGCACATTGCAAGTTTCCAACTTGGAATTTTCACTTGTCATCATGCACCCATGTCCTATTTGGGACATTTCTGAAGCTGGCCAATGTAATTTATCCCCATTAAACCATATATCTTTTGAAAAGAAGACACCCTAGGGTATTTGAAACATAGGTTTGTTGTATTTTCAGGGTGCTAAAAGGCCTTATTTTTAGGGGGCACATTCCAGTTTCCCAACTTGTAATTTTCAGGAGTCATCATGCACCCATATCCTATTTGGGACATTTCTAAGGCTGACCTATGTAATGTATCCCTATCAAACCATATATATTTGAAAAGAAGACACCCTAGGGTATTTGAAATGCTGGTATTTTAACACTTCCCATGCACTACTTCAACCACCAGTGTTTGTCAAACTTTTAGGTATTCATTTTATTGTATTATTTATCACACACATTGTACTTTAGGCATAGATTCTCAGTTCCTGTTATGTGTTACTGACAAAAAAATGCCTCACTATTTGTTCAACAACATATTTTGAGTACAGTGATACCACCCATGATTAGGTTTGTTGGGTTCCCAGGGGGCTTAAACGCCTTATCTTTAGGGGCGCATTCCAGTTTTCCAACTTGGAATTTTCACATCTGTCATCATGCACCCATGTCCTATTTGGGTCATTTCTGAAGACAGCCAATGTAATTACCCCTATCAAACCATATATTTTTGAAAAGAAGACACCATACGGTATTTGAAATGCTGGTATTTTAACACTTTCCTAGCACTTATTCAACCCCCAGTGTTTGTCAAACTATTGGGTAGTCATTTCTTTGGGTTATTTTTCACACACATTGTACTTTAGGCATGGATACTCAGTTCCTGTTACATGTTACTGAAAAAAACAGATCAATATGTGTTCAACAACATCTCCTGAGTACAGTGATACCACCCATTAATAGATTTGTCAGGTTCTCATGGGGCTAAAAGGCCTTATTTTTAGGGGGCACATTCCAGTTTCCCAACTTGGAATTTTCATTGCTTGGAGTCATCATGCACCCATGTCCTATTTGGGACATTTCTGAAGCGGGCCAATGTAATTTATCCCCATCAAACCATATATTTTTGAAAAGAAGACACCGTAGGGTATTTGAAATGCTAGTATTTTAACACTTTCCATGCACTAATTCAACCACCAGTCTTTGCCAAAGTTTTGGGTAGTCATTGTTTTGTGTTATTTTTTCACACACATTGTACTTTAGGCATGGATTTTTAGTTTCTCTTATGTTACTGACAAAAAACACCTAAATATATGTTCAACAACATCCTCTGAGTACAGTGATACCACCAATGTTTAGGTTTGTCGGGTTCTGAGGGGGCTAAAAGGTCTTATTTTTGGGACATTTCTGAAGCCGGCCATTGTAATTACCCCCATCAAACCATATATTTTTGAAGAGTAGACACCCTAGGGTATTTGAAATGCTGGTATTTTAACACTTTCCTAGCACTTATTCCACCCCTAGTGTTTGTTAAATGTTTGGGTAGTCATTTTATTGGGTTATTTTCACACACATTGTACTTTAGGCATGGATTCTCAGTTCTTGTTATGTGTTACTGAAAAAAAAAAGATCAATATGTATTCAACAACATATCCTGAGTACAGTGATACCACCCATTAATAGATGTTTTGGGTTCTCATGGGGCTAAAAGGCCTTAATTTTAGGGGGCACATTCCAGTTTCCCAACTTGGAATTTTCATGAGTCATTATGCACTCATGTCCTATTTGGGGACATTTCTGAAGCTGGTCAATGTAATTTATCCCCATCAAACCATATAATTTTTAAAAGAAGACACCCTAGGGTATTTGAAATGCTGGTAATTTAAATCTTTCCATGCACTAATTCAACCACCAGTCTTTGTCAAACATTTGGGTAGTCATTGTTTTGTGTTATTTTTTCCCACACATTGTACTTTAGGCATGGATTTGTAGTTCCTGTTATGTGTTACTGACAAAAAAACAACTCAATATGTCTTCAACAACATCTTCTGAGTACCGTGATACCACTAATAATTAGGTTTGTCTGGTTGTAAGGGGGATAAAGGCCTTATTTTTAGGGGGCACATTCCAGTTTTTCAACTTGGAATTTTCACATTTGTCATCATGCACCCATGATCTATTTGGGACATTTCTGAACTTGGCCAATATAATTTACCCTTAATCAAACCATATATTTTTGAAAAGTAGATACATTAGGGTATTTGAAATGCTCATATTTTGACACTTTCCATGCACTAATTAAACCACCAGTCTTTGTCAAACTTTTAGATAGTCATTTTTTTGTTTTATTTTTTACACACATTGTACTTTAGGCATAGATTCTTAGTTACTGTTATTTCTTACTGACAAAAAAACACTTCAATATGTGTTCAACAACATTTTTTGAGTACAGTGGTTACCACCCATGATTAGGTTTGTCGGGTTCTCAGGGGGCTAAAATGCCTTATTTTTAGGGGGCGAATTCCAGTTTTCCAACTTGGAATTTTCATATGTGTCATCATGCACCCATGTCCTATTTGGGACATTTCTGAAGCTGGCCAATGTAATTACCCCCATCAAAATATATATATTTTGAATAGTAGACACCCTAGGGTATTTGAAATGCTGGTATTTTAACACTTTCCTCGCACTTATTCAACCACCAGTCTTTGTCAAACCTTTGGGTAGTAATTTTTGGGGTTATTTTTCACACACATTATACTTTAGGCATAGATTCTCAGTTCCTGTTATGTGTTACTGACAAAAACACATCAATATGTGTTCAACAACATCTCCTGAGTACAGTGATACCACCCATTAATAGGTTTGTCGGGTTCTCAGGGGGATAAAAGGCCTTATTATTAGGGGGCACATTCCAGTTTCCCAACCTGGAATTTTCTTCAGTCATCATGCACCCTTGTCCTATTTGGGACATTTCTGAAGCTGGCCAATGCAATGTATCCCCATCAAACCATATATTTTGAAAAAAAGACACCATAGGGTATTTGAAATGCTGGTATTTTAACACTTTCCATGCACTAATTCAACCACCAGTTTTTGTCAAACTTTTGGGTAGTCATTGTTTTGTGTTATTTTTTTTCACACACATTGTATTTCAGGCATGTATTCTCAGTTCCTGTTATGTGTTACTGACAAAAAGCACCTAAATATGTGTTCAACAACATCTTCTGAGTACAGTGATACCACCAATGATTAGGTTTTTCGGGTTCTAAGGGGGATAAAAGGTCTTATTTTTAGGGGGCACATTCCAGTTTTCAAACTTGGAGTTTTCACATCTGTCATCATGCACCCATGTCCTATTTGGGACATTTCTTAAGTCGGCCAATGTAACCCCCATCAAACCATATATTTTTGAAAATTAGACACCTTAGGGTATTTGAATTGCTCATATTTTAACACTTTCCTTGCACTTATTCAACCACCAGTCTCTGTCAAACTATTTTACAGTCATTTTTTTGTGTTATTTTTTACACACATTGTACTTTAGGCATGGATTCTTAGTTCCTGTTATTTCTTACTGACAAAAAAACACTTCAATATGTGTTCAACAAAATTTTTTGAGTACAGTGGTTACCACCCATGATTAGGTTTGTCGGGTTCTCAGGGGGCTAAAATGCCTTATTTTTAGGGGGCGAATTCCAGTTTTCCAACTTGGAATTTTCATATCTGTCATCATGCACCCATGTCCTATTTGGGACATTTCTGAAGCTGGCCAATGTAATTACCCCCATCAAACTATATATATTTTGAATAGTAGACACCCTAGGGCAGTGTTTTTCAACCAGTGTGCCATGGCACACTAGTGTGCCGTGAGAGATCCTCAGGTGTGCCACGGCAGACTGACAACAGTGTGACATATTTTTTAAACTTTGCTTGTTTTTTACTCCCAGTGCAGGGGTAGTTTGTAGGAGGCATGGCATAACAGCACAATACATACAGTATGAGTGTGTTTGTGTGTATGTGTATATATATGCTGTATTAGGCTACAATGTGTGATTTTTTTAAAATTTCGGGATGATGGTGTGCCACAGAATTTTTTAATGTAAAAAAGTGTGCCACTGCAAAAAAAAGGTTAAAAATCACTGCCCTAGGCTATTTGAAATGCTGGTATTTTAACACTTTCCTTGCACTTATTCAACCACCAGTCTTTGTCAAACCTTTGGGTAGTAATTTTTTTGGGTTATTTTTCACACACATTATACTTTAGGCATAGATTCTCAGTTCCTGTTATGTGTTACTGACAAAAACACATCAATATGTGTTCAACAACATCTCCTGAGTACAGTGATACCACCCATTAATAGGTTTGTCGGTTTTCCCAGGGGGATAAAAGGCCTTATTATTAGGGGGCACATTCCAGTTTCCCAACCTGGAATTTTCTTCAGTCATCATGCACCCTTGTCCTATTTGGGACATTTCTGAAGCTGGCCAATGCAATTTATCCCCATCAAACCATATATTTTGAAAAAAAGACACCATAGGGTATTTGAAATGCTGGTATTTTAACACTTTCCATGCACTAATTCAACCACCAGTTTTTGTCAAACTTTTGGGTAGTCATTGTTTTGTGTTATTTTTTTCACACACATTGTATTTAAGGCATGTATTCTCAGTTCCTGTTATGTGTTACTGACAAAAAGCACCTAAATATGTGTTCAACAACATCTTCTGAGTACAGTGATACCACCAATGATTAGGTTTTTTGGGTTCTAAGGGGGCTAAAAGGTCTTATTTTTAGGGGGCACATTCCAGTTTTCAAACTTGGAGTTTTCACATCTGTCATCATGCACCCATGTCCTATTTGGGACATTTCTGAAGTCGGCCAATGTAACCCCCATCAAACCATATATTTTTGAAAATTAGACACCTTAGGGTATTTGAATTGCTCATATTTTAACACTTTCCTTGCACTTATTCAACCACCAGTCTCTGTCAAACTATTTTACAGTCATTTTTTTGTGTTATTTTTCACAAACATTGCACTTTAGGCATGGATTCTCATCTCCTGTTACTGCCAAAGAAGACCCAGTATGTGTTCAGCAACATCTCCTGAGTACAGTGATACCACCTATGCATAGGTATGTTGGCTTGTTTTGGGGGGTGCAATGACAAACGTCTGACTTGTTTGTGATTTATTTTCTCATTCAACATATCTTCTTTGCACTAATTCAACCACCAGTCTTTGTCAAACTTTTTTTACATACATTGTACTTTAGGCATGGATTCTCAGTTACTGTGTTACTGACAAAAAACACCTCAATATGTGTTCAACAACATATTCTGAGTACAGTGATACCATGATAAGATTTGTCGGGTTCTCAGGGGGCTAAAAGGCCTTATTTTTAGGGGGCACGTTCCAGTTTTCCAACTTGGAATTTTCACATCTGTCATCATGCACCCATGTCTTATTTGGGACATTTCTGAAGCCAGCCAATGTAATTACCCCCATCAAACCATATATTTTTTTAAAAATAGATACCCTAGAGTATTTGAAATGCTGGTAATTTAACACTTTCCTCGCACTTATTCAACCACCCGTCTCTGTCAAACTATTTTACAGTCATTTTTTTGTGTTATTTTTCACAGACATTATACTTTAGGCATGGATTCTCATCTCCTGTTATGTGTTACTGCCAAACAAGACCCGGTATGTGTTCAGCAACATCTCCTGAGTACAGTGATACCACCTATGCATAGGTATGTTGGCTTGTTTTGGGGGGTGCCATGACAAACTTCTGACGTGTTTGTGATTTATTTTTACATTCAACATATCTTCTTTGCTTATCTTCTTTCTGGGGGCCTTTTTACATACCCCAATTTATTTGTTTGCCATGAATGTGCATATATTTAAAAAGTTGACACCCCAATGTATTGTATACGGAGTGTTTTGATGCATTTGATGCAACTGTTTTAGACAAAAAAATTGGAGAAAATGTATGGTGGAAATTTTTCAATTTTTATGTTTACACACACATTGCTTTTTGACTATGATTTAGGAGAGATTGTTGTAAGTTACTGCAAGATACCGAGGGGAGCGGATAATTAGTTCCTCTAGCCGTGATATCTTATATGGACTTGGAAATCCTAACTGGATGTCCTGATTTATACTAATGTGACTGAACACCTCTTATAGGCTAAGTGACAGCAGGATATATAGGAAAAATAAAAATAATACAAATAATAACGATAATAAATCACTTAAATAGTGACCAAAAAGTGGCCAAAGTGTATAAAATAGTAAATGCGAATCCAATATAGTGGTGATGAAAATTACAATGCAGTAGTGATGAAAATTACTCAAAATATCCAAAAAAATGAAATGTCGTTAGTGTAACAATTTGAAGTCAATATGAAATTAAATAGGTGAGCTTGGTGTTAGTCTTCAGACGTTCAATACATATTTTCTACACACTGATACTGTTAAATGCAATCTGCACTATTGTATTAATTTTTATCTAGGAGGACCTAAAGAAGATTCTCACAGATCACCAAGGAATTGGACTTACCTAACAGATTCATCACAAATAATCAAGTTTGGATTTACAATTATTTTTTTTATCTTTATCTGGATTTTGAATTGCTTTTTATTCTTATTTTTCATCCTTTATTTTTGTTTTTTGTTTTTTTTGTATTTTTATTTTTTTCTATTTTTGCTAACTGTTTTTGCTTTTTCTTTTTACATTTATATATACATATATATATATATACATATATATATATATATATATATATATATTGAACATCTGAAGACTAACACTAAGCTCACCTATTTAATTTCATATCGACTTCAATTTCTTAATTTCTTAAACTAACGACATTACATTTTTTAGGATATTTTGAGTAATTTTCATCATTACCACGTTGTAATTTTCATCATTTACACATTGTAATTTTCATCACCACTACGTTGGATTCACACTGGCCAATTTTTGGTCACTATTTCAGTGTGATTTATTACTGTTATTATTTTTATTATTTTTATTTTACCTATATATCCTGCTGTCACTTAGCCTATAAGAGGAGTTCAGTCACATCAGTATAAATCCGGACATCCATTTAGGATTTCCAAGTCCATATAGGATATTAAGGATTGCGGAGCTAACTATCCGCTCCCCTCGATATCATAATAGGAATACATTTGTGATTTTATAACATTTATTTTTACTTGCATTTTTATATTTGGTTTTACTATTGTGCATGGATCCATACTTTTAGTCTGTTAGATTATATTAAACTGTTCATTTACCTTACTCCTGTCAGTTTATCATACCTTAGCCTTCAATTGCTAGGCGCTCCAATCCCACATCCTTTTTTTACGATTACTTATTTGGTATGCTAGGTACCATTTGTTCGGGGCTATAGGTACCAACCGTCCCGCCCCTGGCGCTTGATCATCTGTATAAGATCTTGATTTTCACAGTTCTTAGTATGGCGATCTTTCTCAAGAATCAATCCACCACCAAAAAATAGTGGCAGTTCATGAGCAGCCTCCTACTTCCGCATCCGGAAGCTAAAGAAGCTGCCGAATGCCCATGCCTTGCTTTAAATACTTAGATGCAGATTTTTGAATTAACGTAAAACATAATTCTAGTAAAACTGACAGTGAGTTGCCCAGATATATGCCTGTTCAAATAACTATAACTTTATCATTCACCTTTTCAGTGATAATATGAATGTACATATCATTAAATGAATAAATAACTAAATTTGACTACGCAAGATATATTTATTATTAATGAATCTTACTCTAAAACGTACAAAACCACAGAAGCAGATCAGAAGATGTTATGGTTTGCCTGAAGCATAATTTGCTTTCTGAGTGAACTGTCATTTTATTTTAGACACGTTGCTTTGGAAACAAGCCCCTTCCCCTCTAGTCACAACAGATTTTCAGTACAAACATCTTACAAGGAAAAAAGGACATATCAGTAGTTGTCTGCAATAATAAAAAAAGAAAGCTAAATAAAAATGGTCATGTGACTAATATTGGGGTTAATCACGACCCTTCTAAAAGTTAATTGAATTATTTTTCTGCAAAATTCACCATTAAAGTCCATGGGGATTTTCATAGATAAATCATTTGATAAGGTTTTATCAAGAATCAACCTCATTGTTGTTTAAAGGTTGCGGTTTTTTCACAGAATTTTTAAATGTCTTTGTAAGAATGTTTTATTATGGATATTATTAAATTGTTAGATTACCAAGAGAACAGTAAATAATACAGATCTAAAAAAGAAAACAAATAAGTAACACAAATATTTTGACAAATTCAATTTCAAATACAATTAAATTTTTACATTTTAAGGGATATTGTATTCATAATGTCCTGTTATGTGTATGAGAGTGTAGCATTTCTTTTCACAGAACTCCCCCCTCCCCCAAATATTTTTAACATGGAGCATGACATTTTCTTGGTGGTCACAATCCATTTTCTTTATACTTTTCAAAGGGTTTTCAAAACCAACTAAAGGCAGTTGATAATGTCACAAACTGTCCTTTTTGACATCTTTGCACATATTCCAAGATAATTTGGAATAATTCTATTATGTTACACATATGTAAGAAACTCTTGAATTATAACATATTAGAGGTGAGTTTGCATTCATGGTTTAGATCATTGGTTTTCAAACCTGTCCTCAAGTTTCGCCAACAGGACAGATATACCTTGGGTGAGAACACATAAAATAACCCTGTCTACTAATCAGCTGATTATTTCACCTGTGCTCTAGTTCAGTTATCTTTAAAATCTGGCTTGTTAGGGAAGCCTGAGAACAGGTTTTAAAACCAGTGGTTTCAATTAATTAAAGATATATCCATTGCTGTTGTATTGTTTATTTGCAGTGGGAAGGACACCCATTTACAAAAGTATTTTATATGTGATAATATTTACTGCTAAGGAGATCTTCAGGAAAAGTGGGATCAGGACCCCAAAATCTAGAAATAGCTTGTAGCAATACGGTGACGTATTCTGTACGTCGCTGGTCGTTAAGGGATTGTCTGGCTGTAATAGTGTGGGTCTTGCCACAAGCTGCAAGACGGCACTATTAGACCCTCCCTCCCTCTTGAAAGCTTGCTAAAATAGCAAGGTCTGCCCATTGAAAGACCAGCGACATACAGGGTATGTCACTGGTAATTAAGGGGTTAATGCTTGTTTCTAATTCCCACTCACTATCACCTACATTACAAGTTTTGCGCTATAGAGGGTGCGAAATGAATGCAACAAAAGTTGCGTTATTTCACCCTCCATAGCGTTGCGATTACGAGTTTTGAAAAAGCCGCCTTGTGCGTGCGATATGGTTGCGTTGAGCTCAATACCACACAAAACACAAGTGCTGCCTTGACGTGCTCATGCACGCTTTCCCCATAGACATTAATGGGGAGAAAGTGTTAGAAAAAAAAACTAACACCTGCGATCAAGGAATGAAAAGCTCCGTAACGCAACGCCATTGATGTCTATGGTGAATAAAAAGTTACATTTAAACCTAATACCCTGACATAAACCCCAAGTCTAAACACCCCTAATCTGCTGCCCCGACATCGCTGACACCTACATAAATTTATTAACTCTTAACCTTCTGCCCCGACATTGCCGCCACCAAAAATAATGTATTAACCCCTAATCTTCTGCTCCTGATATCGCCACCACTATAATAAAGTTGTTAACCCCTATTCCCCTGCACCCCAACATCGCCCACACTATAGTAAAAATATTAACCCCTATTCCGCCGCTCCCCGACATCGCCGCCACTAAATAAAGTTATTAAACCCTAAACCTCTGGCCTCCCACATCACTGCCACTAAATAAACCTATTAACTCCTAAACCGACAGCCCCCCACATCGGAAGAGCCTAAATTAAACTATATTAACCCCTAAACCTAACTCTAAACTTAACCCTAACCGTAACCCTAACCCTAAACCTAACACCCCCTAACTTTAACATAATTAAAAAAGACTAAATAATACCTATTTAAAACTAAATACAAACTTTCCTGTGAAATAAAAATAAAACCTAGGCTAGCTACAATATAACTAATAGTTATATTGTAGCTAGCTTAGGTTTTTATTTCACAGGTAAGTTTGTATTTATTTTAACTAGGTAGACTAGTTAGTAAATAGTTATTAATTATTTACTAACTACCTAGTTAAAATAAATATAAATGTACCTGTGAAATAAAAGTAAAACCTAAGCTGCCTTAAACTAAAACCTATTATTACAAAAAACAACTAACATTACAAAAATAAAAACACTAAAATTAGAAAAAAAAAAAAAAATTACCATTACAAAAAATAACAAACAAAATTATCCAAAACAGTAAAAAATATTCCTATTCTAATACCCTGTTTAAAAAACAAAAACAACAAAAACACCCAAAAATAAAAAACCTATATTATATATAATAAACTACCAAGGGCCTTTTGTAGGGCATTGCCCTAAATAAATCAGCTCTTTTGCTACAAAAGAAAAACAAACACCCCCTAACAGTATACAACCCCCCACCCCCCAAACCCACAAAATAAAAATAAAGTTAAACCTAATCTGCTACACACTGAGGATTCAAATGCAAGGTACCCCTTTTATACTGGGTGTACCATTGCATTCCTATTGGCTGAAAACTTTAAATCAGCCAATAGGAATTAGGGCTGCTAAAATACTATTGGCTGTTCAATAGTCCAATAGGATTTAAGCAGCTCTCATTCCTATTGGCTAATTCGAATCAGCCAATAGGAATTTAAGTGTCAACTGTAAAATAGCTGAGAATAGGGATCAAATTACGCACATAATTGACACCCCTTAGTTATTATTCTGTCAACATTGTCAAATATAGCTCATTTCACTGTAACATATGCTCCAGCGTTATACTTTCAATGTAGATTGATGGAAACATTGTTCAAGCATAATGATGCTAAGCTCACTGTGCATACCACTCAATTTGAGCAAATTTTAAAATGTATTAACCATTCAACTGATACGTTTACGCCTCTAATGACAAAGCGATTCTGATTTTCAATCTGCCAACTTTATACTAGCAAATGCCTTAGGAATCAAAGGGATGTTAATACAGTCTTACTAAACTATAAAAGGGTGTGTCCACCACCAACACAGAACGTTTTGGTTATATCCTGTTTGTCCTCTTATCAAGACATTTAGAATGAATAATTGATATATAAATACTAAAACCTACAGTATAAGATAATATTACAAATATTAGTGAAGCTTCATTTTAATATATATGTTAATATAATACATTTGTGAGACCTTGAATGTTCAATAGGTAAAATATTAAATATTTAAAGCACACAACTTGAACACAAATTAAACTTTACCTTTTTGAACTGTACTTATTTATGAATAAGAATGATAATTGAAAATGGCGAACATGATAAATAATATAGAGATGATGGTTTAATTTCTTTGCTAAAAGCCCTATTTTTACTATGGTGCCAAAAAACTCTCTGCAGTCACAATCCATTTTTCGACAAACTTTATAGCATCTTTTTAAGACCAGTTTTGACTTTTCAAATTCAACTCCTCAAGGCACTTTATAAAGCCCGGGAATTAAACTTTGGGCAATTTTGCAACTATTCCAAGACTATTTGGAAACAGTCTGAAATGGCCACATGACACATTTGGAAGTGGATTAACATGCATGGTATTGATTAATTAAAGCACTGTTATTATAGGATGTCTGCAGTGGACAGGACACACAGTTAGAAATGTATAGGTACGTTTGTATAAGTATTGAGTAAAGGAAAACCTGTACAGCTAAGAGGATCTGCAGGAAAAACCACATCAGGTACTCAACATCTACAAATGGTGCAGAGTAATTTCTTTCTGTCATGCCATAACATCTTCTGATCTGCTTGCTGACCAATGGGTCGAACACAGTCCTTTAGAAAAATGTATCAAATTATTTTCAACAAAAAACACCATCAAAGTTTATAAGCTTTGTCTGATTGTTATCAAGCAATAATATGTGCAGAAAAAAACAACAAAACAAAAAAAAACATTTTGGGAGCAAATCGCTGATATATTCTAATTAACCACTTAGTTTAACTCAGCACAAATCCAGCAATACACTACTGTGAGCTAGCTGAGCACATCCAGTGAGCCAATGACACAAGACATGTGATGTGTGTATGGCCAGCAATCACCAGTAGTGCTTTTCTGCACCTGAGCCTATCTAGTTATACTTTACAATTAGGGTACCATAAGAACAAAGTCAATGTATAATACAATTAAAATGAAAATTGTCTTAAAATTGAATGTTCTATCAGCATCATGAAAATTTCATTTTGATTTGTTATCATTCGAATTTCCCTTTAGCAAAATTAATTAAGTAAATTAAGTAAAGTAAACATAATGTGCTGTAATAGTGCTGAAATAATAATAATACATTATGTTTACTGTAGTAGAGGTACAGAGATATTGGGGTATATTTATTAAAGTGCAGACGGACATGATACAATGTAGCGTATTATGTCCGCCGCACATCGATAAATGCCGACAGCATACGCTGTCGGCATTTATCATTGCACCAGCAGTTCTTGTGAACTGCTGGTGCAATGCCGCCCCCTGCAGATTCGCGGCCTATCGGCTGCTAACAAAGAATTTCAATCAACCTGATCGTATTCTTTAGACCGCTGCTTCATAACTTCTGATTCCGGCGAGCCTACACGGGGCATCAAGTCAATTTCCTTACGTCAATGTTTATTTGGCCTCATTCTCTATAGATTTGATTAAATGCATGCAAAACTTCAGACAGAGGACCATATGGGAAAACAGATGGATTATGGGAAACCCTATCCCAAATCCCCTATCCTTCCATAACTATCTGCTACTTAATAACCCTAATCAAACTAATTGAAGACACCAGCTTGCCTACGGAAAGAGACCTACACTATCCAGTAGACCCCAAGGTATGGTACAAAGACATTATGTTCACTAAAACATTCTGATGTCAAACTAGCAACTGTGAGACAATGGAAGAGGAAAGTGGCACCTACTATTGCTCAGGTTGTTGCAATAATTAACTATATAAAATCCATGGAGCAGGCTGAATACCGGCAATGTAATCAGATTGTTTTGTATTTTAATATCTGGACTCCTTGCATCGAACTCTTCCCTGAACAGAGTTTACCCCCCCTCCTTTTTTATTTCTATCTCCCTTCTATAATATCCCCTCTGCTATGGAGTTAGAATAACACTACTTGAATCTCAAAGATTGGCAGCACTGAGAAATACATTTGGATCTAGAAGCACTTTCAAACGAGGCCCAGCAAGACAGCTTTATACTTAAAGGGACATGAACCCCACATTTTTTCTTTCATGATTTAGAAAGAGAATGCAATTTTAAACATCTTTCTAATTTACTTCTATTATCTAATTTGTTTTATTCTCTTGATATTCTTTGCTGAAAAGCAAATCTAGAAATGCTCAGTAGCTGCTGATTGGTTGCTGCACATAGAAGCCTCATGCATGTGATTGGCTCACCCATGTGCATTGCTTTTTCTTCAAATAAGGATATCTAAAAAATGAAGCAAAATAAATAATAGAAGTAAATTGTAATGTTGTTTAAATTTGTATGTTCTATCTGAATCATGAAAGAAAGATTTTGGGTTTAGTGGCTCTTTAATTCTCTTCTCTGAAACCATTTGAACATTCCTTAGCCAAAGGATGGCTTTTTTTCATTTTTTTATATATTTTATATAAGGGGGACTTTACAACTAAGATGTGGTTTCAAGAAGATATGACCCTCCAATTATATGTCGATTATGATTTCATCTGACAATAGTTGTTACTTGTTACATATACTTTTATGTCTCTCTTCTTTTTTTTTGGATATTATCAGAGTTTGTATAATTGATATTTTTTGTACCTGCTAAAAACTTCAATAAAGAGGATAAAAATCCATGCAACACAAAAATTAGAGTATGATGTCTCTTACAGATTGACATGAAAATCCTTAAAATAGTTCATTTATAAACAACAAACATTGGGGGGATCAATTTATCAAGCTCCGTATGGAGATTGATGCAGAAGTTATGAAGCAGCGGTCTAAAGACTGCTGCTCCATAAACTGTCCACCTGCTCTGAGGCGGCGGACAGAAATCAACCCGATGGAATACGATTGGGTTGATTGACACCCCCTGCAGATGGCCCATTGGCCGCAAATCTGCGGGGGCGGCATTGCACCAGCAGTTCACAATTGTGGTGTTGATTTCTTTAGGGCAATGCCCTACAAAAGGCCCTTTTAAGGGCTATTGGTAGTCTAGGGCTAGGGTGTGTTTTTATTTCGGGGGCGGCAGATTAGGGTTTTTAGTCTCGGGGTTTATATTAGGGTGTTAGGTTTAAACATAACTTTTTTTCCCCCATAGACATTAATGGGGTTGCGTTACGGAGCTTTTCATTCCGCGCTTCAGGTGTTAGTTTTTTCTAACACTTTCTCCCCATTGATGTCTATAGGGAAAGTGTGCACGAGCACTTATTCTCAGCCCTTGGATTTTATGCGGTATGGAGCTTATCGCCACCATATCGCATGCACAAGGAGGCTTTTCAGAAACTCATAATGGCAGCGCTATGGAGGTTGAAATAATGCAAATTTTGTTGCGTTCATTTCGCACCCTCTATAGCGCAAAACTCGTAATCTAGGTGTAAATTAGGTAAATTGTAAACTATTTTAAACTTGTATGTTTTGTCTGAATCATCTCATAATTTGTCCTGTATATTAGAAACCTTTTGGACAGAATACTGAAGGCTAAATCCTCTGGTGAGTCGCAAGCTGCTTCCCTAGAAAGCTCTCTAGAATGGAGAATTTTACAGGAGAGAGTGAATGTGACCAGGACTGTCACTAGAAATTTTGGGGCCCCTGACTGAGCCAGTGGTTAGAGCCCCCACTGCTTATATGTTGGCCAAATATTAAGCCAGTCACCATGTCACGTGTTTCATATACCAAAATTAACTGAGAATTGTATTCCCAGAGATATCTTTCCTATATACTTCAGTGATAATAAATTCATCGTTGTGTCCTATTAGTACATCTAGATAAGGTATGTTATCTCTAGAAGCATTATAAGTAAAACTTATAATACAATTCTCAGAGCTGACTCATCACATCCCAAACATCTGAAAAAGGGGATCCCTAAGGGACAGTACATCAGGTTAATGCGTAACTGTAGCTCTTTGGATATGTATTGGAAACATGCTAGAGATTTGACTTCACGTTTGGTGGACAGAGGTTATAATTTAAGAGAGCTAAATGATATTGCTACTTTGGTTTCTGGCTTTGATAGAAGTAAATTACTTAAGGATAAACAGAAATTAAGAAATAATGCCAGAAATCAGAGTAGCAACAGTGTTAACTTTATAACCAAATATAGCAATCAATATGATGCTATATGTAACATTATTAAGAAAAGGTTACCCCTTCTAGATATGGATGATGATTTGAGGTTGTTGTCAAAAAACTGTAATTTTATCTCCTATAGATCAGACACTATAGGTGATAGAATAAACAAGAATTTAAGTTCACACTCCAATACTAACACTACAACATTGACAGGTAAAACTAGCAATTGGCTTTCTAAGAAAAGTGGCTTCTATAAATGTGGTGTGAGGCCATGTAAAAGTTGCGATTTTGCTTTGGTAGGAGACACTTTCCAGTCTACGAATACCAGTAAAGTATACAACATCAAGGGACGCATTAATTGTAACTCAAACTTTGTTGTTTACCTTATCACCTGTTTACACTGTAATTTTCAATATGTGGGTCTCACCTCTAGGGGCTTAAAGGACAGGATTAGGGAACATCTTTTGTCCCTAGAGGCGGAGGTACCTAAAACTCCAGTGGCCAAGCATTTTTTTGAACATATTGATAAATTCAGGTATTTTCGGTTTCAAGGTATTGAACAGGTCAAAACTAACATTAGAGGAGGAGATAGATTTAAGATCTTAAGTAAAAGAGAAATTTATTGGATCTATACCCTCAAAACAGGTTCCCCATTAGGGATAAATAAAATCAGTGACATTAAATTATTTATAGATGCTTAGTTTTATGTCCTGTTACGAATGTCTCCTTTAAATATAGTAGTTACTACATATGGACTGATCTTTTATAATTCAGATTTGTTCAAAGTGTTTTTCTCCTTTTTTCCTTTTGCTAAGTTGCAACATTGTGTCATGTACTCACAGTTGCCGTAATATAACTAAGTTTGCATTTAACTTTTATATCTTTTTGGCTACTTCTGTGTGAGACATGCTATCTAAATGTAACAGCTTTTGCATAACATTTTGTTTTTAGGGTTCCGATATTCCTAACTTTGATTTAACTCATTTTAGTAGAGGTGTTCTATTTAGTTTTAACTTGTAATATTATTATGTGATGTTTATAGTGATTTTGTAACATTTTTTGTGTTGCTGTAAGAAAGTTAAAACTTGGAAGTTTATGGAGTGCAAAAGGTTAAGTCAAAGGTGAGACTTGTGTGTGCTGATTGGCTATTCAGATTTGTTACCTGAGATTTAACAGCTGCCTATAACACTTTTTTCCCAGCTCTGATGAACCGCTTGTGAAGCGGGAAACGCGTCAGTGGGGTCTGTTTGCTGTGCCTGTATATTGTATGTACGCTATGTGACATGTAATAAATTACGATTTTACCTGCATATCTCTCTGCCAGATATTTTTACTTCACTGTTGCGATACCTGTTTTCTCTTTGTGACTTTGTCGAACAGGGGTGTGGAGAGCCCCCAGCAACAGTGTTAGTATCAGCAGCCCTACCGGAATCATACGGATATTCTGTGAGGCCCTGGATTCAAGCCCTGTATGCATACTAATGCCCGGTGGATGCATGTTTGCATTGAAAACCTGCAACACGATATAAGGAACTTATACCGCACCGAGAGGGTTAAAATCAGTCCTCTTTTGATTAACTTCACTTGGATATTTTATAGTTTTGAGGTGACATCCGCATTAGTGGGACTCATTGACAGAGTCAGTTTCACCTTTGAATATTCATTCTACACAAATATACAGCATTAATTCTGAGCAGTCTTTTTCTCTTTAAATACATTTCATACTCTGCAGCATGCATAACAAGTCATTGGTAAATGTTAAAATTCAAAATCAATTAAAGTGACATAGAACCTCATAAACAACTTTCTAATTACTGCTGTTATCAAGTGTGCTTCATTCTCTAGATATCCTTTGTTGAAGGAGCAGCAATACATAACTGGGAGCTAGCTGAAGACATTAGGTGAGCCAATAACAAGAGAGATATATGTGTGCAGCCTCCAATTAGAAGCTCACTCCCATTAGTGCCTTACTGCTCCTGAGTATGCTCTTCAACAAAGGATACCAATAGAACAAATTAGAAAGTTGTTTAAAATAGCATGCTCTAACTTACTGATTTTCAAGCCTCCCTAACAAGCCACATTTTGAGGATATTTGAACTGGAGCACAGGTGAAATAATCAGCTGATTAGTAAACATCGTTATTTTATCAGCTCTCGTCCAAGGTAATCATGAAAACCTGACCTGCTGGGGAGGCCTGAGGACTGCTTCGAAAACTAGTTTTCTAACTGAATCATTGAAGTTTAATTTTGAATTTACTGTCCCTTTAAAATATATATAGATTGCAGGAGTTTAGTTTGTGCACAAAGTAGTAATGATTTCCTAATGTAGTAACACAAAACTTTTCAAAGATGGCCTTCTGGGAAAAAAATATTCATTAAAACAACATCATCACTAAACAATCTATACATATTTTTCTATAGAGTTCATTCAACACCGATATCATGACACAAAATGTTTTTGAAAGATGAAATGCTTTAAATGTATTTTATTTTTTTCAAGCAGATCAACCAGAAACCAACACCTAGATTACGAGTTTTGCGTTAGAGGCTATGCGGTGCTAACGAGCAGTTTTCCCTCACCGCTCACTTACCTGCAGCACTGGTATTATGAGTTTTCAGAAACCCGTCGTTAAAAGACAAGAAGTGATCGTTGAGCAAAATTATGCTCATTACCGCACTCCAATACCAGCGCTGCTTAAGTCAGCGGTGAGCTGGTGTAACCTGCTCGTGCACGATTTCCCCATAGCAATCAACGGGGAGAGCCGGCTGAAAAAAAGTCTAACACCTGCAAAAGAGCAGCGTAAAACTCCTTAATGCAGCCCCATTGATTCCTATGGGGAAATAAAAGTTTTGTCTACACCTAACACCCTAACATGAACCCCAAGTCTAAACACCGCTAATCTTACACTTATTAACCCCTAATCTGCCGCCCCCGACATCGCCGACACCTGAATTATATTATTAACCCCTAATCTGCTGCTCCGGACACTGCCGCCACCTACATTATACTTATGAACCGCTAATCTGCTGCCCCCAACATCGCCGCCACCTACATTATATTTATTAACCCCTAATCTGCTGCCCCCAATGTCGCCGTCACCTACCTACACTTATTAACCCCTAATCTGCTGCCCCCAACGTCGCTGCCACTATAATAAACATATTAACCCCTAAACCGCCACACTCGCAAACATCAGTTAAATATTATTAACCAATAATCTGCAGTCCCTAACATCGCCGCCACCTACCTACATTTATTAACCCCTAATCTGCCGCCCCTATAATAAAGTTATTAACCCCTAAACCTAAGTCTAACCCTAAACCTAACACCCACTAACTTAAATATAATTTAAATAAATCTAAATAAATATTCCTATCATTAACTAAATTATTCCTATTTAAAAATAAATACTTACCTATAAAATAAACCCTAAACTAGCTACAATATAACTAATAGTTACATTGTAGCTAGCTTAGGATTTATTTTTATTTTACAGGCAAGTTTGTATTTATTTTAACTAGGTAGAATAGTTAGTAAATAGTTATTAACTATTTAATAACTACCTAGCTAAAATAAATCCAAATTGACCTGTAAAATAAAACCTAACCTAAGTTACACTAACACCTAACACTACACTACAATTAAATAAATTAACTAAATTAAATACAATTACCTAAATTAAATTACATTAGCTAAAGTACAAAAAACAAACAAACACTAAATTACAGAAAATAATAAACAAATTACAGAAATTTAAACTAATTACACCTAATCTAATAGCTCTATTAAAATAAAAAGCCCCCCCCCCAATAAAAAAAAACCTAGCCTAAACTAAACTACCAATAGCCCTTTAAAGGGCCTTTTGAGGGGCATTGCCCCATAGTAATCCGTTTTTTTACCTGGAAAACAAAATACAAACAACCCCCCCAACAGTAAAACCCACCACACACACAACCAACCCCCCAAATAAAATACTATCTAAAAAAAACTAAGCTCCCCATTGCCCTGAAAAGGTCTTTTTTCTATGGGACTTCCATAGCGCTGATATTACGAGTCTATCCTGGGAGGCCAAAAAGTGAGCGGTACACCCTACCCTGTCAAGAGTCCTAACGCATTTAAAAGTCAGTAGTTATGAGTTTTACACTACAAAGCTGTATAATAAAATTCATAACTAAATTGCTAAAAAGTACAATAACACCCATAAACTACCTATTAACCCCTAAACCGAGGCCCTCCCGCATTGCAAACACTAAAATAAAATGTTTAACCCCTAATCTGCCGCTCCGGACACCGCCGTCACCTACATTATATTTATGAACCCCTAATCTGCTGCCCCCAACATCGCTGATACCTACATTATATTTATTAACCCCTAATCTGCCACCCCCAATGTCGCCACCACCTACCTACACTTATTAACCCATAATCTGCCGTCCCTGACGTCGCCGCCACTATATTAAAGTTAGCCAATAGGATAGGATCCAATTAGCCAATAGGATTGAGCTCGCATTCTATTGGCCAATAGAATGCAAGCTCAATTCGATTGGCTAATTGGATCAGCCAATAAAATTGAACTTCAACCCTATTGGCTGATTGCATCAGCCAATAGGATTTTTTTCTAACTTAATTCCGATTGGCTGATAGAATTCTATCAACCAATCAGAATCTAAGGGACGCCATCTTGGATGACGTCACTTAAAGGTACCTTCATTCTGTTTTAGTCGTCGGATGAAGAGGATGCTCCGTATTGGATGTCTTGAAGATGGACCCGCTCCGCGCCGGATGGATGAAGATAGAAGATTGCGTCTGGATGAAGACTTCTGCCCATCTGGAGGACCACTTCGCCTGGCTTGGATGAAGACGTCTCCCGGTAAGTTGATCTTCAGGGGGTTAGTGTTAGGTTTTTTTTAAGGGTGTTTTGGGTGGGTTTTATTTTTTAGATTAGGGTTTGTGCAGCAAAAGAGCTAACTGCCCTTTTAAGGGCAATGCCCATCCAAATGCCCTTTTCAGGGCAATGGGGGGGCTTAGGTTTTTTTTAGATAGTATTTTATTTGGGGGGTTGGTTGTGTGGGTGGTGGGTTTTACTGTTGGCGGGGTTGTTTGTATTTTGTTTTCCAGGTAAAAGAGCTAATTACTTTGGGGTAATGCCCCGCAAAAGGCCCTTTTAAGGGCTATTGGTAGTTTAGGCTAGGGTTTTTTTTTTTAATTTTGGGGGGGCTTTTTTTATTTTAATAGGGCTATTAGATTAGGTGTAATTAATTTAAATTTCTGTAATTTGTTTATTATTTTCTGTAATTTAGTTGGGTTTTTTTGTACGTTAGATAATTTTATTTAATTTAGGTAATTGTATTTAATTTAGTTAATTTATTTAATTGTAGTGTAGTGTTAGGTGTTAGTGTAACTTAGGTTAGGTTTTATTTTACAGGTCAATTTGTATTTATTTTAGCTAGGTAGTTATTAAATAGTTAATAACTATTTACTAACTATTCTACCTAGTTAAAATAAATACAAACTTGCCTGTAAAATAAAAATAAATCCTAAGCTAGCTACAATGTAACTATTATTTATATTGTAGCTAGTTTAAGGTTTATTTTATAGGTAAGGATTTATTTTTAAATAGGAATAATTTAGTTAATGATAGGAATATTTATTTAGATTTATTTAAATTATATTTAAGTTAGTGGGTGTTAGGTTTAGGGTTAGACTTAGGTTTAGGGGTTAATATCTTTAACATAGTGGCGGCGACGTTGGGGGCGGCAGATTAGGGGTTAATAAATGTAGGTAGGTGGCGGCGATGTTAGGGACGGCAGATTAGTGGTTAATAATATTTAACTAATGTTTGCGAGGCAGAAGTGCGGCGGTTTAGGGGTTAATATGTTTATTATAGTGGCGGCGACGTTGGGGGCGGCAGATTAGGGGTTAATAAGTGTACGTAGGTGGCGGTGACATTGGGGGCAGCAGATTAGGGGTTAATAAATGTAATGTAGGTGGCGGCGATGTTGGTTGCAGCAGATTAGTGGTTCATAAGTATAATGTAGGTGGCGGCGGTGTCCGGAGCGGCAGATTAGGGGTTAATAATATAATGCAGGTGTCGGCGATGTCAGGGGGGGCAGATTAGGGGTTAATAAGTGTAAGATTAGGGGTGTTTAGACTCGGGGTTCATGTTAGGGTGTTAGGTGTAGACAAAACTTTTATTTCCCCATAGGAATCAATGGGGCTGCGTTAAGGAGTTTTACGCTGCTTTTTTGTAGGTGTTAGACTTTTTTTCAGCCGGCTCTCCCCATTGATTCCTATGGGGATTCAGGCTTACCTCTTGATAAGCCTGAATCTGAATTGCAGCGACACCTTTTTTCTCTGAATGAACCTTACACCACTACAAATATTGATGTTTAATATCTTTGACCACCTCTGCTATAATGTAATAACAAGAAGACATTTAAGAAGGCAATACAAGCCATGGTGTTATTATATTAATGGTGTTGTGTATGTTTTATTAATTATATCATGAGTCATTACAGTTGCAAAAAAGTACAGTGCACTTTATTAAAGGTATCTTCTGCTAACTCTAAATATAGTAAGTGTGCATGGACATATGAGAAAGCAAAACAAAATATGCTTCTAAACACAGATGTGCAGACAGTGGCAGTACAGTCATAATTTTATGTACAGTAACAGTACACCAACACCTCCTCTCAGCTAAGGCTACCTTTCCAAGCAGAATCCAGCTTCCCCTCAGTCTCACAGTCACCTTGTCCCAGTCCCACCCTGAGTGTGCTCCAGTCAGACTTCAGACAGTGTGGCCGTTACCTCTTGAATGTGCCGCCTTGTTATAGCAGGGCCAGTGACATTCCCACGCACTTAAATTCTGTGAGAGATAAACAGTGAGATATGCAGGTGCAACAAGCTTAAAGAATAGAATGGGGCTTGTGAGAGCATTTCAAATAGGCCTAACAAACTACCCAGTTCCCCTCACTGCGTACATTAAATATAATTCCTTCCTGCGTACTTTGTTTATTTTGATTTTAATTTTTACATTGCAATACACTTTTTTTATTTTTTTTAAAATAATTTTTATTGAGGTTTGGCATGTGACATTACAGATAAGCAATACTTTAAAATACATTAAAAAAAATACAAAAAGGAAAAATAGAATTAGTCATAGTGATAAAAATATACAATCAAAACTGTTACATCACAGAAAAATTAAAATAAGCAAAAGAAAAACCTCACCTTTTCTAATTTTTTATCTCAGCGGATTAGTGTCACATTGTGCTAGCGAAAGAGCAATGCCATTAATATTGAAACAGCGCTAGATAAAAAATATATATAATGGAATGGTTAATCCTGTAGAAAGTACCTTTAATTAGAGGTTAAATAGCCTTATTTGAAACACAATAAAACTCCACTATCAAGTAGTTATAAATTGTTTACATAAGAAGTATTCACCATATAGATATATATACATCTTCTGGGTCTGACAAGTATACACATTGTAACATAGAAATAAATATAATTAGATACCCAACATGCTTTATAATATTCTAAATGAATTCTCATCTGCCATAAAGATTGTAGATTCTATAAATTCAATGGATTATCAAATCAATCCTTAATCACAAGGTTATAAGCTTTCTAATTATCTACACTTTTCCATAAACTTGTGTTAAAACATACAAACAAATAGTGAGATATTCCAGAGGGTGCTCATCTTGTAGTGGAGGGAATTATTAATTTAGCTTGAAGAAATATGTGAAAGGCTACTCACAGGTTATATATAGGTTATATAATGAAATATGATTACATTTGCGGTATTTATCTAGGGAAACCGCGCTTAAACACTCTGAGTATAACTACGGATGCCGGGGTGTGTTGAAAGATTATTATTGGAGCAACATAAGTATTAAGCATGATACCATAGCCACACAATTTGTATATATTGTTATAGGGGTTATAAGTATAAATAGAAATTAGCTATGCTTTTAATTTATGGGAAGCAAACACCATATACACTACATACAGTTGAGCAGAACAGAGTACAGAGCTTTTTACCTTTTTTTTTTCTTTTTTTTTTGTAATTGTAAACTAGAAAATCTACCCATTAACTAACCTTGTTGAGCTTATAATAAGAATATAAGGAGACCAAAAAAGTAGCCACGGAGTGTGCACCTTGTATTCTTATTGTTAAAGATTTAGTTAGAGAGATAAGCATTGCTAACTATAAAGGCATACCATGGAAGCATAATTAAAACTAGTATATTTTGTATGAGTCAGTAAAGCTGAACCTCCTTACTCATTTTAATAATAATCATTAGTTATTACAGATATAAAATCCTATACAAGGAGAAAAATATATAAACATGGTGTGAAGCCACAACCGATCTAAAGGAGCAATTCCCTATATATAGCCAAAACCTAGCATTAAGAAAACAAAAACTGGGTATAACAGTATGATCAGGAGCAGTAATTGTATGGAACCAGTCCAATACAACTCTTTGTTCCTTCTTTTTTTTGTCCCCTCTTCTTTTAGTAAGTTAGATTGGGCAGAGTGATAGGCACTGTGATATGCAAGAAATATTATGACGAGCCCTGTACCACACACTCATTTATCCCCAATATCAGCCAATTCCAGCTTTGATGTTCTGCATCGTCTGACACCCCAAGAATAACGGTTGAACCTCCATTGCTTCTATCTCCGTCTCCATGCTTGTAATGCCCAACAAGCTAGCAAGGTTCCAGGGGCTCTCCAGTATCTCTCTAGTGTTGTTATTTTTCCCAGGCCTCTTATTAGCGGACACCCGTGATTTTGTAGAGAGAGTTAGCAGCTGCGGCATGTGTGGCATTCTCCCCCGGGACTCAACCCATGGCTGCTCAGGCTCCTTGCTGCTTTCACAAAAAATAAATTGGCCATGTTCTGCCTCCGCCAGCCAGTTCCGGGGCCCTTCGACACCAGCTCCAACGAATAGCTCACTGGCTCATTCCTCTCCATGGGCTTCAGAGTAACAAGTAGCCGATGTTAGGCTAAGTGCGGTCCTCAGACTCTCAGTGAAGTTTTCCTGGTAGCGGCCAAGCAGGATGCGTATTTCCCACAACAGAAAAGTAGAGAGCTCCATGTTCAATGTAATGTGGCTCAGATTCCTCTCCAGATTAGTGCAGTATGTAAAGCGAACCTGCTGAAGCTTGCTCCTGCAACTAAAGCGTCTCAAATATCATTGAGATGCTTTACAGTCCGTTAGGTCTGAGGCCCACCTTATGCCTGTTCAGTGCCTTTTCTTTTTTTTTCCCTTGGTATGGTTGGCGCTATTATTGGTCAGTTCCTATTGCTGGCTTTAAAGAGAAAAAAAACACTGCTAGCCCGCTATGTGTATCTGGCAATACCGGCTCCCAGCTTGTTAGCTTCACTTACATATAGCTTATGCAGGCTGTTTGATGCACTCCACTGAGTTATATATCGGCCATGTGGTTCAGATTCAGTCAAGGTACGCACTCAGTGCAGCTTCCGTCCTTGATGTATCTTGTTCTAATGTCATTTAAGCTTTTCTCCGTTCATCAGTACTGCCATTGTGTACACCATATGTTCTGAACTCCTGTGCTGTACAAAAATCTTTAGATATGTTGTATTTTAGCACATTAATGCCCCTTTTTGATTGCAGCTTACACAGAGCAGAGGTTTATGTGGCCATCTTCATCACTGCCAGCTCCGCCCCCCCCCCCCCGCAATACACTTTTTATTGTGCATTATTGTAAGATTCCAATTGTAGATTTGGATAATATCTTATTTTATTAAAACTAAATATCTGCTCTTATAAGATTAATAATAATATACTTAATTCTAAGTATTTGTAGCTGATTGGGTAACTGCAAATACAGGTTTAGTATGAACAGTAATGAATATCAGCATTTAATGTACCTTGATATCTCCAATTAAGGAATATACTTGTACCCCAATAATGGAGAGATCTAGGTATGAACTGTACTGTATATAGATAGATAAGTAATTATCGATAACAAGAAATTAAATGACTGTGCTTTTTAAAGATACCAATAACAGTAAGTATAGCTGTGGAGCGAGAGAGGAGAAGCGCTAAACACTAACCAAAAACAGTGTACTGTAATGAACAACTGTTATGTAAAGAATATAAGTCCCCTTACCTGGGTAAGTATAACGCTGCAGGTGAAGTGAGGGAGGTGGAGGATTACTAGACGAATTGTCCAGAACACAGGGGAGCTGTGTAAACAGGGTGTTCAATGAACATCCAGGTAGCAGCGTCTGAGACCGAGACGTCGTATGCAGTATGACGTCAGCAAGGAATCCTGGGTGGTGTGGACCGCAGTATACAGCAGCTCCAACTGACAGGAGTGAACAACAACAAATAGTGCCACTGGAAACCCAAAATTACCAGGGCACTGCTAAGAGGCGCCTAGGACAGAAGTGGAACAAAATAGGTTCTAGTAAATAGAACACTCAACCCAAATAATATCAAGAAGATGATGATGATGTCAGAGAGATAATAAAAATGATAGAGAGATAACAATAATAATGCAAGGTATAAATAACCACAATATTAGTTGAATACAACAATCTGGAGGTAAGTGTGATTTATGTTAGTCCTTTTTATATGGTGAACTTATCTAACCAGGCAGAGTCCCAAAATAATGCCCAAACGGTGTGTGCAGTAGCCTGATGAAACAGTGTGTATCACTGAGAAACGCGTTGCTGTTGTTTTTAATACTGTTGCTTTTAATTTTGCAATTAAACTTTGCATATTTTAACCTTTATTTGCTGCCGATCATCTCTTTTTATCCTTGGGCTTGGGCCTGGGGAACCTATCTTGGTCACTCCCGAGCATTTGGCTGGAACTTTGGTGCACAGTTCCATACCCATTCCTCCTTCTTGGACTTCCCTGGACTCTCCCTGGTGAGACGAGGACCTCCACTTGGGTAAACCCATCCATTGTGGTCGACCGGACGACGTGTGGTTCCGGACTGTTTTTTCTGCACTTTATGTGCGCCGCAATTTGTGAGTAGGATTCTTATTATTATATCGCTGTGTTATATTTATCTCATATGATCTGCACCATGTGGCGCCCTCTATCTAATTTGTTTTAGATTGACAGGAGTGAAAGATTAGTATAGCAACGAAGCATGCGCTGTTAGATCAGCAGGCAAGGAACATGCAACAACAAATTACCAATCAATGAATGCATGGTGTTTAGAGCTTAAATAGGATGTGTAGTAGTCAGAAGTCAGCCCATATTAAAGGGACAGGAACCAACAGAATAGAACAGTGAATATAACATATGTAGGTATCATTACAATTATACAGTAATGTACTGTATGTGTCTCTCCATCAGAAATGTAGGTTACGCCCCTTTGCGATAATCTTCTCTAAGTAAAAACCTTTAACGAATTGGGTCCTTAGACCTTCTATAGATTGTTCAGTTGTAAGTCTTTAATTCATACTCTTTTAACTCATTTGTCTTGTCCAGTGGTAGGGTTTCTATCTCGGCCATGTTACCTTGAAAAGTTATGAGTTAGACATGATGCAGGGCGTGTAGGGAGGAACATGACTAGTGCTGTCCAGCACCACTATTTTTGTGCTATCCAGAGGCACATTATACATACCTACCTGCACACCCTGCAATATGTAACTCATAACTATTCAGGTTAACATGACAGAGGTTGCAGCCTTATACAGTGGAGGGCAAGCCATTTGCCTAATTGATATTAAATCTTACATTAAAGTATTTTTGTTAAACATTAATACATTTCATATATGTAGTTAAGCACTGCATTGCAAAATATCATCATTAAGGATTTTAAAGCATTTAAAACTAAACTTGCAGTTTGCTATTAAAAAATACATTGTTTTGCATTCCAGGCACCCACACCTTGAAAAAACTC
The DNA here is from genome assembly GCF_027579735.1 of Bombina bombina. Taxonomy (NCBI): domain Eukaryota; kingdom Metazoa; phylum Chordata; class Amphibia; order Anura; family Bombinatoridae; genus Bombina; species Bombina bombina. The sequence continues at coordinate 641,859,232 of NC_069503.1, forward strand.
TTGAGAGTGATTTTATTATCTGCTCTATCATGACCAGCTAAGAACATATTTAAACAAGCTTCTGCACTCATCAAACAATCACTGTGTAGAAAGTTGCATAATTAAACTTTTCGGGCCAGGTTAGAGGTGGAGCGCTATTTAACGCTCCTGCTTGAGCATTAACTCCGCTAGAAATAAGCTTTTTTGCATACTTTGAGTCAATCTATTTGCGAGCACACATATGGATGTGCTCCATATCTGATGGAGGCAGTTCATGGTTAACAGGGGGTTATAGGGGTGTGACTATTTAGAATGCGCACAGAGACCAGAAGATAGTTGGTTTGTGGTACATTGAAGTGTTTAGCAAACTCTTGAGAGCATAATTGAATGTATGCAAAAGTCACACATCTTGCTAGTTTTAAAGTACAATTAGACTTCACACTATGTGTGTGTGTGTGTGTGTGTGGTGGGGGGCTTAAAAAAATTATCTAAAAAAAAAAAAAACATACCGATAAAGTTGCCAGTGTCTGTGTGATTTAACTGTTGTTTGACATATGGGGAATGAACAAATTAAATCCATTGTTGTCTTATCAGCGTCTCACGAAACAGCGCATTGCCGAGATTCAGCTACAATGAGAAGTAAAGAGTACAGGGTCGGTTTGTGCATGGGCAAGGTAGGATAATGTGGTGCTGTTCATCTGCTCTATGATTCTGACACTAGTCAGTGAGAGCCTTTTGTATTAAAAGTATTTGTTAAAGTTAAAAAAAATAGACAACCAAGTAAGCAAACAAAAGAAAAAAAAAAAGGAAAGAAAAGAGTAGAAGAAAAACACTTACTATACAGGTTTATAAATGTCATGTCACTAAAATAATAATTACCCCCAAACTCTTCATGTTAAAACATCCTAATTCAAAGAGTCAGCAAATATTAATATTGCTTTTCTCAACAAAATACCGGTTCCTTTTATAGCTGTGTAATTAAAGAAGATTAGTTTAAAGTGATGTTGTCATGTTTGGATTTTGTAGAAATTAATTTACTATTATATCTTTGCATTTCTAAAATAAGCATATATATTGTCCTTGCAAAGCATTGTTTGCTCTTATATGCATGGGCACAGTAAACCAAACATTAAAAAAAAAATAGAAAAAGGAAAAAAAAAGTTTATGCAATATTGTTAGTGTTCTGCTTCAAAATCTGTTCTTTACTTTGGTACCTTTAATATTATTGTAGTCCTCAGTAGGAAATACATTTAACACATGATACAATGATAAAAACGTATTTGAAACATTTATGGGTCTATTTCCTAAAATGTAACTATTATTAGCCCGTACTTGTCTTATGAAAATAATCTGAAAAAACAGTTAAAATATACCCTCTAGAAATCATTATATATAAAATCATTATTTGAAAATTCATTGCATAAAAATCACTATACATTACTATAAAAAAACATTATAACACTAAAATCTCTATATAGAAAACCGCTATGTGTAATATAGTATAAAAATATAGTATAAAAACATCCCTAATAGGACAACACAGAAAAATGAGATAAAAACTATTTGAAAACAACTAATATCCTAGTGCTACTACATCTAATTCATGTTGTTAACTATTTGACTATTTATTAAATTAAAATTATAGCATAAAGGCTTGCAAATCTATATCAATATTTAGGCCATTGGGGGACATACTACCTAACATATGAATCCACTTAGTATCAGCTTGTCTAAGTCTAACCAGACTATCATTACCCTTTTTACTAATAGATTCCAAGATCTTAATGGTAACACCTTCACTGCTATAATTATGTTTGATTTTACAATGATGGGATACACGATGTCCCTCTAACCCGTTTTTAATGTTGTTAAGGTGTTCATACACTCTTCTTTTTATTTTTATTTTTGTGCACCCTATATAAATCAGTCCACACAAACAGGTCAGTTGGTAAACCACAAAGGTTGAGTTACAGTTTGTTCTATAATTAATTTCAAACTTTTTAGATCTATCCCAATTCATAGTATGATCTGTTGTGTTATTTATTATTGTACACATACAACAATCTTTTCTATAGCACTTATAGGTTTCATTTTTTAATGCTAGCCAAGAAGACCCATGTGTGGATTTTTTATTCTGCACTTGTTTTAATTTTGAAGGGGCTATAATACTTTTTAGATCTCTAATAAAGTAAAAATAAATAATTCTGCTTCAGTTTTAGTGCCCCTCCATATTATTATAATGTCATCGATATACCTATAATACTTTAAATTGATGATCACCCCAAAATTTGTCATTCTCAAACATTCCCAAATATACATTAGCATATGAAGGGGTCATATTTGTACCCATTGTGGTACCTTGAGTTTGATTATAATATGTACCCTCAAATGAAAAATAGGTATGTGTGAGAATATATCTGATACATTTTGCTAGACATTCTGTATGTGCTTGTGGAATATTCCATGTAACACTCTGTAATAAAAAAGCTCTAATGCCCTGGTCATGTGAGATATTGGTGTATAGTGATGAAACATCACATGTAATCCATAGAAAATTGCTATCCCAAACTAAACCCTCAAATTTATTTATTGTATCGGTAGTATCTTTTAGATATGATCTTAAACTTTTCGCCATGGGTTATAAATATCAATCAACATACATAGAAAGGTGGCTGCTTATGGAATCAATCCCTGCAACAATTGTTCTCTCAAGGGGTTTTATGGAATCTTTAAGAATTTTTGGGATATGGTAAAAAAAATGAATTTTTGGGTTCTGTCTATAAATGAAATTATATTCGTTGTTGTTAATAAGATCTTGTTCTTTTGCCTCTGTTAGCATTGTACATAATTATTTTCTATATATTTCATTAGGGTTCTTTGCTTAATATTTGATAAACTTGATTGTTATTTAATAATTCATAAGCTTCCTCCAAATAATCAGCTCGATTTTGAACTACCACCCCATCTCCCTTGTCTGCCTGACGTACAATTATTTCTGTATTGTTACTTAACTCTTTCAGGGCTTTCCTTTCGTTAGAATTTAAATAGTCATTATATTTATTTACAAACTTGTTGTGATGTTGACCAAAATATCTATTTCATTCTTCTGTTACTAATTTATTGTATGTGTGGATATTTTCCCCCTGTGCATGAAGGAGAAAAAGTGTGGATGGTGGCTTCAATCCACTATGTTAGATCTGGATTTCCATATCATAAATACTTAAATTTAACAAGTCTTCTTCATTTATGTTCTGTTGTTTCTCATTTTGTATTTGATTCTCATATTCTAAATGTTTAAGGATACTGACTGTTTTAATTTCATCTGAGTTAAAATTTTGGATACTACTTTTTTGTATATTAAATTTTTACTCCTTAGCAAGTGCTGTTTACCTTAGACGTATTTTTAACTAACCTGCCAGGCTTATTTGTTACCTCATACCATTGAGGGTAACAATTGTGAGTGTGAATTTTATTATATATACTTTTTGTGATTTACTTTTAATAAACGGTGTTGTACTATTATAGTGTGTAATATACTTTTTCAAATCTATACACTGTATGGTCAATTAGTCATCCATCACACGAGTGAGAGAAGGAGGAATCCTACCCCAGAGTTATACAGATATTTCCAGCACAGATATCACAAAGAACTGTTTTCACCTGATTTTGTGTGACGAGCACATCACTTGTGTGTTTTATTGGACTAGTCTCATCATATGTAACAAAAAACTGTCGTTTATATGTATTGGCATTGTGGGGTGTCTGTGTAGTGCATACACTAAGCGCTTGGCTTGTAGCCAGTTTTTTCTTGCATATATATATATATATATATATATATATATATATATATATATACACATACATATACATCTTTAGACATGTATATGTATGTTTATCCATGTTAAAGCCCTTTGCCTGCCTTTTTTTTTTACCTGAGATCTCATATCTTTGAGCCCTTATAACATTTTGGTGCAATATTTTATTTTAATATTTTTTATCAGGTAGTGTTATTATGAGTGTAACTATACTTTGCAATGCATTTTTTATGTGATTTGTGACACTTTTTTGCTTTGAGAAACAGTTAACCAGAGCTCTGAGGTTGCGCTAACCAGAGAGCATTAACTTGAATTGCGCTGAAGCGATCACGGGCACGATCACATATATGGCAAATGTTTCACCTCGCATATCGGGGTATTACATATACTGTGCCGTTAGATGCTAAACTGGCGTAAGTAGGACAAACTGGCGATCTTCTGAAATGTGCGCAAATACACATTTTAGTCATCGCAAGTAACTTACGCCAGTATTTTATCCATGGAAAGTGTCAATAAAGAGTAGTTTTATGCAAATTAGGCTAACACTCATAAAAATGAACCGCAATTTCATATAAAAATGTGACACGTAATTATGCTATTCAAAATTCATATATAAACCCATATATAAAGAGATGAAGGTAATACAATTATGATTTCCCATTGTTCTCTCCTCCAAGTATTGTTGATTGTTTTGAGAAGAAATTTAAAGTAAATAAGCAAGTATATGTCCACAATGTGATAAAGTACCTACAAGCTCAATCCATTTGATTATGTTGTGGCTTCAAACTATTTCAAATACACAAATAAACCTTAAAAAAACAATATCATAGTATACTGTCCCTTTAACCTTGAGATGCTGCTTAAATATATGTGTTTGTTAAGGCTTCCAGGGAGTTACGTTGCTTTTTTAGTCAGTGCAAGGGTTGCTGCGCCTGCAATATGTGGCGAGATGAGAATGGAGTAGATTTTCTGAATTCTGCGCGCTTAAGTCCTTACGCTGTATATTGGATACCAAATTGCGCTGCTGTTCTATGTTAGTCTATGGGTAAGAAAAATACATCCGAAGGGTGAAATATACGCACGTAAATTGTATGTTACACCGTATATGTAATACCAAAATCGCGTAAAATCTGGCGACGGAGGATTTTGCGGGCGACGCTGCATATGTAATGGAGGCCCACGTTTACTTTCAACTTGTAACCTGCGCGCAAACGAATGTGAAAACCTGATATCGCTTGTGCGCAAATGTTTGCACTTCACTCGTATTTTGGCCCCTTGTATTCACAAGGCATTTCTATTGTGTTGCTTTAGAATAACATGTCAGCCAAGTCTTAATATTTTTATAAAAAATTAACATCCATTTTTTCTGCAAATTTGTGTTCCAAGTGATTTGTTGGATAACTATACTATAGAATGAAAAATATAGACAGTACATTTCTTTTCTCTACCCTTTACTTGTTTATTCATTTCTTCTTAATCTCCTTTTCTTTATATACTTGCTATCAATCATTCTTTGAATCACTAACCATGTTCTCTTCCTTCCTACTTGCTTATATTTCCCATCCTTACTATATTCACTCCTTTTAAATTGAGATAGAGTAGTAAATGTGATGGTTTTTAGTCAGTTTTTGCACGTATGGTCAACATGTCCCTTTAAAAGTAGGAAGATGGGATTCCCAAACTGTAGCCCCCCATTTTTTTAAAGGGACACAATACTCAACATAGTACTCTGTAATATCTAAAAAATATTTTTTCAAAATGTATTACTGAGTTTTGATTTTTTTTAAACAGATGGCCTGTTCTAAATAAGCACACTTTTTTCTTATTGAAGTTGTCATTGTCTTCAGAGCCCCGGAGATGCCACTCTAAGGGCTAGATTACAAGTGGAGCACTAAATTATCACGTGCCCGCAAATGGGGAAATTTGTCCATTTGCGGGCTTGCAATAAATAATCAGCCATTACAAGTGGCTGGTTGTTGCTACAGTGAGCTTGCGGTAACAGTAAGCACTAATAAAATTAACCAGAGATCAGTTCTCTGGTTAATCTTATAAACATGCCCCAAATGGCCCCAAAATACAGTCTAGCAAATTTTATTAAAAAATAAATGGATTGATTACGAGTTTTGCGGTAAGAGCTGCTTGGTACGAACTTGCAAGTTATTGTCACCGCTCACTTACCTACAGCGTTGGTAATACAGGTTTACAAAAACCCGGCATTAGCAGGCAAGAAGTGAGTGTAGAGCACAATTGAGCTCCATACCGCACTCCAATACCAGCACTGCGGTAAGCTGGATTTACATGTTCGTGCATGATTTCCCCATAGACATCAATGGGGAGAGCCGGCTGAAAAAAAGCCTAACACCTGCAATAAAGCAGCGTAAAGCTCCGTAACGCAGCCCCATTGATTCCTATAGGGAAAGAAAATGTATGTTTACACCTAAAACCCTAACATGAACCTCGAGTCTAAACACCCCTAATCTGCTGCCCCCGACATCGTCGACACCTACATTACACTTATTAACCCCTAATCTGCTGTCCCCGACATCGCCGACACCTACATTATACTTATTAGCCCCTAATCTGCTGGCCCCAACATCGCCGACACCTACATAATGTTATTAATCCCCTAATCTCCCGCCCCCAATGTCACCGCAACCAACCTACACTTATTAGCCCCTAATCTGCCGCACCCAACGTCGCCGCCACTATACTAAATTTATTAACCCCTAAACCTAACCCTAAGTCTAACCCTAACCCTAACACCCACTAACTTTAATGTAATTAAAATAAATCTAACTAAAACCTACTATTAATAACTAAATAATTCCTATTTAAAACTAAATACTTACCTGTAAAATAAACCCTAAGCTAGCTACAATATAACTAATAGTTACATTGTATCTAGCTTAGTTTTTCATTTTTATTTCACAGGCAAGTTTATATTTATTTTAACTAGGTAGAAAAGTTACTAAATAGTTATTAACTATTTACTAACTACCTAGCTAAAATAAATACACATTTACCTGTAAAATAAAACCTAACCTGTCTTACACTAATACCTAACCTTACACTACATTTAAATAAATTACATAAATTAAATACAATTAACTAAATTACAAAAAAACACTAAATTACACAAATTAAAAAAAGAAATTCTTAGATATTTAATCTAATTACACCTTATCTAATAGCCCTATCAAAATTAAAAAAAACCTCAAAATACCCCCCCAACCTAAACTACCAATAGCCCTTTTTGCGGGGCATTGCCCCAAAGAAATCAGCTCTTTTACCTGTACAAACAACCCCCCAACAGTAAAACCCACCACCCACACAACCGACACCCCAAATAAAATCCTAACTAAAAAAAACCTAAGCTCCCCACTGCCCTGAAAAGGGCATTTGGATGGGCATGCCCTTAAAAGGGCATTTAGCTCTTTTTCTGCCCAAACCCTAATCTAAAAATAAAACCCACCCAATAAACCCTTAAAAACGCCTAACACTAACCCCCGAAGATCCACTTACAGTTTTTGAAGACCCGACATCCATCCTCAACAAAGCCGGCAGAAGTCCTCAACAAAGCGGCAGAAGGCTTCATCCAGATGGCATCTTCTATCTTCATCCATCTGGCGTGGAGCAGGTCCATCTTCAAGACATCCGGCGCGGAGCATCCTCTTCAATCAACGTCTTCTTGAACAATGAATTCTTCTTTAAATGACGTCATCCAAGATGACATCCCTTGAATTCCGATTGGCTGATAAAATTCTATCAGCCAATCGGAATTAAAGGTGAAAAAAATCATATTGGCTGAGGCTATCAGCCAATAGGATTGAGCTTGCATTCTATTGGCTGTTCCAATCAGCCAATAGAATGCGAGCTTAATCCTATTGGCTGATTGTATCAGCCAATAGGATTGAAGCTCAATCTTATTGGCCGATTGCATCAGCCAATAGGATTTTTTCACCTTTAATTCCGATTGACTGATAGAATTCTACCAGTCAAGGGACGCCATCTTGGATAACGTCATTTGAAGGAGAATTTATTGTTCAAGAAGACGTCGATTGAAGAGGATGCTCCACGCCGGATGTCTTGAAGATGGACCCGCTCCGCGCTGGATGGATGAAGACAGAAGATGCCGTCTGGATGAAAACTTCTGCCCGGTTGGATGAAGACTTCTGCCCGGTTGGATGAAGACTTCTGCCGCTTCGTTGAGGACTTCTGCTGGCTTCGTTGAGGATGGATATCCCTTCTTCAAAAACTGTAAGTGGATCTTCGGGGGTTAATGTTAGGCTTTTTTAAGGGTTTATTGGGTGGGTTTTATTTTTAGATTAGGATTTGGGCAGACAAAGAACTAAATGCACTTTTCAGGGCAATGGGGAGCTTAGGTTTTTTAGTTAGGATTTTATTTGGGGGGTTGGTTGTGTTGGTGGTGGGTTTTTCTGTTTGCGGTTTGTTTGTATCTTTTTTACAGGTAAAAGAGCTGATTTATTTGGGACAAAGCCCCGCAAAGACCCTTTTAAAGGCTATTGGTAGTTTAGTTTAGGCTGGGGGGGTATTTTGGGGGGGGGGTATTTTGATAGGGCTATTAGATTAGGTGTAATTAGTTTAAATATCTGATAATTTCTTTTTTTATTTTGTGTAATTTAGTGTTTGTTTGTTTTTGTAATTTAGTTAATTGTATTTAATTTATGTAATTTATTTTATTGTAGTGTAAGGTTAGGTGTTAGTGTAAAACAGGTTAGGTTTTATTTTACAGGTAAATGTGTATTTATTTTAGCTAGGTAGTTAGTAAATAGTTAATAACTATTTAGTAACTATTCTACCTAGTTAAAATAAATACAAAGTTGCCTGTGAAATAAAAATAAAACCTAAGCTAGATACAATGTAACTATTAGTTATATTGCAGCTAGCTTTAGGTTTATTTTACAGGTAAGTATTTAGTTTTAAATAGGAATTATTTAGTTATTAATAGTAGGTTTTTTTTAGATTTATTTTAATTACATTAAAGTTAGTGGGTGTTAGGTTTAGGGTTAGACTAGTGTAGGTAGGTTGCGGCGACATTGGGAGCGGGAGATTAGGGGATTAATAACATTATGTAGGTGTCGGCGATGTTGGGGCCAGCAGATTAGGGGCTAATAAGTACAGTGAGTGCAGAATTATTAGGCAAATGAGTATTTTGACCACATCATCCTCTTTATGCATGTTGTCTTACTCCAAGCTGTATAGGCTCGAAAGCCTACTACCAATTAAGCATATTAGGTGATGTGCATCTCTGTAATGAGAAGGGGTGTGGTCTAATGACATCAACACCCTATATCAGGTGTGCATAATTATTAGGCAACTTCCTTTCCTTTGGCAAAACGGGTCAAAAGAAGGACTTGACAGGCTCAGAAAAGTCAAAAATAGTGAGATATCTTGCAGAGGGATGCAGCACTCTTAAAATTGCAAAGCTTCTGAAGCGTGATCATCGAACAATCAAGCGTTTCATTCAAAATAGTCAACAGGGTCGCAAGAAGCGTGTGGAAAAACCAAGGCGCAAAATAACTGCCCATGAACTGAGAAAAGTCAAGCGTGCAGCTGCCAAGATGCCACTTGCCACCAGTTTGGCCATATTTCAGAGCTGCAACATCACTGGAGTGCCCAAAAGCACAAGGTGTGCAATACTCAGAGACATGGCCAAGGTAAGAAAGGCTGAAAGACGACCACCACTGAACAAGACGCACAAGCTGAAACGTCAAGACTGGGCCAAGAAATATCTCAAGACTGATTTTTCTAAGGTTTTATGGACTGATTAAATGAGAGTGAGTCTTGATGGGCCAGATGGATGGGCCCGTGGCTGGATTGGTAAAGGGCAGAGAGCTCCAGTCCGACTCAGACGCCAGCAAGGTGGAGGTGGAGTACTGGTTTGGGCTGGTATCATCAAAGATGAGCTTGTGGGGCCTTTTCGGGTTGAGGATGGAGTCAAGCTTAACTCCCAGTCCTACTGCCAGTTTCTGGAAGACACCTTCTTCAAGCAGTGGTACAGGAAGAAGTCTGCATCCTTCAAGAAAAATATGATTTTCATGCAGGACAATGCTCCATCACACGCGTCCAAGTACTCCACCGCGTGGCTGGCAAGAAAGGGTATAAAAGAAGAAAATCTAATGACATGGCCTCCTTGTTCACCTGATCTGAACCCCATTGAGAACCTGTGGTCCATCATCAAATGTGAGATTTACAAGGAGGGAAAACAGTACACCTCTCTGAACAGTGTCTGGGAGGCTGTGGTTGCTGCTGCACGCAATGTTGATGGTGAACAGATCAAAACACTGACAGAATCCATGGATGGCAGGCTTTTGAGTGTCCTTGCAAAGAAAGGTGGCTATATTGGTCCCTGATTTGTTTTTGTTTTGTTTTTGAATGTCAGAAATGTATATTTGTGAATGTTGAGATGTTATATTGGTTTCACTGGTAAAAATAAATAATTGAAATGGGTATATATTTGTTTTTTGTTAAATTGCCTAATAATTATGCACAGTAATAGTCACCTGCACACACAGATATCCCCCTAAAATAGCTATAACTAAAAACAAACTAAAAACTACTTCCAAAACTATTCAGCTTTGATATTAATGAGTTTTTTGGGTTCATTGAGAACATGGTTGTTGTTCAATAATAAAATTAATCCTCAAAAATACAACTTGCCTAATAATTCTGCACTCCCTGTATAATGTAGGTATCGGCGATGTTGGGGACATCAGATTAGGGGTTAATAAGTGTAATGTAGGTGTCGGCGATGTCGGGGGCAGCAGATTAGGGGTGTTTAGACTCGAGGTTCATGTTAGGGTTTTAGGTGTAAACATAAATTTTCTTTCCCTATAGGAATCAATGGGGCTGCGTTACGGAGCTTTACGCTGCTTTATTGCAGGTGTTAGGCTTTTTTTCAGCCGGCTCTCCCCATTGATGTCTATGGGGAAATCATGCACGAACATGTAAATCCAGCTTACTGCAGCGCTGGTATTGGAGTGCGGTATGGAGCTCAATTGTGCTCTACACTCACTTCTTGCCTGCTAATGCCGGCAGATTAGGGGTTAATAAATGTAGGTAGGTGGCGGCAATGTTAGGGGCGGCAGATTAGGGATTAAAAATATATAACTAGTGTTTGCGATGCAGGAGTACGGAGGTTTAGGGGTTAATATGTTTATTATAGTGGCGGCGATGTCGGGAGCGGCAGATTAGGGGTTAATAATTTTATTTTTATTGTTGCGATGCGGGAGGGCCTCAGTTTAGGAGTTAATAGGTAGTTTATGGGTGTTAGTGTACTTTTTAGAACTTTAGTTATGAGTTTATGTTACAGCTTTGTAGTGTAAAACTCATAACTACTGACTTTCAGTTTACGCTATGGATCTTGAATTTTTAGGGTGTACCGCTCACTTTTTGGCCTCCCAGGCAGACTCATAATACCGGCGCAAAGAAAGTCCCATTGAAAAAGGACTTTTTGAACGCTGCGGTAGTTACGTTGCGTTACAGCCAAAAAAGTGTGCGGTGCCCCTAAACCTGTAAGATTTGTAATACCAGCGGTAGTGAAAAAGAGCCTTAATGCTGCTTTTTCACTCATACCACAAAAATCTAGCTGAAAGATAGCAGCATCTTTATTTTTTAATAAAATTACTGCTCTAGGCCAGTGTTTCTCAACAGCCGGGCCGTGGCCCACTACCGGACCACGACAGCCCTGCTGGTGGGCCGCGACCCGACATAGTCTCCAGACACTCACTCTGACAAACCCGCCTTTACATATCTTGGATATTTCGGATGGGCCTGTCAGAGTGCCACTTCGCATGTCCGTTTGCGCACTGTGAGCGGGTAGCGGTGGACGGCGCACTGTAAGCGGGTAGTAGCGGCGGGTGGCGTGCAGAGCGGGAAGCATCGGCTCACAGGTAAGTAAGCCCACTGACACCAATGACATATAATTACAGCCACTGGACACCAATGTGTATGTATAAACAACCTGACATGAATGTGTATGAGTAAACTATGTGTGTATATATATATATATATATATATATATGTATTCCACTGACACCAATGAATTATCATATAATTAACCCACTGTAATATATATATATTATAATTATATAATAATTCAGTGATGTCAGTGGGATCCATATATATATATATATATATGTATATATATATATATATATATATATATACATATAGTTTACAGTGGGTTAATTATATAATTCATTGGTGTCAGTGGGATATTTATATGGATCCCACTGACACAAATTAATTATTACATAATTTTATATATATATATATATATATATATATATATATATATATATATATATATATTTTTAATATAGATTTCTTCCGAACCTACTCCAACCCACTCCCGATGCTCACCGGGCCCTGGACAGGTCCGGCTAAAACTTACCGGGCCTTGAGGTCACTTAGGTTGAGAACCACTGCTCTAGGCAGTATTTTGGGGCTAGAGTTGATGGGAGTGGGGTGTTTGAAAAAAACGGCCAGAGAATTTTGCCTTTACATTGCGGTCTATGGGAACTGTGTGTTCCCTGTAAATATGTATGTATATGCTTATATACATATATATGTATGTGTTAATATGTGTACTGTATATACACATATTAACACATAAATATATATTGGAATATAATCATATACATAAATATATTTAAATTGCTGCCATTTCTGCTCTACTTACCCCCTTCGTGGTGCTGGAGTTCTGATGCTGTCTCTGCTATGGAAGCACGCTCTTGTGAACGCAATACTTCCAAGCAATGTCAACGTAAGGTCGCGTTCACATTGCTGTAAACTTGTAATACTAGCGCACAATAGTGTTTGCTAGTATTACACAGTGGAGTGCAAATATCGCTTTCATAAAAGCGATATGTAGCACTCCACTTGTAATCTGGTCCTAAGTTGTTGTTTTTTAATAAATTGGGGGGTAGTTATCAAGCCGTCAACCTCAAATATGCTGGAATTCCGCAGCGTATTTGTGGCGAGGCTGATACGCCTTAGTTATCAAAGGCTCGAGACCGGCAAAAGTAGAATTTTGTGACGTAAGCATCGATTCGCCGGACTCCGTCCGACACAGATCGATTCTTACGTCACTCCAGATGTTCCGCACACAAGTGCGGCACATTCTCACTACTTTTGCTAGTTATCAAAAAACTAGCAGGTACGCTCGGCACTTTTACGGCCCTGGTTTTCAATCCTCCACCCCTGGAGGCGGCGGATCCCATAGGAATCAATGGGAGTCTGACCATAGCGAAAGTACAAGTTCGCTGCTGACAGACATCCCATTGATTCCTATGGGAGCTGTCTACACCTAACACCCTAACATGTACCCCGAGTCTAAACACCGCTAATCTGACCCCCCCTACACCGCCGCAAATAAATAAAGTTATTACCCCCTAAACCGCCGCTCCCGGAGCCCACCGCAAGCTACTCTATACATATTAACCCCTAAACCGCCGCTCCCGGAGCCCACCGCAACTATAATAAATGTATTAACCCCTATCCTGCCCCCCCTACACCGTCGCCACCTATAATAAATTTATTAACCCCTAATCTGCCCCCCCTACACCGTCGCCACCTATAATAAATTTATTAAACCCTATCCTGCCCCCACTACGCCGCCGCCACTGTAATAAAATTATTAACCCCTAAACCTAAGTCTAACCCTAACCCTAACGCCCCCCTAACTTAAATATTAATTAAATAAATCTAAATAAATTAACTCTTATTAACTAAATGAATCCTATTTAAAACTAAATACTTACCTTTAAAATAAACCCTAATATAGCTACAATATAAATAATAATTATATTCTAGCTATCTTAGGATTTATATTTATTTTACAGGTAACTTTCAATTTATTTTAACCATGTACAATAACTATTAAATAGTTATTAACTATTTAATAGCTTACCTAGCTAAAATAAAGAGAAATGTACCTGTGAAATAAATCCTAACCTAAGTTACAATTACACCTAACACTACACTATACTTTAATAAATTATTCCTATTTAAAAATAAATACTTACCTGTAAAATAAACCCTAAGATAGCTACAATATAATTAATAATTATATTATAGCTATCTTAGGATTTATATTTATTTTACAGGTAACTTTGTATTTATTTTAGCTAGTTAGAATAGTTATTAAATAGTTATTAACTATTTAATAACTACCTAGAATAAAAGAAATACAAAATTACCTGTAAAATAAATCCTAACCTAAGTTACAATTAAACCTAATACTACACTATCATTAAATTAACTAAATAAACTACCTACAAATAACTACAATTAAATACAATTACATAAACTAACTAAAGTACAAAAAATAAAAAAAGCTAAGTTACAAAAAATAAAAAAATAAGTTACAAACATGTTAAAAATATTACAACAATTTTAAGCTACTTACACCTAATCTAAGCCCCCTAATAAAATAACAAACCCCCCCAAAATAAAAAAAATCCCTACCCTATTCTAAATTAAATAAATTTCAAAGCTCTTTTACCTTACCAGCCCTTAAAAGAGCCATTTGTGGGGGCATGCCCCAAAAAGTTCAGCTCTTTTGCCTGTAAAAGAAAAATACAACCCCCCCCAACATTAAAACCCACCACCCACATACCCCTAATCTAACCCAAACCCCCCTTACAAAAACCTAACACTAATCCCCTGAAGATCATCCTACCTTGAGTCGTCTTCACTCAGCCGAGCCACCGATGGAACTGAAGAGGACATCCGGAGCGGAAGAAGTTAATCCTCCAAGCGGCGCTGAAGAAATCTTCCATCCGATGAAGTCATCATCCAGGCGGCGCTGAAGAAGTCTTCGATCCGGCCGATGTCATCTTCAAAGAGGCGCTGAAGAGGTCTTCTATCCGGGCGAAGTCATCTTCCAAGCCGGGTCTTGAATCTTCCTTCCGCCGACGCGGAACCACCTTCTTCACCGACGGACTACGACGAATGACGGCTCCTTTAAGGGACGTCATCCAAGATGGCGTCCCCTCAATTCCGATTGGCTGATAGGATTCTATCAGCCAATCGGAATTAAGGTAGGAAAAATCTGATTGGCTGATGGAATCAGCCAATCAGATTGAGCTCGCATTCTATTGGCTGTTCCGATCAGCCAATAGAATGCGAGCTCAATCTGATTGGCTGATTGGATCAGCCAATCGGATTGAACTTGAATCTGATTGGCTGATTCCATCAGCCAATCAGATTTTCCTACCTTAATTCCGATTGGCTGATAGAATCCTATCAGCCAATCGGAATTGAGGGGACGCCATCTTGGATGACGTCCCTTAAAGGAGCCGTCATTCGTCGTAGTCCGTCGGTGAAGAAGGTGGTTCCGCGTCGGCGGAAGGAAGATTCAAGACCCGGCTTGGAAGATGACTTCGCCCGGATATAAGACCTCTTCAGCGCCTCTTTGAAGATGACATCGGCCGGATCGAAGACTTTTCTTCAGCGCCGCCTGGATGATGACTTCATCGGATGGAAGATTTCTTCAGCGCCGCTTGGAGGATTAACTTCTTCCACTCCGGATGTCCTCTTCAGTTCCATCAGTGGCTCGGCTGAGTGAAGACGACTCAAGGTAGGATGATCTTCAGGGGATTAGTGTTAGGTTTTTGTAAGGGGGGTTTGGGTTAGATTAGGGGTATGTGGGTGGTGGGTTTTAATGTTGGGGGGGTTGTATTTTTCTTTTACAGGCAAAAGAGCTGTTTTCTTTGGGGCATGCCTCCACAAATGGCCCTTTTAAGGGCTGGTAAGGTAAAAGAGCTTTGAAATTTATTTAATTTAGAATAGGGTAGGGCATTTTTTTATTTTGGGGGGTTTGTTATTTTATTAGGGGGCTTAGATTAGGTGTAAGTATCTTAAAATTGTTGTAATATTTTTAACATGTTTGTAACTTATTTTTTTATTTTTTGTAACTTAGCTTTTTTTATTTTTTGTACTTTAGTTAGTTTATGTAATTGTATTTAATTGTAGTTATTTGTAGGTAGTTTATTTAATTAATTTAATGATAGTGTAGTATTAGGTTTAATTGTAACTTAAGTTAGGATTTATTTTACAGGTAATTTTGTATTTCTTTTAGCTAGGTAGTTATTAAATAGTTAATAACTATTTAATAACTATTCTAACTAGCTAAAATAAATACAAAGTTACCTGTAAAATAAATATAAATCCTAAGATAGCTACAATGTAATTATTATTTATATTGTAGCTATATTAGGGTTTATTTTACAGGTAAGTATTTAGTTTTAAATAGGAATAATATATTAAAGTATAGTGTAGTGTTAGGTGTAATTGTAACTTAGGTTAGGATTTATTTCACAGGTACATTTCTCTTTATTTTAGCTAGGTAAGCTATTAAATAGTTAATAACTATTTAATAGTTATTGTACATGGTTAAAATAAATTGAAAGTTACCTGTAAAATAAATATAAATCCTAAGATAGCTAGAATATAATTATTATTTATATTGTAGCTATATTAGGGTTTATTTTAAAGGTAAGTATTTAGTTTTAAATAGGATTCATTTAGTTAATAAGAGTTAATTTATTTAGATTTATTTAATTAATATTTAAGTTAGGGGGGCGTTAGGGTTAGGGTTAGACTTAGGTTTAGGGGTTAATAATTTTATTACAGTGGCGGCGGCGTAGTGGGGGGCAGTATAGGGGTTAATAAATTTATTATAGGTGGCGACGGTGTAGGGGGGGCAGATTAGGGGTTAATAAATTTATTATAGGTGGCGACAGTGTAGGGGGGGCAGGATAGGGGTTAATAGGTTTAATATAGGTTGCGGCGGGTTCATGGAGCGGCGGTTTAGGGGTTAAACTATTTAGTTGCGGAGAGGTGCGGGATCAGCAGGATAGGGGTTAATAATTTTATAATAGAGGGCGACGGTGTAGGGGGGGCAGGATAGGGGTTACTAGGTATACTGTAGGTGGCAGCGGTGTCCGGGAGCGGCGGTTTAGGGGTTAATACATTTATAAGAGTTGCGGCAGGGTCTAGGAGCGGCGGTTTAGGGGTTAATACATTTATAAGAGTTGCGGCGGGGTCTAGGAGCGGCGGTTATGGGGTTAGTAACTTTATTTAGTTGCGAGAGGCTCCGGGGGCGCCGGTATAGGGGGTAGAACAGTGCAGTTTAGTGTGAGTGCTTAGTGACAGGCTAGCAATAAAGCTGGGAAAAAGCCGAAGGGCAGCGAGATCGGATGAGTGATAACTGTCACAGTCCGCTGCTCATCGCCCCGCGGCTTTTTGACAGCTTTATTTGATAACTTAGGCGTATTTTTTCAGGTCCGCGGTGGCGAAGGTAGGCGAGCTTAGGCGGGCGTATTGGGCCGGCGAAGTCAGAAAAGTAGACGGCTTGATAACTACCCCCCATTGTGTGCACGATTTAGTAATAGTGTAAAATATTCCTGTGAGCTACCATTCGATAGCAAGAAACAGGTTAATCAATAATAATGTGCATGTTTTGTTAAATTGTGCGCACACTTTATTAAAAAGAAAATTCCCTGTGGAAACTCTTAGGCTTCATACTTGTCAGCCAATGAGCAGTACAGTCCCAGGAGTCAGTTATATGTAATCATGCACTTTCTGTTTGTTTCTCATTAGTTTTCACGTAACCCTTTTTGACATAAAATATTTGAATTTGTTTAGCTGCTGTTGTTTTATTTGAACTGTAGACATATAGTGATCCAGACACGCCTGTGCAACTGAGCCTACCTACCTGATCCTCAACAAAGGATAAGAAGAATGCAAAGTAACTTTTTATAATGATTTTAAACTCCTCTTTCTGAATTATGAAAGCAACATGTGGGTTTCTTGCCCTTTAAGATTGGAGGGCAACCATACATTTTATGATAAAGAACAACATCCACCAGCACCCTTTTTGTGTCCACATCTCTCACCCATTTTTTGGCGAACGCGAACTTCCGCAAATGTTCGCGAACCGGCGAATCGGGCGAACCGCCATAGACTTCAATAGGCAGGCGAATTTTAAAACCCACAGGGACTCTTTCTGGCCACAAAAGTGATGGAAAAGTTGTTTCAAGGGGACTAACACCTGGACTGTGGTATGCCGGAGGGGGATCCATGGCAAACTCCCATGGAAAATTACATAGTTGATGCAGAGTCTGGTTTTAATCCATAAAGGGCATAAATCACCTAACATTCCTAAATTGTTTGGAATAACGTGCTTTAAAACATCAGGTATGATGTTGTATCGTTCAGGTAGTGTAAGGGGTTTTTTTTTTTTAAATCTACACTACTGTTTTAGCAGATATGACTTGCACTGGTGTGACACTGTGCCCTGGCAGGACCTGGAACGCACACGTGTGAGGGAAACTGACTGCTATTATTTCACAGTAAAAAAGGTTGTTTTTTTTTTAAATGTATGTACACTACTGTTTTAGTAGATATGACTTGCACTGGTGTGACACTGTGCCCTGGCAGGACCTGGAGCGCACACGTGTGAGGGAAACTGACTGCTATTATTTCACAATAAAAAAGGTTTTTTTTTTTTTTAAATGTATGTACACTACTGTTTTAGTAGATATGACTTGCACTGGTGTGACACTGTGCCCTGGCAGGACCTGGAGCGCACACGTGTGAGGGAAACTGACTGCTATTATTTCACAATAAAAAAGGTTTGTTTTTTTTTTTTTAAATGTATGTACACTACTGTTTTAGCAGATATGACTTGCACTGGTGTGACACTGTGCCCTGGCAGGACCTGGAACGCACACGTGTGAAGGAAACTGACTGCTATTATTTCACACAGTAAAAAAAGTTTTTTTTTTTTTTAAATGTACACTACTGTTTTAGCAGATATGACTTGCACTGGTGTGACACTGTGCCCTGGCAGGACCTGAAACGCACACGTGCGAAGGAAACTGACTGCTATTATTTCAATTTAAAAAAAGGTTTTTTTTTCTTTTTTTTTTTAAATGTACACTACTGTTTTAGCAGATATGACTTGCACTGGTGTCACACTGTGCCCTGGCAGAACCTGAAACGCACACACACGTGTGAAGGAAACTGACTGCTATTATTTCAAATTAAAAAAAGTTTTTTTTTGTTTTTTTAAATGTACGCTACTGTTTTAGCAGATATGACTTGCACTGGTGTCACACTGTGCCCTGGCAGGACCTCAAATGCACACGTGTGAAGGAAAATGACTGCTATTATTTCAAATTAAAAAAAGTTTTTTTTGTTTTTTTTAAATGTACACTACTGTTACACCAGATATGAGTGTTGGCACTGGGCAAGTGGGCACAGTATACGCTGTGAGCCTGAGCTGGCAGGCAGGCTGCAATTAGATTACACAGGAAGAAAAAAAAAAAAAGCAGGCTGATGTTCTAGCCCTAAAAAGGGCTTTTTGGGGTGCTGTCCTTACAGCAGAGATCAGATGAGTCCTTCAGGACTGTAGTGGACACTGAATACACTAGCCTAGGGCAACCATACATTTTATGATAAAGAACAACATCCACCAGCACCCTTTTTGTGTCCACATCTCTCACCCATTTTTCTGCTGTGCTTCTAAGCTATGTTTCTTTCATTTTTTCATCCCTGAAGACTATTGGTGGCTTTGAATAATTCTGGCCCATGAGTAACTTGAGCGAACAGGGATTACATGTATGAAGAAAAAATATATAATTGACTATGTTAAAGTGCATAATTATACCTTTGCATTGTTAAATAGTGATGTCGCAAACCTAAAATTTTGCGTTCGCGAACGGTGAACACGAACTTCCGCAAATGTTCGCGAACCGGCGACCTGGACGAACCGCCATAGACTTCAATAGGCAGGCGAATTTTAAAACCCACAGGGGCTCTTTCTGGCCACAAAAGTGATGGAAAAGTTGTTTCAAGGGGACTAACACCTGGACTGTGGTATGCCGGAGGGGGATCCATGGCAAAACTCCCATGGAAAATTACATAGTTGATGCAGAGTCTGGTTTTAATCCATAAAGGGCATAAATCACCTAACATTCCTAAATTGTTTGGAATAACGTGCTTTAAAACATCAGGTATGATGTTGTATCGTTCAGGTAGTGTAAGGTTTTTTTTTTTTAAATCTACACTACTGTTTTAGCAGATATGACTTGCACTGGTGTGACACTGTGCCCTGGCAGGACCTGGAACGCACACGTGTGAGGGAAACTGACTGCTATTATTTCACAATAAAAAAGGGTTTGTTTTTTTTAAATGTATGTACACTACTGTTTTAGTAGATATGACTTGCACTGGTGTGACACTGTGCCCTGACAGGACCTGAAACGCACACGTGCGAAGGAAACTGACTGCTATTATTTGTAATTTAAAAAAAGTTTTTTTTTGTTTTTTTTTAAATGTACACTACTGTTTTAGCAGATATGACTTGCACTGGTGTCACACTGTGCCCTGGCAGAACCTGAAACGCACACACACGTGTGAAGGAAACTGACTGTTATTATTTCAAATTAAAAAAAAGTTTTTTTGTTTTTTTTTAAATGTACGCTACTGTTTTAGCAGATATGACTTGCACTGGTGTCACACTGTGCCCTGCCAGGACCTGAAACGCACACGTGTGAAGGAAACTGACTGCTATTATTTCAAATTAAAAAAAGTTTTTTGTTTTTTTTTAAATGTACACTACTGTTACACCAGATATGAGTGTTGGCACTGGGCAAGTGGGCACAGTATACGCTGTGAGCCTGAGCTGGCAGACAGGCTGCAATTAGATTACACAGGGAAAAAAAAAAAAAAAAGCAGGCTGATGTTCTAGCCCTAAAAAGGGCTTTTTGGGGTGCTGTCCTTACAGCAGAGATCAGATGAGTCCTTCAGGACTGTAGTGGACACTGAATACACTAGCCTAGCTATCAATTTCCCTATTTAATCAGCAGCAGCTACACTGTCCCTCCTCTCACTAAGAATGCAGGCTCTGAATGAATCTAAAATGGATGCTGTCCAGGAGGTAGGAGGATTTGGGAGGGAGTGTCTGCTGCTGATTGTCTGGAATGTGTCTTGTGACTGTGAGCTACAGGGTCAAAGTTTACTCAATGATGACGAATAGGGGGTGGATTGAACATTGCATATGTTCGCCGTCTGCTGCGAACGCGAACATGCTATGTTCGCTGCAAACTATTTGCGGCAGAACTGTTCGCGACATCACTATTGTTAAAGTATATTATATTTATTTCCTTAAAATCCAACAATATTAATGTCACACATATGGTTGACAGCTGTCTTCCAAAAAATAATGGTCAGCCTGTAAGTGGGGGTCACACAATAGTCCCTCTTCAAAGGTCTACCTTATGAAGCTGCCATATATATTTTTCACAACTGAGCAGTGATTTTATCTCCATTGGATGCCAGAAACACACACAGAGTGGTCGGATCCCCTTTAACTGCCAGTAGCACACACACAGTGATTTGACCCCTTTAACTGCCAGTAGCACAAACATAGCAGTGTATTTTTATACCTCCTTGGTTCCCAATAAAAAACTTACAACAGTGATTTTACTCCAGTGGCTACAAATAGCACACACAGAGCCGTATTGTATCACCCCTTGAGGCTACCAGAAACCAGCCATCCATGGCTGCAACTACCACTATGCAGTAGCACGAGTGCAATGTTACTTTTGTCTGAACTACATTTTTAATGCATAGAGACATAAGAGGTCTTTAACATTTAGCTGCCACTCAGGGGACTTTAATAAAATGTCCAGAATTTTTGTATAGATTTTACTGGACTTAAAGCTGACATACTGAACAGTCTGGTTAAATACTAAACACCTGGCAACCTTCTATACCACTTATGTTATTGGGAAAATTAGGTATTGGATATTATGTATTATTTTTACTGTTAACAATATAAATATTAAAACATTTATAATTATACATTAAAACCACACTGATTTGTTTGATAAAATCATGTCACTTCTTAGCGAATGTTGTCTGATACTGCTACTTAATGAAATCGCTTCTTTCACTATTGAATTTTCACAGCATCACTTCCTTGACAACATTGTTGTTTCCATAGGAACTGAAAATGAAAGAAAAAAATATATACGCTTCTATTTCAGCAGTGAAACATATAATTAAACCAGATTTATGTAGAGCATAAGCAACTCTATATAAAAATGTATTTTCTGTTTGCATGTGGTTCCTTATATCATTTTCATATAATTATATCTGAAAATATTGTGTATTGTAATCTATTGAAAGTTCTGTCTATGTTATTGGTAAGCTAATATTATAAAAACAAAAAACAAACTATTTTTGAAGAAATATCTAAACTAAAAGTATCTGTAGTTGATATGCAGAAACACTATTAATAATTTATTTTATTTCATTTTGTTACTTTCATATCATGCATTTTTAAAATGTTCAGAATATCACCAGTTATGGCTTCTGTTTTTTTATTTATTTTTATTCATGATGAATGTAAAACAAACATTTTAGTAGAAGAGTGCCATCTTGTGGTTTGAATTAATATTACATTGTTTTTTTGGCACTTGGGACAAATAGAAAGTAATGGGTATCAGTAGTGACTATAATAAAATTATTGGTGGTTTTACAAAGGAGAGGGCTATTAATGTTGTATAAAATATAATGCACTAGAAGGCAACAATATGGTAATTTATTTTAAAAAGGCTGAAGCATAATAAGAATAAGAATTTTTTTAACCCATATTTGCAAATAGATCTTCACAGAACACTATGTTATAAAACCATGTATAAGCAAATGGGCTTGAACGTAATTATTCTTCAGTGAATAAGGAGTGATAATAAATAGCATATTAAACTCAGCTAGTATATATGTATGTAACAAGCTTGACTCTCACCTTCCTAGTCTTCGTTAGGTCACACTTAATATAATGGTTATTAATCAAATATAAAAAATAAAGGAACATTTAGCAATACACACTTTATGTAATACAAATACTAGATGATGTATGTCAACTATCATGCATTTTTCTTTTGCAACCTTACTAGCCAGTGGTATATACTTTCATTATTTATTTTGCCCTATAAATTCACTCTGAAAATTGTGATTTTTTTTCCGCTAAGAAAGTGCTCAATGTGGACTTCACAAGTAGGGATGGGCGAATGATTCGCAACATTCAAAAAATGAAACCAATTTTGTGACATTCAAAAACTGTAAATAGCATTCGATTATAGAATTTTTAAGAATATTTGTTCTTAACATTCGATTATGTAAATAAAATTTCTACAATAACATTCGTTCTAACATTCAAATTAGAATATAAACACATTCGTCCATCCCTATTCACAAGCATAATCCAGCTAGATCCTCTACATATTTGTCCTTCATAGGACTGAGCAGAGATGAAAATATAATATATAATGGTAAGGCTTATCAACTCCATGAACAAGCCCATATTGCCACCTTTAATAAGACAAGAGTATTTACTAATAAAAACAATTTCAGAAAAAAAAATGGTGTTAATGCATTCAGAAAGATTTCACATTTGTCATGTATGTTAATATATTGTAAGGCTGAATTTAAGTTTTTGAACTACAACATATTTTATTCGCCTTTAAGGCGCCAAATTTATTTATGTCATACATCTGCAACATCGTGTTTCCTACATTTGAGTTATGTAAACACATATAAGATATTTTACAGGCTTTTACAAGAACTGATTTGGATCTTCGTGGAAACAATTCAAAAGTAAAAAATGGTGAATTATTATATTGATGATAACTGCCTTATTTGTTTGAGTCCATTTATTTTTACTCAATTTGTAATATCATTTAATGATGCCTTCAATTAAATCCAAGATAAATGTGTCATTTTAACAGTTAATGTCTATCCGTAATAGATATTGTTTTTTGTGAGAGTTTACTAATTATCACCAGCAGTTTAGTGTTATTGGCATCTATTGACATAAATAGGAACCAATGAATTTAAACTGCACTAATTATTGTTTAATGGCAGCAGAACTTTGTGCAAAAATGACATAATATATGTAAACAGTAAGGCACAAATATGGGGCACATTTGTGTACAAACATTTTAGGAAAAAATATAAAAATAGCATTGCCAAATAAAAAGATAGAGGTCTAAATTACAAGTAGTTTGCAAACTGCTGCACACGAGTGCTATTGGGTTTTAGTGCGTGTATGTCAGGATCAGACACCAGATAGGACCCCAATAGCTTGGGAAGTGATATAAGTATCACAAAAATAACAAAGAAGGTACTTGCCTCCAGTAACAGGATGAGTGTAGTAACAGTAAGCCCAGCTTCATCAATGATAATAGTCAATAATAGTGATAGGTGAGCTTGATTCTGTAACAGGATAGGCATACACAATTCACAGCAGAATAGGGGTAATTCAAAATCAGAGTCCAGTATACAAGTCAAGGTCAGTGAAGGCAGCAAGGTTCTCAAGTGGTTAATCAGGCAAAGAGGCCTATTTATCAAGTTGTCAACCGAAAATACGTTGGAATTCCGCAGCGTAATTGTGGCGAGCCTGATTCGCCTCATTTATCAAAGCCTACAGACCGCCAAAAGTTGAAATCTGTGGCGTAACTAACGATCCGCCGGTCTCAGTCCAACACAGAACGATGCTTACATCATTACAGATGTTCCAAATACAAATTTGGCACTATCTGACAAACTTCTAACAGGTACGCTCGCAACTATTCCGGCCCAGCGTACCTGCTTTTCAATCCGCCACCCTGGAGGCCGCGGATTCCATAGGAATCAATGGGAGTCTGAAAGCAGCGAAAGCTTATGTTCGCTGCTTCCCGATATCCGATTGATTTCTATGGTAGAATAAAAGATACATTTACACGTAACACCCTAACATAAACCCCAAGTCTAAACACCAGTAATCTGGCGCCCTGACATCGCCGACACCTATATAATGTTATAAACCCCTATCCCGCTGCTTTCTGACACCGCCGCCACAAAATAAATGTATTAACCCCTATTCCGCCACTACCCGACCCCGCCACAACTAAAGTTATTAACCACTATCCCGCTGCTTCTGGAGCCCACCGCAACTAAATAAATGTATTAACCCCTAAACCCCTGGCCTCCCACATCACTACCACTTACTAAACCTATAAACCTCTAAACCGCCAGCCCCCCACATCGTCATAAACTAAATTAAGCTATTAAACCCTAAACGTAACAACTCGCTAACTTTACATTATAATTACCTCATCCTAAATTTAAACTTACCTTTAGAATTAAATTAAACTATATTAAACTATTAATTAACCTACCCTAACTACTATACTAAAATTACATCCAATTACATCAAACTATATTAAACTATTCATTAACCTACCCTAACTATTATACTAAAATTACATTAAACTATATTAAACTATTAATTAACCTACCCTAAATATTATACTACAATTACATTAAAATACAAATTAAATTAACTATATTATATATTTAAAAACCTAACCCTACTCAAATTATTTAAATCTACTATTAAAAATTATTAAGTTCCAAAAAATAAAAAACACCAAGTTACACAAAATAAATAACACTAAGTTACAAAAAAATAAACACTAAATTACACAAAATAAAAAATAAATGATCAAATATTTAACCCCTTAATGACCGAGGACATGCAGGGTACGTCTTCAGAAAAAAGGCAGTTAACGCCTGAGGACGTACCCTGCACGTCCTCGGTGTGGAAAGCAGCTGGAAGCGATCCTGCTCGCTTCCAGCTGCTTTCCGGTTATTGCAGTGATGCCTCGATATGAAGTCATCCTGCAATAACCTTTTACGGCCATCCGATGCAGAGAGAGCCACTCTGTGGCCCTCTCTGCACCAGACATCGATGGCCGGTATCGTTGGTGGGTGGGAGCCAGTGTGGGAGGTGGGTGGTGGCCATCGATGGCCCTGGTCATGTGGAGGGGGCGGGATCGTGGGCGTGGAAGTCCAGGGGAGCGCGCGGGCGTGCTCGTGCACGAGGGGGCGGGCGCGTGCACGGGGAGGGAGCGGGTGGGAACCGCTACACTACAGAAAAAATGTGTCCCAAAACAAAATAAAAGTGGGACCTATAATGTAAAAAAAAAAAACCCCTTAGGTGTCATTTAGGTGGTGGGGGTTGGTCCGTGGGGGGGGGAGCTACACTACAGAAAAAATTAAAAAAAAAATTAAAAAATAAACATTTGATTGTGCAAACTGGGTACTGGCAGACAGCTGCCAGTACCCAAGATGGCCCCCAATAAGGCAGAGGGGGAGGCTTAGAGAGCTGTTTTGGGGGGGATCAGGGAGGTTGGGGGCTAAGGGGGGATCCTAAACACAGCATATGTAAATATGCTTTTTTTTTTCTTTAAAAAAAAAAAAACTTTTATTTTAGTACTGGCAGACTTTCTGCCAGTACTTAAGATGGTGGGGACAATTGTGGGGTGGGGGAGGGAAGGGAGCTGTTTGGGAGGGATCCCCTTCACTGCTAGCCATAATACACGTGTGATGCACAGCAGCATTTAGCGACTTTCTAATTACCAAAAAGCAACGCCAAAGTCATATATGTCTGCTTTTTCTGAACAAAGGGCATCCCAGAGAAGCATTTACAACCATTTGTGCCATAATTGCACAAGCTGTTTGTAAATAATTTCAGTGAGAAACCTAAAATTGTGAAAAAATTAATGTTTTTTTTAATTTGATCGCATTTGGCGGTGAAATGGTGGCATGAAATATACCAAAATGGGCCTAGATCAATACTTGGGGTTGTCTACTACACTACACTAAAGCTAAAATTAACCCTAGAAGCTCCCTACATGCTCCCTAATTAACCCCTTCACTGCTGGGCATAATACACATATTGTGCGCAGTGGCATTTAGCAGCCTT
This sequence comes from Bombina bombina, assembly GCF_027579735.1. Taxonomy (NCBI): domain Eukaryota; kingdom Metazoa; phylum Chordata; class Amphibia; order Anura; family Bombinatoridae; genus Bombina; species Bombina bombina. The sequence goes on from NC_069503.1 coordinate 641,885,872, forward strand.
CTAATTACCAAAAAGCAAAGCCAAAGCCATATATGTCTGCTATTTCTGAACAAAGGGGATCCCAGAGAAGCATTTACAACTATTTATGCTATAATTGCATAAGATGTTTGTAAATAATTTCAGTGACAAACCTAAAGTTTGTGAAAAAATTTGTGAAAAAGTGAACAATTTTTTTTATTTGATCGCATTTGGCGGTGAAATGGTGGCATGAAATATACCAAAATGGGCCTAGATCAATACTTTGGGATGTCTTCGAAAAAAAAATATATACATGTCAATGGATATTCAGGGATTCCTGAAAGATATTAGTGTTCCAATGTAACTAGCGCTAATTTTGAGAAAAAGTGGTTTGGAAATAGCAAAGTGCTACTTGTATTTATGGCCCTATAACTTGCAAAAAAAGCAAAGGGGGTCAAAGTTAGAAAAAGTGTGTTTTTTTCCATTTTTCCTCATATTTTATAATGTTTTTTTATAGTAAATTATAAGATATGATGAAAATAATGGTATCTTTTGAAAGTCCATTTAATGGCGAGAAAAACAGTATATAATATGTGTGGGTAAAGTAAATGAGTAAGAGGAAAATTACAGCTAAACACAAACACCACAAAAATGTAAAAATAGCCTTGGTCCCAAACGGACAGAAAATGGAAAAGTGCTGCGGTCATTAAGGGGTTAAACTAATTACACCTAATCTAATAGACCTATGAAAGTAAAAAAGCCCCCCCCCCCCCCAAAAAAAAAAACCCTAGTCTACAATAAACTAACAATGGCCCTTAAAAGGGCCTTTTGCGGGACATTGCACCAAAGAAATCAGCTCTTTTACCTGTAAAAAATACAAATTCCCCCCAACAGTAAAACCCACCACCCACACAACCAACCCCCTAACTAAAAGGCCTATCTAAAAAAACCTAAGCTCCCCATTGCCCTGAAAAGGGCATTTGTATGGGCATTGCCCTTAAAAGGGCATTTAGCTCTTTTTCAGCCCAAACCCCTAATCTAAAATTAAAACCCACCCAAAAAAACCTTAAAAAAACCTAACACTAACCCTTGAAGATCCACTTACAGTTTTTGAAGACTGGACATCCATCCTCAACGAAGCGGCAGAAGTCCTCAGCGAAGCCGGCAGAAGTCTTCATCCAAGCGGGCCGAAGTCTTCATCCAAGCCGGCAGAAGTCTTCATCCAGACTGCATCTTCTATCTTCATCCATCCGGCACGGAGCAGCTCTATCTTCAAGACATCTGGCCTGGAGCATCCTCTTCTTCTGACGTCTTATGAACAATGAAGTTTCCCTTTAAATGACGTCATCCAAGATGGCGTCCCTTACATTCCGATTGGCTGATAGAATTATTGGCTGATTGGAATAGCCAATAGACTGCAAGCTCAATCCTATTGGCTGATTGGATCAGCCAATAGGATGAAAGCTCAATCCTATTGGCTGATTGCAACAACCAATAGGATTTTTTCCACCTTAATTCCTACTGGCTGATAGAATTCTATCAGCCAATCAAAATGTAAGGGACGCCATCTTGGATGACTTAATTTAAAGGGAAACTTCATTGTTCAGAAGACGTTGGAAGAAGAGGATGCTCCGCGCCGGATGTCTTGAATATGGAGCCGCTCTATGCCTGATGGATGAAGATAGAAGATGCCGTCTGGTTGAAGACTTCTGCCGGCTTGGATGAAGACTTCGGCCCGCTTGGATGAAGACTTCTGCCTGCTTCACTGAAGACTACTGCTGCTTCGTTGAGGAAGGATTTCGGGTCTTCAAAAACTGTAAGTGGATCTTCGGGGGTTAGTGTTAGGTTTTTTAAGGGTTTATTGGGTAGGTTTTAATTTTAGATTAGTGTTTTGGGCTGAAAAAGAGCTAAATGCCCGCAAAAGGCCCCTTTAAGGGCCATTGGTAGTTTATTGTAGGCTAAGGGTTTTTTTATTGGGGGGGGGGCTTTTTTATTTTGATATGGCTATTAGATTAGCTGTAATTAGTTTAAATATTTGATCATTTATTTTTTATTTTGTGTAACTTAGTGTTTTTTATTTTTTGGAACTTAGTTATTTTTTGCAACTTAGTAATTTTTAATAGTAGATTTAAATAATTTGAGTAGGGTTAGGTTTTTAAATATATAATATTGGTAATTTAATTTGTAGTTTAATGTAATTGTAGTATAATAGTTAGGGTAGGTTAATTAATAGTTTAATATAGTTTAATGTAATTTTAGTATAATAGTTAGGGTAGATTAATGAATATTTTAATATAGTTTAATGTAATGTATTTTTAGTATAATAGTTAGGGTAGGTCAATTTGTAGTTTAATATAGTTTAATTTAATTCTAAAGGTAAGTTTAAATTTATTACAAGATAGGGATGAGGTAATTATAATATAAATTTAGTGGGTTGTTAGGTTTAGGGGTTAATAGCTTAATTTAGTTTATGGCGATGTGGGGGGCTGGCGGTTTAGGGGTTAATAGGTTTAGTAAGTGGTAGTGATGTGGGAGGTCAGGGGTTTAGGGGTTAATACATTTATTTAGTTGCGGAGGGGTCCGAGAGCAGCGGGATAGGGGTTAATAATATTATGTAGATGGCGGTGGGGTCCGGGAGCGGCGGGATAGGGATTAATATATTTATTTAGTTGTGGAGGGCACCGTGAGTGGCAGGATAGGAGTTAATACCTTTATTAAAGTCGCGGTGGGCTCCGGAAGCGGCGGGATAGGGGTTAATAACTTTATTTAGTTGCGGCAGGGCCCAGGAGCGGCGGGATAGGGGTTAAACATTTTAGTATAGTGGCGGTGTTTAATGACAGGGTATAAATAAAGTTGGGAAAAAGCCGAATAGCAGCAAGATCGATGACTGTTAGTTAACAACAGTCCGCTGCTCATCGCCCTGCACTCGGTGCGCGGCTTTTTGACAGCATTTTTTATAAATATGGAGAGCGTATTCATGTCCGCAGCCGCAATGTTAGGCGAGCATATTGGTGCCGGCAGATGCAGCATAGTTGACGGCTTGATAAATAGGCCTCAAAGGGTCAAGGCAGGCAGCAAAGGTTCACTAGTGGTTAGTCAGGAAAAGGGTCGAAATCAGGATACAGAGCAACCAAAATCAGAGTACTGTTCACAAGGAAACTCACTCACTAACTGAGTACTGAGTAATGTGTAAGGCAGTGCTTTATAGGGGAGTAATAATGAATGACAGCTGGCAGGAGGTGTGTGCATATACTTCTTACTTACTGAAAATGCAGACTGGCAGCTGACAGGGAGCGTTTTACTGAAGGGGGCGTGTTCACGTGTGTTGCACAATTATTCCTTGAATCCACCATTACATTCAATAAATCCACTTTGGATATGCTCTGGATAATATCCTCTGCGCTGTGTAATAGTTGTAATGACCCCTAGAGTCACCTCACTACACACTTGTACACTATTCACTTTACCAACAATCCCAGGTAAATATTGTATGTGTAGTTCTACAGAAATACCAATAATGCATCAAAACTATATGAAGTGGCAGAATTTTCTTACAAAGTGGAGGGGGGCATCCTTCGCCAGACATTCAAGATCATCCTGCACCACATATTAAATACATGTTTACCAACCTTATAGAGTCATATGTTTGACTCAGGTACCACCCATCTGAGGACACACTGCACTGTACTGTTCCCACAGACATGTAAACCTCCCAGTGTGCAGATTGCATGGCCCCATTTCTGCATTATGCTCTTCCAACCATAACTGGGGATGTGAAATTCAACATCATTTTTCACCATACACCCATCAGCCTTAGCTAATGGTTTCTAGCACACAAGAACAGAGCCCATACTACAACACCAGTTAGGGAAACCTGGGGTTTATTCCAGACACAATTCTGGTCTGTGGTATTACTTGTTTAAGTACAATAGTGCCATGGGAGCCTTTCTCATAGGTTAGTAATCTTATGTGTAGGTGCAGGACCTTCAATCTTGACTGGTATATACATCTTTATACCAACACACTCCCCTACAGATCACTTACTAAGGTAAAGTTAATAATTACTGCCCATTCACCTCATTAATTCATTTCATTTTGTAGGCCTAAATTTGGATAATCTTTTAATAAACATGTTTACTATGCCACCTCTCATAGTATAAGACACATTATTATTATTTACTGACCCCCTAAGAGCTTTCACAGACCTATTATTAATCCAATGCAAATCTGCAGTTAGTATGTAAATGCTCTGTCCCGTCAGATCAGTTTGACTAGAGTGGAAAATTTCACTCATCCCACATTGAACACAATTTGTAACTAGCCATCTCTATCAAGTTGGGGTATCCTATATAATCTCTATTTTAGATTCATTAACCCAAACTGTATCCTCACATTTGTACCAGTATCGAGTTCCCTTTTAATATTTCTCTCTAAATTGAGCCCTTGTATTGTATCCTAGAATAAGTACCTGTTGGCATTCATGGTTCCCTCAATGCACTGTAGCTCCTCAGTGCTGGCAGCACTCTTGCAGGCCTAGACCATGACACTCCCACCACCATGCTTGACTGTAGGCAATACACACTTGTCTTTGTACTCCTCACCCGGTTGCCGCCACACACGCTTGACACCATCTGAACCAAATAAGTTTATCTTGGTCTCATCGGACCACAGTATATGGTTCCAGTAATCAATGTTCTTAGTCTGCTTGTCTTCAGCAAACTGTTTGCAAGCTTTCTTGTGCATCATCTTTAGAAGAGGCTTCCTCCTGGGACGACAGCCATGCAGGCCAATTTGATGCAGTGTGTGGCGTATGGTCTGAGCACTGACAGGCTGAACCCCCACCCCTTCAACCTCTGCACCAATGCTGGCAGAACTCATACGTCTATTTCACAAAGACAACCTCTGGATATGACGCTGAGCACGTGCACTCAACTTCTTTGGTCGACCATGGCGAAGCCTGTTCTGAGTGGAACCTGTCCTGTGAAACCGCTGTATGGTCTTGCTCACCATGCTGCAGCTCAGTTTTAAGGTCTAACACTAACAAGTCACATGACAAAGGGGAGGAAAAATGGCTAATTTGGCCCAATTTGGACATTTCCACTTAGGGGTATACTCACTTTTGTTGCCAATGGTTTAGACATTAATGGCTGTGTGTTGAGTTATTTTAAGGGGACAGCAAATTGACACTGTTATACAGGCTGTACACTCACTACTTTACATTGTAGCAAAGTGTCATTTCTTCAGTGTTGTCACATGAAAAGATATAATAAAATATTTACAAAAATGTGAGGGGTGTACTCACTTTTGTGAGATACTGTATATATGTATTTATATATACACATACAAGTGTGTGTGTATGTATTTATGTGTTTTCCTGTATATATACTGAACATATTTAACATTCCAATGTTCTTCACTTACAGGATAATGTATTTTTATTGAAAATATATAAACCAATATATATCTGTATATACCTACAGTACACCTGTATATCTATTGCTATTGAAATATAATTACAGATATGTATAGAAAAAAAATTTAAAAATACAAATTTTCTATGTGAAGAACACAGTAATGTAAAATATGCGTAACACACTTTGCGATTTGCGCTTTAGGTCTAACCTGGTGTCAAGGTTAGCGCATATGAAGAATTGCTCACCTCAATGCCTGTTAATGTAATACTAAAAATAAAATATTAAAAATGATTATATATACTGTAAAAAAATCTTAATAATCCATAGGAAAAAAAAATAAAAAAATAAAAAAATATATATATATATATATATATATATATATATATATACAGTCCCAAAGAACCTCACGCTCAGCCACTGCGTATGGAGATTCTTAAAACAGGCACAACAGACAGGTATAAGTTTTCAAATAAGCTTTTAATAACAATTTTGTTATTAAAAGCTTATTTGAAAACTTATTCCTGTCCCTTGTGCCTGTTTTAAGAATCTCCATATGCAGTGGCTAAGCGTGAGGTTCTTTAGAACTGTATGTACACATTATTTAACAGAGCACCAGGGTATCTACTTGCTGGAGTGTGCCATTTCCCATTCTGTTTATATATATATATATATATATATATATATATATATATATATATATATATATATACCGTATGTATAATAATTTTAAATAACTATTATAATATATTTTAATATTTCAATAACGCACATTGAGGTTGGAATTTTTCATATGCGCTAACCCGACACCGCTTTTGACCTAGTGCAAATCATGAAGCACATTACACATATTTTACATTCTTATGTTTTTCCCACATTACATATATTACACATATATTTTTCTATATTACTTATACTGTTAATATATATATATATATATATATATATATTCCTCGTTTGCAAGAAGGCACTCACTGGTCTTTAGTAAAAAACGACTTTTAATTCATAGATTTAAAAAGCAATTACATCCATAACGTTTCGATGTCGTTATGACATCTTTGTCAAATGTTCTGCTAACATCACCAATATAGGACAAACATGTTTCCAAAGTAGAAAATCGCTAACAACATACATTTAAATACAACCTTATATACCCTCAGACGTGAGCGTGACACGTCATTCGTTTCCAATTGGCCATGTGTCTCCATGGCAACCGCTTGTAAACACACTACGGTGTCTTTATTAGCCGCTCCCACTGTTGTCATCATGCAACTGCGTGACTATAGCCCTATCGTATAGGCTAATCAGCAGTCGGTTGTCATGGGAACCTACAGCCAGGAAGAAAAAACATAAACACCAACAAACTGTGTTAGTCCCAATATAAGGCCTATGAGTTCAGATAGGCATCGAACGATATGACAACTTGAGGATGAAGATAAACTTCATATGAAGCACAACAGTGCCTTTCAATTAAAGATCCACGAGTGGTTTAACCGCGATCGATACTATCCCCACACATAACAGCCCAAAAATAAAGGGACACGTTAAATATAGACAAAGTTAAAAACAATGTAACTGTTTAGCAAATATCACCCATGCTAATAGTTTGCAATCCCTGACTATGTCCCCAAAATCTGTTACACATCTACAACCACCAAAAAACACCCATCTTAAATAGTTTCTAAATTTTGTCCTGAGTTTAAAAATACCCATTCTTTACATGTTATTTACTTTTTTTGCAAGTTATAGGGCAATAAGTACAAGTAGCACTTTGCTATTTCCAAACAATTTTTTTTTTCAAAATTAGCAATAGTTACATTGTAAAACTGATCTCTGTCAGGAATCCCTGAAAAACCCTTCACATGTATATATTTTTTTTAGTAGACAACCCAAATTATTGATCTAGGCCCACTTTGGTATATTTCATGCCACCATTTTATCGACAAATGCGATAAAATAAACGTTAACTTTTTACAAACTTTAGGTTTCTCACTGATATTATTTACAAACAGCTTGTGCAATTATGGCACAAATGGTTGTAAATGCTTTTCTGGGATCCCCTTTGTTCAGAAATAGCAGACATTTATGGCTTTGGCATTACTTTTTGGTAATTAGAAGGCCACTAAATGCCTCTGTGCACCACACTTGTATTATGTCCAGTACTGAAGGGTTTAATTAGGTAGCTTTTAGGGAGTTTGTAGGGTTAGTTTTAGCTTTAGTGTAGTGTAGTAGACAACCCAAAGTATTGATCTAGGCCCATTTTGGTATATTTCATGCTACCATTTCACCGCCGAATGCGATCAAATAAAAAAAATCATTAACTTTTTCACTAACTTTAGGTTTCTTACAAAAAATTATTTAAAAATACAGCTTGTGCGATTATGGCACAAATGGTTGTAAATGCTTATCTGGGGTCCACTTTGTTCCGAAATAGCAGACATATATGGCTTTGACATTGCTTTTTGGTAATTAGAAGGCCGCTAAATGCTTCTGCGCACCACACATGAATTATGCCCATCAGTTAAGGGGTTAATTAGGTAGCTTGGAGGGTTAATTTTATCTTTAGTGTAGAGATAAGCCTACCACCGGACATATCCCACCCACTGATCCCTCCTTGACCCCCCTCAAACAGCTCTATTCCCTTCCCCACCTCACAATTGTTACCACCATCCTAAGTACTGGCAGAAAGTCTGCCAGTACTAAAATAAAAGGCTTTTTTTTTATATATAATTTTTTTATTTAATTTTTTATTTATTCTGCAGTGTTGCATCCCTCCTTAAATCCCAACCTCCCTGATCCCCCCAAACAGCTCTCTAATCCTCCCCCATCTACCTATTTGCTGCCATCTTGGGTACTGGCAACTGTCTGCCAGTAACAGTTTGTTAAAAAAAAGGTTTTTTTTTTTTTTTTTTTGGGGCAAAAAAAAACAATTTTCTGTAGTGTAGCTGCCCCCCCTCTCCCAGATCCCTTTCTTAACATTTATCTAGCCTCCCTTTCCCTCTCTCTCCATCCTATACAATTCAATGCAAGTTATGTACTAGCACGCGTGCGTGCTCCCACCCCCCCCCGTGCACTCCAAACCATTTGTGCGCACTGAATGAAGAGGATCCCGAAGTGATCCAGTGATGGGTCACCCACCCGCCTCCCTGCTATTGCTCCCACCCACCGACGATCAGCACCATCACTGGCCGATGCAGAGAGGGCCACAGATCGTCTCTCTCTGCACTGGTGCCTAAAAAAGGGTATTGCATGTTGCCTCAATATCGAGGCATCACTGCAATACCCTGAAAGTGGCTAGAAGCGATAACAATGGCTTCCACCACTTGAAATACCAGAGGAGGTGTCAGGAACGTCCTTGGTCCTTAACTGACACTTTTTGCAGGACGTGCCTGACACGTCCTTGGTCGTTAAGGGGTTAATGTACACTTTAAAAATATATTTGTGCACTACACTAAATTATAATACATCAGAAAAAAACTGACAAAAAAGATGAAAGTTAACAGTATTTTTCTTTATATTTAAAAAATAAATCTTTCGGTAATGCATTTACATGATCTGAAAAAACATATATAGATAGAAAGTCCACATTTACATAGCTACCACTATTCAGCAAAGCCCAAGCTCCTATCTATCTCAATGAGTTGATCACAGTTAAACGTCAAATGTGCTAAATGGTGTTTAAATATGTTTTTTTGGGTTGCCATTAACAATAGTGTCCTTTTTCCTTCAAAAACTACAAAGTTATTTAATGTTACACATTAAACATATAGAATTACGGTTTCAAACTGACGCGTTTTTGCTCTCTGCTAAAATGGAATGATGAAGTATGTACACTGTGCATTACATAAAAGCCAATAAGGGATTTTTAGAAATGTCAACAAGCAGGCCAGGGTTTATGGGAGGATAATACTGTTTCAATAGATACATTAAAAAATCTTGAGAAAATGTGTGAGATAACTCAATGCAAGTTCTCTTAATAAGGGCTAGATCACAAGTGGCACACTAACTGTTGCACTCAAGTGATGAGGGGTATTTTGTGGTTCTTTTGCGTGTTGGAAATATCGCGTGTATTACGAGTTGAAAGCAAACGTCTTTGCTTGAGTGCAATAAAATTTAACACACATCGGGTTAGTGCAACTTCAGAGCTCTGGTTAACTGAAACAAAAAACATCAAAAATACATGTAAAAGTAAATTTAAACTAGTAATAACAATGTATGATAAGAATAATTAAAATAAATTTCATTAAAAAGTTAATGAAAACAAATGTCCGAATTAATGCAACAACAAAATTGAAAGAAAACAAAAAAATACTGACGAATATTGATCAGTATTTATTTGTTTCCTTTAATTTACTTTTAAAGGGTAAAAACAGATTTTATACTTGCCGATAATTTTCTTTATTTCAGGATGAGGAGAGTCCATAGGTGTCCATAACATGTGGGGTATTCTTCCTGCCACTAGATGGTGGTCAAGAACCCTTACAAGAGCTTTCAATCCTTCCATCCTCCACTCCTTTTCTAGTTAATGTATAGCAGAGCAGAGGAGAGAGGTTGAAAAAAAGGGAAGGAAAGACAGAAATCAGGGATAAGAAGTTCAAATAAGAACAGTTGCCCTTTAAATTCAACAAAAAATAGGGTGGGTCCTGTGAACTCTCCTCAACCCGAAAGAAAGATTCTATCAGTAAGCATAAATTTTGTTTTCTTTTGTATGATGAGAGTTCATAGGTGTCCATAACATGTGGAATACAATACCCAGGCTGAGAGTCAATTTTAGGACTAGTGGGACAAAGAAAGGGTAGTTCCTTTTTGCCGGTCACTGCGACCTGAAGGTCTTTTCTGCCAAAAGTAGCTTCTGAAAAAGAATGAACATCAAAAAGGTAACATTTTGAAACGGTATGAAAAAAAGACCAAGTTGCTGCCTTGTGAATCTGTTCCAAGGAATCCTCATTCTTGAAGGCCCAAGAAGTAGATACAGATCTAGTAGAATGTGCAGTAACTTGTTTTGGAGGTGGGTTTCCCATACCCAAGTAAGCTTTATGTATCATCTGCTTCAGCGATGATGCTATCACCACTGTAGCCTTTTGATCCTTTCTGTAATAGAAAATGTAGACAAACAAGCTAGAGATCTGTGTAAAAACTGTAGCAGCCTGAAGATAATATTTTAAGGCTCTAACAACATCCAAATAGTGTGGTAGATGTTCTTTAATACTAGAAGTATTTGAGCACAAAAAAAGGAAAACAATTTCCTGATTAATGTTCTCAGGAGACACAAACTTCTGGGAAAAAAAATCATATTTAGTTCTAAGAACCGCTCTATATATTGATGAAAAACTAAAAAAGGTGGGATCAAAAGAATGGTGGGCTGAGAGTTAAAAAACTTGTCTAGCTGAAGAGATGGCTAGAAGAAAAAGAACCTTCCAAGACAACAATTTTAGGTCCAAATTATGAATAGGTTCAAAGGGAGGACCTTGCAAAACAGATAGAATGAGATTAAGATTCCAAGGTTGAAAAATAGTCCTTATAACAGGGCAAATGCTCACCAAGGCTTGGACAAAAGGTTGAACATCAGGCAACTTAGTCAACTTTTTAAGAAATAAAACAGGCAGGCTGAAATCTGACCTTTTAAAGAGCTAGCCGATAAACCTTTCTCCAGACCACCCTGGAGAAACTGAAGAATTCTTGGAAGCATAAATGATTTTCAGGAAAAGAAGAACACCAAAGAAAATAAGATTTCCAAACTGTGTGATCAGTTTCCTGGCTTGCAGAAGAGTGGAAATCACAGAATCTGAAAAATCTCTACTCTTGAGTACTAGGCATTCAACATACATGCCATTAAATTCAAAGATCTGAGGTCCTGATGATATAATAGACCTTGAGAAAGCAGATTTTCCCTCAGAGGAAGAGTCCAAGGAGAGGCGGATGACATCTGGATGAGATCCGCATACCAAGTGCAAGAGCTATGAGAACTACTAAAGCCAATTCCTGTTTGACTCTTGTAATGACTCTTGGAAGATGAACAAATGGGAGAAATAGATAGGCCAGTTGAAAGTTTTAAGGACAGACTAGAGCATCGATCATTTGAGTTCATGGATCTCTTGACCTTGTGCAATAAACCGGAAGTTTGCAGTTAAGCTTGGACGCCATAAGGTCTATTTCTGGGAGACCCCATCTCAGGACTAACTGATTAAACACATCCTGATGAAGAGACTATTCTCCTGGATTTACTGACTGATGGCTTAAGTAATATGTTTCCCTGTCGTTTAGTTGTAGAATGTAAATAGCCAAAAGTGTTCAGTGCTTTTCCTCTGCCCTAGACAGAATGTGAGAACTTCTTGCATGGCATGGGGATTCTGAGTCCCCCCCTGATGATTGATGTATGCTACAGATGTGAAATTGTCTGACTGAAAACATATGAATTTTTCTTCTGTGAAAGGGGCCAAGACTGAAGAGCCCGACGGAACACACAAAGTTCTAGAATGTTGATAGGTAACCTCACCTCCTGAGAAGAACACACTCCCTGTGTCCTCTGGAACTCCCAAACAGCACCCCAACCTATTAGACTTGCATCTGTAGTGATCACGTTTCCAAGGGTTAAAAAAGACTGTCTATTCATAATGAGAGAGATCATTTGACTGATGAACCGAGCTCTATTTGCTGCTCCAGATGAAAGCAAGTCCTTTGACTACTAATGAAGAAAGGATAGCTGAAGGGGATGAAGATGAAAACAAGCAAAATGTACTTCATCTGACATTGCTACCGTAAGACTCACTACTTCCATGCACTGTGCTACAGATGGGGAATGAGCCATTTGTAGAGAACAACAGGCATTTTGTTGTTTGTGTGTTCGAGTCTCTGTGAGAAACAAGCACATTTAAATAGAGTCTATTATCACCTCCAGAAAGAATCCCCTTGTAGCTGTGGATAAAGATCTCTTGGGAACATTAATGTTCCATCCATGATCCTGAAGGAAGGAAATTACCTTCTGGGTATGAGAGGGTGTTAAGGAAAATGACGGGTTTGAATCAAGATGTTTTCCATATAAGGAACAATGGAGATTCCTTGTGTTCTGATCACCACCAACAGAGCCCCTTAAACCATTGTGAACATGCAAGGGGCAGTGGCTAAACCAAAAGGTAGAGCCACAAACTAGTAATGCTTGTTAAGAAAAGCAAATCTTAGAAACTGGAAATGGTCTTTGTGAAATGGGATGTGTAGATAAGCATCCTTTAAATCTATAGTTGTCATGAATTGACCTTCTGTTACCAGGGCAAAATGGTGCTGATTCTCTCAATTTAAATGAAGGAACTCAGACAAATTTGTTCAGGGTCTTTAGGTCTAGAATAGGATCCCAATGTCTCTAAATCCCGAACACATTGAATAAAGGCAGTTGCCTTTTGAGGATCTTTTGGAACATGATACAAATGAAACCGTTCCCAGGGAGGCCTGGTGTAAAATCCTATGCGGTAACACTGGGAATTAATATTGAGGACCCAGGGATCCTGAACTGATCTGTGCCAGGCCTTCTGAAATTTAATCAATTTGCCCCTACCAGAGAATCCTCTGGTCAGGGGCAGTCTTAGCCCAGGAGGGTCCTAGCTTCCCTGAAGGTTGGGATGAGTCAGACTTTTGATTGGAAGATGATTTTTTATATCTGGCAAAGCGGAAGGAATGAAAACAATTAGTTTGTTTATATCTTCCCTTAGACTTCTTGTCCTGGGAAGAAAAACTCCTTTACCTCCAGTAACAGTTTTAATGATAGAGTCTAACTCTGATCCAAAAAGCAATTTACCCTTAAAGGGAATGGACAAAAGTCTATTCTTGCAGACCATATTAGCTGACCAGGATTTAAGTCATAAAACTCTCCTTATCAGGAGAGCAATGGACATATTTTTATAATTTTAATGATGTCAAAAACTGCATCACACATGAAATCATTAGACATCTTAAGGACCTTAATGCAGTTACGGATATCCTCAGATAACTGCTTCCGGAAGCATCTAAGAAAGAGAATCACAACAAAAGGATGGTGCAGCAGCCACACAAGTGACTGCAATACTGGTCTAAACTGAAGAGCTGATTGAGAAAATATTTTTTTTAGCAAAGACTCCAATTTTCGGTCCTTTGGATGCTTAAACGAGGAACTATCCTCCATGGGAGTAGTCATGCATTTTACTAGAGTGGAAATAGCTCCATCCACTTTAGGAACTACCTCCCAGGCAGACAGATTCTTTTCTGAAAGATGATACATCTTCTTAAACCTGTTAGGAGTATTAGGAATGCCTGGTTTTGTCTTTAGTAATATAGCATGTAACCAGGTATGGAGCTTCAAACGTCTTAGGAGCTTTTGGAAGAGCTTTGAAAAACTGATTCAACTTATTTACAGGTTTTGGAATTTCTGGATTCTGTTCTGATATTAAGGTGTTCAGAACTTCCTGTAGAAGGAAACGGATATGATCCACTCTAAGGGGTCGAATTATCAAGCTCCGTATGGAGCTTGATGCCCCTGTTTCCACGGGAGCCTTCAGGCTCACCGGAAACAGTAGTTATGAAGCAGCGCTCTAAAGATCGCTGCTCCATAACTTGTCCGCTGCTTCTGAGGCTGCGGTCTTCAATCCGCCCAATCCTATACAATCGGGCAGATTGACACCCCCTGCTAGAGGTAAATTGGCTGTGAATCTGCAGGGGGCGGCATTGCACAAGCAGTTCACCAGAACTGTTTGTGCAAAGATAAATACTGACAGTGCATGCTGTCTGCATTTATCGATGTGAGGCGGACATGATACACTACATCATATCATGTCCGTCCGTACATAAGTAAATCGATTTCAATTATAGGTTCAGGATCATCTAAAGGAGATTTCATCCTCAGAAGACTCAGAAAGGGACTCATCAGAGTCAGATGTTTATAAACTAAGTGGTAACAGATCTTGATGTTCAGTCTTCTTTGAATGTCAGGGAGGATGAGGTAAATCTCCAGATTTACTTTGTGCTTCCTTGGTCTGGGAATTGCCACTAACAGCTCTGTCAAAGCTTTTTGCAAGGTATGTTTAAACTCAGGTGGAAAATCATTTTTATCCCTTTGAGTCATAAAGACAGGCATGGCCTTTTGGTGGCTGCCAGCCAACCTAATAGAATTATAGACTGGAAATGTGGAACACAAGTAGCACATAGCTGATTAATCTGATCCACTGGAACAGTTTTGCAAAACAAACAGGGAAAATGAACAGCATATGTTTCCTGAGCTGCATTATAATCCCAGGAGGTTCCTTCTAATGGGTCAGGCATATTAATTGGGGGTATAGAAATGACTGACAAAAAATAAGCAAAACTGAGATATACTGAAGTAAAATTAAATGGAGCTAAATGGAGCGCTAAATATCTCTTTCGATATTTTGAGCTTGTGTTTGCATTGCTGGGAAGCATTGCTCTCATGAGAGCACGCTTCCATAGGCCGCCAACTTTATCCCCAAAATACTGCATAGTGCAGTTATTTTATTAAAAATAAAAATGCTAAAAGTTTTATTTTTTAATAAAATACACTACAATGTATTTTGGGGACATTTGTGGCACATTTATAAAATTAACCATAGATGTGATGGTTATTTATCGCGGATCCGCAAATGGACAAATTAGCTTGTTTGTGGGAGAGTAATAAATTAGCGCTGCACTTGCAATCTAATTCTTGATGTGCAATGCAGAAAAATAATTGTATTAATTAAAATAATACAAGTAACAGCCCTTAAATACACCTATTACCCTTATATAAGGTAGAAATAAAAGGTCCCCAAAAATTATGTTAACGTTTCCCAATAAGTTAGCAGCTCTTATGAGGGTACTCACAACCTCCTTGGCTTGGAAGGGTTAAAGGGACAGTCTACACCAGAATGTTTATTGTTTTAAAAGATAGATAATCCCTTTATTACCCATTCCCTAGTTTTGCATAACCAACACAGTTATAATAATATACTTTTAACCTCTGTGATTATCTTGTATCTAAGCCTCTGCAAACTGCCCCTTTTTTCAGTTCTTTTGACAGACTTGCAGTCTAGCCAATCAGTGCCTGCTCCCAGATTACTTCATGTGCATGAGCACAGTGTTATCTATATGAAATATGTGAACTAGCACCCTCTAGTGGTGAAAAACTGTTAAAATGCAATCTGAAAGAGGTGGGCTTCAAGGTCTAAGAAATTAGCATATGAACCTCCTAGGTTAAGCTTTCAACTAAGAATACCAAGAGAACAAAGCAAAATTGGTGATAAAAGTAAATTGGAAAATTGTTTAAAATTACATGCTCTATCTGAATCATGAAAGTTTATTTTGGCCTAGACTGTCCCTTTAAAATCCAGACTAGCAGAGGCAAAAAAAGTTTTTAGGATGCCTCAGACAAAAAAAACTGTTGTTTCAAGAACTGGGGAGCTGAGGAAAAAGGGTGCCAAGGGGAGATGCTGGGCTAACCGCCGTAATAATGTACAAGCAACAGCCTGAAATAAAAACAAAACAAAGCATAAAACATTGATTTTCCTAAATAAAAAAATACAAAAGTTGTTACCCAGATGGTCCCTAACTGTTTCCCATCCCAACTGCTATCAAAATGAAGAGAACCGCTAACTGCATAGTGCCATTAATGGTTCTTTTAAAGAGAAAGTAAAACATTTTTGAAAAAAATGGATAAAATATATTTTTGAGGGAAAAAAACATAAGAAAGCTGCTAAGGGGAGTGTAGAAAATAATAGGGGAAATATGGAATCCAAATTCCTAAATCTAAGGTGTTACGCACATAGGTAAAGTACCAAATGAAAGGGCTGAAACTATCAAACGATATAGTACATATGGAATAGGGTATCAGTGATAGTACTTGGGCTATATGTGGTGTCTGAGTCACTTACCTTGACAACAGAAATATCTCCACTAATCTTCCCAGCTTGCTGAGGCCTTTCTCCCTCACAGAAGGCTGATGCAGTAGAGAGTCCATCCAGCCCATGTAAGGATACTGCAGAGGATATATGTGGATATACCAGTAACCTTTTTGATGGAGTCATAGGATTGGGGTCCCTGTGATGTCAAAGGGCAGTTATGGCTGAGAGATTTATCCATGAGGGTACTGAAATGCCATAAGAGAGGTATTCCTGAATCTTCTTTGAGTGAAACTGGAAGGAGGGTATGGGGTCTCAAGTCAGGTCTGAGTTCCCAATAATAAATTAGAAAATAACAAAATCTTGATTTCAGAGCACCTCACTTAACCTCTCACAGGCCAAGAACTAAATAAGGAGGCAGTGGAGGTGGGAGGGGTTGAACTCTCTTTTGATGTGTGTATTAGAGCCCTTTGCAGGTATGTAGATGAAAAAATGTTAAAGCATACTTATTCAACATTCATATTTAATGAAGTGTTATAGTGTGTATTTACTGTAAATATTTCACATTCCATTGTTCTGCACATTTTTAAATATATATTCCTATATATCTGTATATATCTATATGTCATTTTATATATATATATATATATATATATATATATATATATATATATATATATATATATATATATATATATATATATATATATATATACAGGGAGTGCAGAATTATTAGGCAAATTAGTATTTTGACCACATCATCCTCTTTATGCATGTTGTCTTACTCCAAGCTGTATAGGCTCGAAAGCCTACTACCAATTAAGCATATTAGGTGATGTGCATCTCTGTAATGAGAAGGGGTGTGGTCTAATGACATCAACACCCTATATCAGGTGTGCATAATTATTAGGCAACTTCCTTTCCTTTGGCAAAATGGGTCAAAAGAAGGACTTGACAGGCTCAGAAAAGTAAAAAATAGTGAGATATCTTGCAGAGGGATGCAGCACTCTTAAAATTGCAAAGCTTCTGAAGCGTGATCATTGAACAATCAAGCGTTTCATTCAAAATAGTCAACAGGGTCGCAAGAAGCGTGTGGAAAAACCAAGGCACAAAATAACTGCCCATGAACTGAGAAAAGTCAAGCGTGCAGCTGCCAAGATGCCACTTGCCACCAGTTTGGCCATATTTCAGAGCTGCAACATCACTGGAGTGCCCAAAAGCACAAGGTGTACAATACTCAGAGACATGGCCAAGGTAAGAAAGGCTGAAAGACGACCACCACTGAACAAGACACAGAAGCTGAAACGTCAAGACTGGGCCAAGAAATATCTCAAGACTGATTTTTCTAAGGTTTTATGGACTGATGAAATGAGAGTGAGTCTTGATGGGCCAGATGGATGGGCCCGTGGCTGGATTGGTAAAGGGCAGAGAGCTCCAGTCCGACTCAGATGCCAGCAAGGTGGAGATGGAGTACTGGTTTGGGCTGGTATCATCAAAGATGAGCTTGTGGGGCCTTTTCGGGTTGAGGATGGAGTCAAGCTCAACTCCCAGTCCTACTGCCAGTTTCTGGAAGACACCTTCTTCAAGCAGTGGTACAGGAAGAAGTCTGCATCCTTCAAGAAAAACATGATTTTCATGCAGGACAATGCTCCATCACACGCGTCCAAGTACTCCACAGCGTGGCTGGCAAGAAAGGGTATAAAAGAAGAAAATCTAATGACATGGCCTCCTTGTTCACCTGATCTGAACCCCATTGAGAACCTGTGGTCCATCATCAAATGTGAGATTTACAAGGAGGGAAAACAGTACACCTCTCTGAACAGTGTCTGGGAGGCTGTGGTTGCTGCTGCACGCAATGTTGATGGTGAACAGATCAAAACACTGACAGAATCCATGGATGGCAGGCTTTTGAGTTTCCTTGCAAAAAAAGGTGGCTATATTGGTCACTGATTTGTTTTTGTTTTGTTTTTGAATGTCAGAAATGTATATTTGTGAATGTTGAGATGTTATATTGGTTTCACTGGTAAAAATAAATAATTGAAATGGGTATATATTTGTTTTTTGTTAAGTTGCCTAATAATTATGCACAGTAATAGTCACCTGCACACACAGATATCCCCCTAAAATAGCTATAACTAAAAACAAACTAAAAACTACTTCCAAAACTATTCAGCTTTGATATCAATGAGTTTTTTGGGTTCATTGAGAACATGGTTGTTGTTCAATAATAAAATTAATCCTCAAAAATACAACTTGCCTAATAATTCTGTACTCCCTGTATATATATATATATATATATATATATATATATATATACATTTATTAAAAATACCTTCTGATATATGTATAAATGTGTATTTATAAATAAATATAACATATTCTGTTAGGTGAAAAACATTGGAATGGGAAATATTAATATTTTCATGTCGGAATAGAGCACATGAGAATATGGGATCGGGTTTGCACACAAGTGGGGTGATTTTTTTCTCACTTTTTTGCTCCATTGGCTTCAATGAAAGAATAGGTTATCACACTCTCAATATTCTAAATTCGGGTTTTTGTGCACGTTGGGTTATTGTTAGATTGTTATCTTTTTTACTTTCAACTCATAATACAAGCGCAACCCGACGCTCTCAAAAAGTTAACCTCTAGCACAAGTAGCTCTCTAGCGAATGAGATAAATAGCGCTCCACTCGTAATCTGGCCCATATATAAAAATATGTATTTAATAATAAATAGAAAATATGTTTTTAGGTGAAGAACATTGGAATGGTTTAGCTCTCTTGAATATATGTGGTTATCACGACAGTATGGGTGTTCAGTTTTTATTTGCAGTTTTCACACTATATTGATGTCTATGGGAGAAGTTAACTAAGGGCTTGATGATATATTGTTCGCCAGCTCAAACCTTCTTTTTCTCGCTGACACTCGCAGGGCTGCCCCGGTGCAATGATCGTAAAAAAGGGGCAGTCCCTGCGAGTTGCGAGATGGCTCCTATTAAAAGTATTGGAGAACGCTGGATAGCGACACTTCGCTCCTTAGTGTGAAGTTAGCAGAGAGCAGGGGGAGCACTTTAAAATTAAAATCCTGCAGCCAATATAACTCACATTACGCTGTTTTCTGCTTATAGCATCTTACATTCGCCTATATGTTCGTATGCATTTGTTTTTCTATTGGGGTTATAAGTGTTTGTATTGTTTTGACAAAAGCTTGCCACCTTTTAGTTGGCGAGAAAAAACTGTGATATCTGCATTGCGAAAATCTTTATAGAATTACGCTGGGATTAGTGAGACATTTTCATATACGCCCATGGAACGCCCATGTTCAGCCCATTTTACGAAAAAACAACAATTACGCTTTGCATTTTGTATTTATAAATTCAAATTTCTGTGTGATTTTTGCACATTCAGTGTACTACAATTACAATTTACGCTGTGAATATTTATTTTGATTTATTCCTGTGTAAATTAGATACTAATTTTACGTTTTTGTTAACATACGATTTTTGGTGAAGAATTTTGTTACGATTTTTGATGCACCTTAACAATACAATTTTTCCCTACTTATTTTTGTGTGAATGGTTCAAATATTTGTTTTGTATAATGTTTAAAATACGAATTTTGTTGTGCACATTTCATATGAAAATGCAGTATACGCCCCTTAGCGAGACACCCTGTTTTCAGGGTAAAAAATGGCTTTAGATCATTCCACAAGGGAAATAGAAGGACTGGCGAGCATTCTTTAATAATCTCACCAGCCCAGAGAGCTTTCAATCATCGTGCCCTAAGTGTCAATATTTTTTTGCACGTCGGGTTATTGTGAGATTGTTATCTTTTTTACTTTCAACTCATAATACAAGCGCAACCCGACGCTCTCAAAAAGTTAACCTCTAGCACAAGTAGCTCTCTAGCGAATGAGATAAACAGCGCTCCACTCGTAATCTGGCCCATATATAAAAATATGTATTTAATAATAAATAGAAAATATGTTTTTAGGTGAAGAACATTGGAATGGTTTAGCTCTCTTGAATATATGTGGTTATCACGACAGTATGGGTGTTCAGTTTTTATTTGCAGTTTTCACACTATATTGATGTCTATGGGAGAAGTTAACTAAGGGCTTGATGATATATTGTTCGCCAGCTCAAACCTTCTTTTTCTCGCTGACACTCGCATGGCTGCCCCGGTGCAATGATCGTAAAAAAGGGGCAGTCCCTGCGAGTTGCGAGATGGCTCCTATTAAAAGTATTGGAGAACGCTGGATAGCGACACTTCGCTCCTTAGTGCGAAGTTAGCAGAGAGCAGGGGGAGCACTTTAAAATTAAAATCCTGCAGCCAATATAACTCACATTACGCTGTTTTCTGCTTATAGCATCTTACATTCGCCTATATGTTCGTATGCATTTGTTTTTCTATTGGGGTTATAAGTGTTTGTATTGTTTTGACAAAAGCTCGCCACCTTTTAGTTGGCGAGAAAAAACTGTGATATCTGCATTGCGAAAATCTTTATAGAATTACGCTGGGATTAGTGAGACATTTTCATATACGCCCATGGAACGCCCATGTTCAGCCCATTTTACGAAAAAACAACAATTACGCTTTGCATTTTGTATTTATAAATTCAAATTTCTGTGTGATTTTTGCACATTCAGTGTACTACAATTACAATTTACGCTGTGAATATTTATTTTGATTTATTCCTGTGTAAATTAGATACTAATTTTACGTTTTTGTTAACATACGATTTTTGGTGAAGAATTTTGTTACGATTTTTGATGCACCTTAACAATACAATTTTTCCCTACTTATTTTTGTGTGAATGGTTCAAATATTTGTTTTGTATAATGTTTAAAATACGAATTTTGTTGTGCACATTTCATATGAAAATGCAGTATACGCCCCTTAGCGAGACACCCTGTTTTCAGGGTAAAAAATGGCTTTAGATCATTCCACAAGGGAAATAGAAGGACTGGCGAGCATTCTTTAATAATCTCACCAGCCCAGAGAGCTTTCAATCATCGTGCCCTAAGTGTCAATATTTTTTTGCACGTCGGGTTATTGTGAGATTGTTATCTTTTTTACTTTCAACTCATAATACAAGCGCAACCCGACGCTCTCAAAAAGTTAACCTCTAGCACAAGTAGCTCTCTAGCGAATGAGATAAATAGCGCTCCACTCGTAATCTGGCCCATATATAAAAATATGTATTTAATAATAAATAGAAAATATGTTTTTAGGTGAAGAACATTGGAATGGTTTAGCTCTCTTGAATATATGTGGTTATCACGACAGTATGGGTGTTCAGTTTTTATTTGCAGTTTTCTCACTATATTGATGTCTATGGGAGAAGTTAACTAAGGGCTTGATGATATATTGTTCGCCAGCTCAAACCTTCTTTTTCTCGCTGACACTCGCATGGCTGCCCCGGTGCAATGATCGTAAAAAAGGGGCAGTCCCTGCGAGTTGCGAGATGGCTCCTATTAAAAGTATTGGAGAACGCTGGATAGCGACACTTCGCTCCTTAGTGCGAAGTTAGCAGAGAGCAGGGGGAGCACTTTAAAATTAAAATCCTGCAGCCAATATAACTCACATTACGCTGTTTTCTGCTTATAGCATCTTACATTCGCCTATATGTTCGTATGCATTTGTTTTTCTATTGGGGTTATAAGTGTTTGTATTGTTTTGACAAAAGCTCGCCACCTTTTAGTTGGCGAGAAAAAACTGTGATATCTGCATTGCGAAAATCTTTATAGAATTACGCTGGGATTAGTGAGACATTTTCATATACGCCCATGGAACGCCCATGTTCAGCCCATTTTACGAAAAAACAACAATTACGCTTTGCATTTTGTATTTATAAATTCAAATTTCTGTGTGATTTTTGCACATTCAGTGTGCTACAATTACAATTTACGCTGTGAATATTTATTTTGATTTATTCCTGTGTAAATTAGATACTAATTTTACGTTTTTGTTAACATACGATTTTTGGTGAAGAATTTTGTTACGATTTTTGATGCACCTTAACAATACAATTTTTCCCTACTTATTTTTGTGTGAATGGTTCAAATATTTGTTTTGTATAATGTTTAAAATACGAATTTTGTTGTGCACATTTCAAATGAAAATGCAGTATACGCCCCTTAGCGAGACACCCTGTTTTCAGGGTAAAAAATGGCTTTAGATCATTCCACGAGGGAAATAGAAGGACTGGCGAGCATTCTTTAATAATCTCACCAGCCCAGAGAGCTTTCAATCATCGAGCCCTAAGTGTCAATATTTTTTTGCACGTCGGGTTTACACACGCACCCACGCAAACGTTTTACTTTCAAATTGAAATATGAGAGCAACCTGACACATACAGAAATCCTCCATCTAGATAAGTTTACATTTGAGTGGGAGAACAAATTTGCGCTCCTCTCGCAATTTTGCCCAAATTAGCAAAGTAATTAGATAATAGAGTCTTCTTTTTTACTAAAATGCATTTAAAAACCTGGTGAAAAGTTCTAACAAACGGAAAAGGAACCCAATGTGTCCATATTTGAGCCAGATTGTGATTAGAATATGTCTGATAATTATTTTTTAAATCTTAAGTTGATATATATTAGGGATGGGCGAATGTTTCACAACATTCGAAAAATTAAACAAATTTTAACACATTCGTTTGAATTGAATTTGGAATGTTTGTTCAACATTTTTATTTTATTATTTCTGATTCTTTTTAAAAATTGAATATTTGATTAGAATTTTTGTAAAAATTTGAATTTATATATTCGTAATAGTATTTCTAATGCTCTCTTTAAATTTAATATTCAAATTAAGCAATATTCAAAATGGAAACATTTGAATTGATATATTTGTATCTATTATGTATTAATTTACTAAATTCCCTACCACATGAACTATTGACCTTCTAAATAGAATTGTTAAATCGAATGTTACATTCAAAATTTTGAATGTGGACATTTAATCTAATTATAAACATTCAAAATCGAAAAGTGACATTTGAAAACTGTAAATATTGTTTGATTACATAATTTTTAAGAACATTCATTCTTATCAACATTCGATTATGCAAATCGAATTTCTACAATAACATTCGTTCTAATATTCAAATTCAAATATAAACACATTCGCCCATCCCTAATATATACGAAGAATGAAATTGAAATACATGTTTGATATTGTTTTTGCTGAGTTCTTCTGACAAGATATGCCTTTTTTAATACATTGAAAAATCTATCTTAGACTGCCATCTAGTGGAGCTTCGATTGAAAATACAAACCATGTAAATAGAATAGTTTTAATATGCATGCAAATTTAAAATGGTTTGCAGAAATTAGATGACGAAATGACAAAAAATAAAATTTTTGGAGATAAAAGGAAAAAAAATCATGGAAAACATGACATCTAAAGCATCAAAAGCATTACACGTATTATTGTAAGTTTTACATGTACTATCAAACAAAAATAAAAGTATTTTCCAAATGCCTAACAGATAAATTAAAATATAAATGTTTCAAAAGCGAACAAATTACTTATTAAAAAATACAACAATGTACATCAACAAACACACACATAAACATATACACAAATAAACACACACACATATAAACATATGCACAAATAAACACACACACATAAGATATACACAAATTAACACACACACATTAACATATACACAAACACACACACAAATAAACATATACACACATAAACATATAAACACACACATTAACATGTACACAATTAAACATACACACATATAAATATATGCACAAATAAAAACACACACACACACACACACACACACACACACAAACATAAAGATATACACAAATTAACACACACACATAAACATATACACAAATAAACATACACACACATAAACATATACACAAATAAACACACACACACATAAACATACACACACATAAACATATACACAAATAAACATAAACATATACACAAATAAACATACACACACATAAACATATACACAAATAAACATACACACATAAATATATACACAAATCAACATACACACACATAAACGTATACACAAATAAACATACACACACATAAACAGATACACAAATAAACACACACACACACATAAACATAAACACAAATAAACATACACACACATAAACATATACACAAATAAACATACACACACATAAACATATACACTAATAAACACACACACACACACATAAACATATACACAAATAAACATACACACACATAAACATATACACAAATAAACACACACACACATAAACATATACACAAATAAACATACACACATAAACATATACACAAATAAACACACACACATAAACATATATACAAATAAACACACACACACATAAACATATACACAAATAAACACACACACATAAACATATATACAAATAAACACACACACACATAAACATATACACAAATAAACACACACACATAAACATATATACAAATAAACACACACACACATAAACATATACACAAATAAACATATACACAAATCAACTTACACACACATAAACATATACACTAACAAAACATACACACACATAAACGTATACACAAATAAACATACACACACATAAACATATACACAAATAAAAATACACACACATAAACATATACACAAATAAACATACACACACATAAACATATACACAAATAAACATACACACATAAACATATACACTAATAAACATACACACACATATACACAAATAAACACACACACACACACACATAAACATATACACAAATAAACATACACACACATATACACAAATAAACACACACACACATAAACATATACACAAATAAACATACACACACATAAACATATACACAAATAAACATACACACACATAAATATATACACTAATAAACATACACATACATAAACATATACACAAATAAACATACACACAAATAAACATATACACAAATAAACATACACACACATAAACATATACACTAATAAACATACACACACATAAACATATACACAAATAAACACACACACACACACACATAAACATATACACAAATAAACATACACACACATATACACAAATTAACACACACACACACACACATAGATATACACAAATAAACATACACACACATAAACATATACACAAATAAACATACACACACATAAATATATACACAAATAAACATACACACAAATAAACATATACTCAAATAAACATACACACACATAAACATATACACAAATAAACACACACACACAAATAAACATACACAAACATATACACAAATAAACACACACACACATAAACATATACACAAATAAACATACACACACATACACATATACACAAATAAACACACACACATAAACATATACACAAATAAACATACTACACACACATACACATATACACAAATAAGCATACACACACATACACATATACACAAATAAACATACACACACATAAACATATACACAAATAAACACAGACACATACACATATACACAAATAAACACACACACATAAACATATACACAAATAAACATGCACACACATAAACATATACACAAATAAACACACACACACACACACACATAAACATATACACAAATAAACATACACACACATACACATATACACAAATAAACACACACACATAAACATATACACAAATAAACATACTACACACACATACACATATACACAAATAAGCATACACACACATACACATATACACAAATAAACACACAAACATACACATATACACAAATAAACATACACACACATAAACATATACACAAATAAACACAGACACATACACATATACACAAATAAACACACACACATAAACATATACACAAATAAACATGCACACACATAAACATATACACAAATAAACATGCACACACATAAACATATACACAAATAAACACACACACACATAAACATATACACAAATAAACATACACACACATAAGCATATACACAAATAAACATACACATACATAAACATATACACTAATAAACACACACACACATAAACATATACACAAATAAACACACACACACACACACATAAACATATACACAAATAAACATACACACACACATAAACATATACACAAATAAACATACACACACATAAACGTATACACAAATAAACATATACAGACATAAACATATACACAAATAAACATACACACACATAAACATATACACAAATAAACACACACACATAATCATATACACAAATAAACACACACATAAACATATACACAAATAAACATACACACACATAAACATATACACAAATAAACATATACAGACATAAACATATACACAAATAAACATACACACACATAAACATATACACAAATAAATATACACACACATAAACATATACACAAATAAACACACACACATACACATATACACAAATAAACACACACACATAAACATATACACAAATAAACATGCACACACATAAACATATACACAAATAAACACACACACATAAACATATACACAAATAAACATACACACACATAAGCATATACACAAATAAACATACACATACATAAACATATACACTAATAAACACACACACACATAAACATATACACAAATAAACACACACACACATAAACATATACACAAATAAACATACACACACATACACAAATAAACATACACACACATAAACATATACACAAATAAACATATACAGACATAAACATATACACAAATAAACATACACACACATAAACATATACACAAATAAACACACACACACATAATCATATACACAAATAAACACACACACACACACACACACACACATAAACATATACACAAATAAACATACACACACATAAACATATACACAAATAAACATATACAGACATAAACATATACACAAATAAACATACACACACATAAACATATACACAAATAAACATACACACACATAAACATATACACAAATAAACATACACACACATAAACATATACACAAATAAACACACACACACATAAAAATATACACAAATAAACATACACACACATAAACATATACACAAATAAACATATACAGACATAAACATATACACAAATAAACATACACACACATAAACATATACACAAATAAACATACACACACCTAAACATATACACAAATAAACACACACACACATAAACATATACACAAATAAACATACACACACATAAACATATACACAAATAAACATACACACACATAAACATATACACAAATAAACACACACACACATAAACATATACACAAATAAACATACACACACATAAACATATACACTAATAAACACACACACACACATAAACATATACACAAATAAACACACACACACACACATAAACATATACACAAATAAACACACACACACATAAACATATACACAAATAAACATACACACACATAAACATATACACAAATAAACACACACACATTAACATATACACTAATAAACACACACACATTAACATATACACAAATAAACACACACACATTAACATATACACAAATAAACACACACACATAAACATATACAAAAATGGAATATCAAATCTATGGAGAAGTTTTTTAATCTATATGACATAAACAAAGGTTTGCATTCAACTTTGGCTTCAGCTTCCCTTTCTATGCGTTCCAATTCATTAGAAACTTCAAGGGCTAGATTACAAGTGGCAGGCTAACTGTTGTGCACAAGCGAATAGGGGTTTATTGCAGCATTTTGTGCACGTCAGAGGTAGCATGCGTATTATGATTTGAAAGTAAACACATTCGCTCATTGGGATAGCACAACTTCAGAGCTCTGGTTAATTGTTACTCTTGACTATAAAGTTGCACAAAAAACATTAAATATACAGTACATTTAAAAGTACAGTTACATTCATAATAAAACTACCGAATAAAAATAGTTTTTAAAATAATTGCAATAAAAAGTTAAAAGGGTTCAAATATATGAGGTCTCAGGTGTTATAAAAAAGCCATGCAAAGGGCATTAACATAGAAAAACATACATATACATGACCGTAATAGGATCAGACTGATATACTACATTAAAGTTCTTCTAGGTGAAAAGCATTACTGGGCTAAAAGAAGCTGCACCCAGGTGGTAAATCGCCATAGAACAGGCTAACAATAGTATTGAGCCAGTTGTTCGTTCCTGTGAGTGTGCTTCTTTCTGTATATATATATATATATATATATATGGGTGTACGTACTTATTTATGTATTTAGATGTGTATATATGTATTAACAGACATACACATATAAACACAAAAATACTATATATACTGTAGGTCTGGTGAAGGGGTGCAAACCCCGAAATGTCACTGGAATAAAGAACACTTTTTGAAGTCAAGCCCAATGAGTGCTGTTTTCTTCTACATATATATATATATATATATATATATATATATATATATATATATATATATATATGTGTGTGTGTGTGTGTGTGTACATTGGATCCCTTTGCAGTAAAGTTGCTAAAAACATGAAAAAGCACATTTATGCAATATTCATATTTAATAGTGTTTAACTGTGTTTGTACTATACATAACACATTTCAATGTTCTTCCTATAAGTGAATATGTTCTAAGTATTTTTAAATATATATATATTTACGCGAGAGTAAAGCACTCAGTGTTCTGATTAAAAACAAGACCCCATTAGTCCCCACAACCCCCTAACATATTTTGCGGATATGCTTTCTCAAAGGTGTCAGGCTTCTGTTGTTGGCTCAATTTACCAGTCGGAGTAACTGTTGGTTCATCTGATTGGCAGTTAGTTAAAGGGACATTAAACCCCAAATTCTTCTTTCATGATTCAGATAGAGAATTCAATTTTAAACAACTTTCTAATTTACTTCTATTATCTAATTTGCTTCATTCTCTTGATATTCTTTCCTGAAA
Organism: Bombina bombina; assembly: GCF_027579735.1. Taxonomy (NCBI): domain Eukaryota; kingdom Metazoa; phylum Chordata; class Amphibia; order Anura; family Bombinatoridae; genus Bombina; species Bombina bombina. Next base: position 641,915,067 of record NC_069503.1, read on the forward strand.
AGCATATCTAGATAGGCTCAGTAGCTGCTGATTGGTGGCTGCACATAGATGCCTCGTGTGATTGGCTCACCCATGTACATTGCTATTTCTTCAACAAAGAATATCTAAAGAATAAAGCAAATTAGATAATATAAGTAAATTTTAAAGTTGTTTAAAATTGTATTCTCTGTCTGAATCACAAAAGAAAATGTTTGGGTTTATTGTCCCTTTAATGTCAGTTGCCCACCACTTTTGAGAAAGCCTAACAGTAAAACATATCAGGGTGTTGTGGGGACTAATGTGATCTTGTTTTAAATAAAAACACTGAATGCTTTGTTAACGTCATTATATATTTTTGGAAGCTGCTCATGCAGCAAGATATTGGGTACATAACAGAGAATTCAAAAGTATGTACATCCATTTTCAAGAGCGATACTAACGAGTTGTAATGCCAGTTTTATAGAATCACTGATTCTGATCTCTAACAATTTAAATTTTGTAAAACAGTCCAGCTTGTCACATTATATATATAACCATTTTGCTATGTATTCATTTTGAGAGAAGCTGCAGCTATAATCACGTTGTACATCAAGAGATCTACAACAGAATAGCAACATGTGTTGCCTATAGCTGAGTGGCAAATAATCTAGTTAGTTATCAAGTGATATTTTCTTTTAATTTACCATCTATACTGTTTTGTCCAGTGTGTTACACTTCTACCACACCACGCAACAAGATTTTTGTGATTTTCAATATCCCAACTTTTTAACGGCTAGATTACGAGTTTTGCATTATAAGGGGTGCGGTTCTAACTTGCACGTTATTGTCACCGCTCACTTACCTACAGTGCTGGTATTACAGATTTTTATAAACCTGGCGTTAAAAGGCAAGAAGTGAGCGTAGAGCAAAATTGAGCTCCATACCGCACTCCAATACCAGCGCTGCTTAAGTCAGCGGTGAGCTGGTCGTACATACTCGTGCACGATTTCCCCATAGACATCAATGGGGAGAGCCAGCTGAGAAAAAGTCTAACACCTGCAAAAAAGCAGCGTAAAGCTCAGTAACGCAGCCCCATTAATTCCTATGGGGAAACACATTTTATGTTTACACCTAACACCCTAACATGAACCCCGAGTTTAAACACCCCTAATCTTATTTTTTATTAACCCCTAATCTGCTGCCCCCGACATCACCGACACCTACATTATATTTATTAACACCTAATCTGCCGCCCCTAACATCGCTCTCATCTATCTACAATTATTACTTCTAATCTGCCGCCCCCAACGTCGCTGCCACTATACCATATTTATTAAACCCTAAACCTAAGTCTAACCCTAACACCCCCTAACTTAAATATAATTCAAATAAATCTAAATAAAACCTACTATTATTACCCAAATAATTCCTATTTAAAACTAAATACTTACCTATAAAATAAACCCTAAGATAGCTACAATATAACTAATAGTTACATTGTAGCTAGCTTAGGTTTTATTTTTATTTTACAGGCAAGTTTGTATTTATTTTAACTAGGTAGACTAGTTACTAAATAGTTATTAACTATTTACTAACTACCTAACTAAAACAAATACAAATGTACCTGTAAAATAAAACCTAACCTGATTTGAACAGCCAATAAAATGCGAGCTCAATCCTATTGGCTGATTGGATCAGCCAATAGGATTGAAGTTTATTCCTATTGGCTGATTGCATCAGCCAATAGGATTTTTTCAACCTTAATTCCGATTGGCTGATAGAATTCTATCAGCCTATCGGAAGCTAAGGGACACCATCTTGGATGACGTCACTTAAATGAACCTTCATTTGTTGGGTAGTCGTCAGAAGAAGAGGATGCTCTGTGTCAGATGTCTTGAAGATAGACCCGCTCCGCGTCGGATGGATGAAGACTTCTGCCCGTCTGGAGGACCACTTCTCCCGACTTGGATGAAGACTTCTCCCGACTTCATTGAGGACTTCTCCCGGCTTCGTTGAGGACTTCTCCCGGCTTTGTTGAGGATGGATGTCGGATCTTCAAAATTGTAAGTGGATCTTCAGGGGTTAGTGTTAGGTTTTTTTAAGGGTTTATTGGGTGGGTTTTATTTTTAGGTTAGGGATTTGGGCTGCAATAGAGCTAAATGCCCTTTTAAGGGCAATGCCCATCCAAATGCCCTTTTCAGGGCAATGGGGAACTTAGTTTTTTTAAGTTAGGGTTTTATTTGGGGGGTTTGGTTGTGTGGGTGGTGGGTTTTACTGTTGGAGGGGTTGTTTGTATTTTTTTAACACGTTAAAGAGCTGATTAATTTGGGGCAATGCCCTGCAAAAGGCCCTTTTAAGGGCTATTGGTAGTTTAGTTTAGGATAGGGTTTTTTTTTATTGGGGGGGGCTTTTTTATTTTGATAGGGCTATTAGATTAGGTGTAATTAGTTTAAATATCTTGTAATTTGTTTTTTATTTTGTGTAATTTAGTGTGTTTAATTGTAATTTAGTTAGTTTAGATGTAGTTTAGTTGTAATTTAGGTAATTGTATTTAATTTATTTTAATTGTATTTAATTTAGGTAATTTATTTAATTGTAGTTTAGTGTTAGGTGATAGTGTAAGACAGGTTAGGTTTTATTTTACAGGTACATTTGTATTTATTTTAGCTAGGTAGTTAGTAAATAGTTAATAACTATTTAGTAACTAGTCTACCTAGTTAAAATAAATAAAAACTTGCCTGTAAAATAAAAATAAAACCTAAGCTAGATACAATGTAACTATTAGTTATATTGTAGCTAGCTTAGGGTTTATTTTATAGGTAAGTATTTAGTTTTAAATAGGAATTATTTAGTTATTAATTGTAGGTTTTATTTAGATTTATTTGAATTATATTTGTTATGGGGTTTTAGGGTAAGGGTTAGACTTAGGTTTAGGGGTTAATAAATATAGTATAGTGGCGGCGACATTGGGGGCGGCAGACTAGGGGTTAATAAATGTAGGTAGGTGGCGGCGATGTTAGGGACAGCATATTAGGGGTTAATAATATTTAATTAGTGTTTATGATGCGGGAATGTGGCGGTTTAGGGGTTAATATGTTTATTATAGTGGCGGCGATGTCGGGAGCGGCAAATTAATGGTTAATAATTTTATTTTAGTGTTTGTGATGCGGGAGGGCCTCGGATTAGGGGTTAATAGGTAGTTTATGGGTGTTATTGTACTTTTTATCAATTTAGTTATGAGTTTTATGCTACAGCTTTGTAGTGTAAAACTCATAACTACTGACTTTAGAATGCGTTACGAATCTTGCGGGATAGGCTGTACCGCTCACTTTTTGGCCTTAAAAAAAAAGCTTGTAATACCGGCACTATGGAAGTCCCATTGAAAATAGACTATACTCAAATTGCGTAACTTGATTTGCGGTAAGGCCAAAAAAGTGTGCGGGACAGCTGTACCTACAAGACTCGTAATAGCAGCAGTAGTAAAAAATCAGTGTTATGAGACTTAACACTGCTTTTTTACTCATAACGCAAGACTCGTAATCTAGCCGCTTCATATTAAGAAACCATCGATATTTAAATGCAGAGATGTAAGCCTTTATCAGCTTGAGTGCAATAGTATTTGAAATGCTTCAGGATAGCGGGACTTCAGAGCTCTGTTTAACTGTTCACGGGACACAAATGTTGCAGACAACATAGCAAAATTATATTTCAATTTTAGTTACACTTTTAGTTACACAAAAGAGAGGGGGGGAGCAAACATAATAAAACTATTTAATTAAAAGTATTAAAAAAAGTATTGCGTTAAAAAGTTATAATGGCTCAGACATACAAGGTCTCAGGTGTTAGAAAAAAAAAGAACTGCAAAGGGCTTTAACATAGAGATTCATACATATAAATGTCTAAGTATGTATGTTATAAGTGTATGTGTGTGTGTTTACATATGTATTTATATGTGTATAAATGTATTTACAGAAATAGACACATAAACACATACAGTAAGTATACATATAATATATAGACATATATGTAAGTACATTGGAGCCCTTTGCAGTTAAAGGGATATTTATTAAACCCAAATTTTGGGTTCAGCATCTGGGTTGCGCTTGCCAATAAGCCAATAAGCAAGCGCTATCCAGTGTGCTGAACCAAAAATGAGCCGACTCCAAAGCTTTTATTCCTGCTTTTTCAAATAAAGATACCAAGAGAACAAATAAAAATTTATTAAAGGAGTAAATTAGAAAGTTGCTTAAAATTGCATGATCTATCTGAATCATGAAAGAAAACAAATGGGTTCAGTGTTCCTTCAAGTAGATGAAAAATCATATTTATGCAATATTCATATGTAATAAAGTGATTAACTTTGTACTGTAAATATTTCACATTCCAATGTTCTTCACATAGGAGAATATGTTTGAAGTATTTGTAAATGGATATTCCTATATATATCTGTATATATCTATACATGTATATATATATATATATATATATATATATATATATATATATATATATAAATAAACACACTCATTGGCCACTTTATTAGGTACACCTTGCTAGAATCGGGTTCGACCCCCTTTTGCCTTCAGAACTGCCTTAATTCTTCCTGGCATAGATTCAACAAGGTGTTGGAAACATTTTTCAGACATTTTGGTCCATATTGACAAGATAACATCACGCAATTGCTGCAGATTTGTTGGCTGCACATCCATAATGTGAATCTCCCATTCCACTACATCCCAAAGGTGCTCTATTGGATTAAGATCTGGTGACTGTGGAGGCCTTTGGAGTACAGTGAACTCATTGTCATGTTCAAGAAACGAGTTTGAGATGATTTGAGCTTTGTGACATGGTGAATTATCCTGCTGGAAGTAGCCATCAGAATATGGGTACACTGTAGTCATAAAGGGATGGACATTGTCAGCAACAATACTCAGGTAGTCAGTAGCATTTAAACAATGCTCAATTGGTACTAAGAGGCCCAAAGTGTGCCAAGAAAATATCCCCCACACCATGACATCACCACCACCAGCCTGAACTATTGATACAAGGCAGGATGGATTCATGCTTTCATGTAGTTTATGCCAAATTCTGACCCCCACCATCTAAATCTCGCAGCTGAAATTGAGACTCATCAGACCAGGCAACATTTTTCCAATCTTATATTCTCCAATTTTAGTGAGCCTGTATGAATAGTAGCCTCAGTTTCCTGCTCTTAACTGAAAGGAGTGTCACCCGGTGTGGTCTTCTGCTGCTGTAGCCCATCTGCTTCAAAGTTTAACATGTTGAGTGTTCAGAGATGGTATTTTGCATACCTTGGTTGTAACGAGTGGTTATTTGAGTTACTATTGTTAGATCTTGAACCAGTCTGTCCATTCTCCTCTCACCTGACCTGACAACTGCCACTCACTGGATATTTTCTCTTTTTTGGATCATTCTCTGTAAACCCTAGAGATGGTTGTGCATGAAAATCCCAGTAGATCAGCAGTTTTTTAAATACTCAGACCAGCCCGTCTGGCACCAACAAACATGCCACGTTGAAAGTCACTTAAATCTCCTTTCTTCCCCATTCTGATGCTTGGTTTGCACTTCAGCAAGTTGGCTTCACCCCGTCTAGATGCCTAAATGCATTGAGTTGCTGCCATGTGATCGGCTGATTAGCAATTTGTGTTATATATATATATATATATATATATATATATATGTATTAAGAAGAAATAAAACATATTTTGCTATGTGAAGAACATCATCTTGATAAAGGCAGGGGACGCTGCCAAAAAGCCTAGATCTGTGCTCACCACTACTTTTTTTGTGATTACATTTAGCTTATCTGCTTCAGAAGCAGGACATGTGCACGTTTACACTTTGCTTAGAACGAGTGTGTTTAAGTTTGCAAAGAAATCCTGTTGTGGTGCTTCTATATGTTTGCAGGAGCCCTATCTCTAATCTTCCCACACTGAATCCCTAGAGAAACCATAGCGGATTTAATCCACACTTTGTATTGCATGAGTGTGTACCTTTTTGACAAAATACTGTTGTGGAGCTGGATGGGAGTTTTTACCAACTTGGGAAAACTAGCCTGTTGGGGCGCTCACCTTACTAATTTCATCAAATATATATTGACTTTGCATTGTAATATTGTATCTCTGCTCAATAATACGTAACCTTGAAACAGATAATTGTGAACTCACCTCATTGGACAACTATTGGTCACATGACCGGGGATATCTACAACAGTTCACTTCAGCGTTCAGTCGCCAATCTGGGTCCTCACAAAACTATTAAAGCTATGAGACTTTTTCTTGGAATCAACGCTTAATTACTGTCTGAAAATACCGGGACTGCTTATATATCTTCACTATTAGTATGTCATTAGAGAATTCTAGATGACACTATCTACCATTTAGGTTGCCTTTTATATCTGCATTAATATCGGCTAGGGCCGCACCATTTTATGTATACCTTTTTGGGTTTCTTATCCATTCCATTTTAATATTATTATTGATTGCTTTTATATTTTGCTTTTTATATTGTATACCAGTTTTATTATGTACATGGTACCCTTATGTTAAGATTGTGGGGCATATTTATCAATCTCCATATGGAGCTTGATGCCCCGTGTTTCCAGCGAGCATTCAGGCTCACCGGAAACAGAAGTTATGAAGCAGCGGTCTAAAGACACCGATTAGTCGCAAATCTGCAGGGGGAGGTATATTGAACTGCTGGTGCAATGATAAATGCCAACAGCGTATGCTGTCAGAATTTATCGATGTGAAGCAGACATGATCCGCAATATCGGATCATGTCCGCTCACACAATAATAAATAGGCCCTATATCTTGATGCCGGGATCTTATATGTTTTATATTATTGCATTTTTCGATTACTGCTAGTCTGATCTTATCTTAGACTAGCACCAAACACCATCCATACACATATACTGTGTTAAATAAACCTCATTTTATTAATCTTTATTTTATTTTCTTCATTTGTTTTAAACTTACATAATACAGACAGTTAGCTCCCCTTAGGAGCGTTTATCCAACCCCCTTTATTTTACACATGTGAAGAACAATAAAATGTGAAATATTCATATTTCATATCGGGTTAGCACACTTGAGAAAACGTGATCGTGTTTGTGCAATTTATTTGGTGTTAAATTTTGTTTTCACTTTTTGCGCTCAATCGAAGCCTATGGGGGATATGTTAATCTGATCATGATATTACAAGTTCAGCTTTTTGCACGTGTCGGGTTTGATCTTGTGAAAACTTTTTACTTTCAACTTCTAATAGCCACGCTACCTGACACGCGCAAAAAGCTTACTGCTAGCAAAGTTGATGTGCTAGCGGGAGCTATAAATAGTACTACACTAGAAATCTAGCCCTAAGTGTATATTGTAGTATAATTTATATCAGTAATAATCTGCTACCTGTTACCATTCTATTTTGAATGTAATATATACTTTTAAAGCCTTTTGCTGTCCATTAGATTATATAACATACTTACATTTTCTTTTAGGTAGCCATTCAGAAGCTGTAACATATAGTGCTATTGCTCTGTGCTGCTAAGCTGTCTTTTCTTCATTGGTGTTTGTTTTCTTGCACAGAAAGGCCTGCTGCTTGAAAAAGAATATAACTTTGAAAATCCTGAGGGATCAAATTAAGTTTTGGTCTATTGGCTGTGTCTCAGTTTTGTTGCTGATAATATGACAATAATGAAGTTTGTTTGTTGGCAGCTACAACACAAAATTATGGAAGGTTAAGATTCAATTGATTAAGTTAGCTATCACCTAGATTACGAGTTTTGCGGTAACAGGGGTGCGGTGCTAACGAACAGTTTTCCCTCACCGCTCACTTAAGACAACGCTAGTATTACAGGTTTTTTTAAACCCGGAGTTAGCCGCAAAAAAAGTGAGCGTAGAGCAAAATCTAGCTCCACATCTCACCTCAATACCAGCGCTGCTTATGGTAGCGGTAAGTTGGAAAAACGTGCTTGTGCACGATTTCCCCATAAGAATCAATGGGGCAGAGCCGACTGAAAAAAAAACTAACACCTGCAAAAAAGCAGCGTTCAGCTCCTAACGCAGCCCCATTGATTCCTATGGGGAAACACATTTATGTCTACACCTAACACCCTAGCATGAACCCCGAGTCTAAACACCCCTAATCTTACACTTATTAACCCCTAATCTGCTGTCCCCAACATCGCTGACACCTGCATTATATTATTAACCCCTAATCTTCCGCTCCAGGCACTGCCGCGACCTACATTAGTCTTATGAACCCCTAATCTGATGCCCCCAACATCGCCGAACCCTACATTATATTTATTAACCCCTAAACTGCCGTCCCCAATGTCGACGCAAACTACCTACACTTATTAACCCCTAATCTGCCACCCCCAACGTCGCCGCCATTATAATAAAGTTATTAACCCCTAAATCTAAGTCTAACCCTAACACCCCCCCTAACTTAAATATAATTTAAATACATCTAAATAAATATTCCTATTATTAAATAAATTATTCCTATTTAAAAATAAATACTTACCTATAAAATAAACCCTAAGCTAGCTACAATATAACTAATAGTTACATTGTAGCTAGCTTAGGGTTTATTTTTATTTGCAGGCAACTTTGTATTTATTTTAACTAGGTACATTAGTAATTAAATAGTTATTAACTATTTAATAACTTCCTAGTTAAAATAAAGACAAATATACCTGTAAAATAAAACCTAACCTAAGCTACCATTACACCTAACACTACACTATAATTAAATAAATTATCTAAATTAACTACAATTAATTACAATTAAATTAAATAACTAAATTACGAGAGAAAAAAACTCAATTACAGAAAATAATAAAATAATTACAAGTTTTTTAAACTAATTACACCTAATCTAATCCCCTAATAAAATAAAAAAAGCCCCCCAAAATAATAAAAATCCCTACCCTATACTAAATTACAAACAGCCCTTAAAAAGGCCTTTTGCGGGGCATTGCCCCAAAGTAATAAGCTCTATTACCTGTAAAAAAAAATACAATACCCCCCCAACATTAAAACCCACCACCCACACACCCAACCCTACTCTAAAACCCAACCAATCCCCCCTTAATAAAACCTAACACTAACCCCTTGAAGATCACCCTACCTTGAGAAGTCTTCACCCAGCCGGGCCAAAGTCCTCAACGAAGCCGGGCGAAGTGGTCCTCCAGAGGGGCAGAAGTCTTCATCGAAGCCGTCCAGAAGAAGTCCTCCAGACGGGCAGAAGTCTTCATCCAGGTGGCATCTTCTATCTTCCTCCATCCGGAGTGGAGCGGGTCCATCTTCAAGACATCCGACGCGGAGCATCCTCTTCAAACGAAGTCCAACTGAAGAATGAAGGTTCCTTTAAATGTTGTCATCCAAGATGGCGTCCCTTAAATTCCGATTGGCTGATAGAATTCTATCAGCCAATCGGAATTAAGGTAGGAAAAATCCTATTGGATGATTGGATCACCTATAGGATTGAAGCTCTGTGGTCTACCACTTAACAGCTGGGCTGTTCTAGGACCTATACACTTTCACTTCAGTATAATAGCTCTTACAGTTGCCCAGAACAAATATACTACGGCCGGAATTTCACAAACTGACTTGCAATGGTGGCATCCTATAACAGTACAACGTTTAAAGTCACTGACCTCTTCAGTTTACTGCCAATGTTTGTCTATGGAGATTTCATGGCTATGTGCTGGATTTTATGCAGCTGTTAGCAATGGGTATAGCTGAAACACCTGAACTCAATAATTAATAGGGGTGTCTATATGTGTATATATATATATATGTATATGTACGTGTGTGTACTTGTTACATTCAACTTGCAATATGAGCACAAGAATAGGATCACTATTGATTTAACTTGAGTTCAATAACACTAGGGTCCAATCCAATATGCAGCGTCGCCCGCAAAAGACGACGACTCCAAATTTTGCGCATGTTTGGTATCACATATACGGCGTAACATAGAAGTTACACTCGTATATTTCTGCCTTCGGTCATAGTTTTTTGGCCCATAGACAGGTATACCAAACCCGCACAGTTTGGTATCCAATATAAGGACTTACGTGGCGAAAATGGAGAAATCTTACTCCATTTTCACCTCGCCACAAATTGCAGGCGTAGCAAGCCTTACGCTGAGTATTGGAGCCCCGTAACTCCCTAAACTACCTGCAAAAAAAAACCTAACACCTAACGCATGCGCAATGTCTATCTACCTGTCAACTGCAATCCCCTGCTGCAATCCCTAATAAAGTGTTTAACCCCTAAACCGCCGCTCCCGGACCCCGCCGCCAGCTACATTAAATGTCTAACCCCCTAATCTGACCCCCCTACACCGCCGCCACCTATATTAAAATTATTACCCTCTAATCTAATCCCCCTACCCCGCCGCCGGCTACATTAAAATGTTAAGCCCCTAATGTGAGCCCCTACCCCGCCGCCAGCTACATTAAAATGTTAAGCCCCTAATGTGAGCCCCTAGCCCGCCGCCAGCTACATTAAAATGTTAAGCCCCTAATGTGATCCCCTACCCCGCCGTCAGCTACATTAAAATGTTAAGCCCCTAATGTGAGCCCCTACCCTGCCGCCACCTACATTAAAATGATTAACCCCTAATATGATCCCCCTACACCGCCACCACCTATTTTAAAATTATTAACCCCTAATATGATCCCCCTACACCGCCGCCACCTATATTAAAATGATTAACCCCTAATCTAACCCCCCTACAACGCCGCCACCTATATTCCTATTCTAATTAGCCAATAGAATTACAGTAGCTCTTATTCTATTGGCTATTCAAATCAGCCAATAAAATGAAAGTAGTTTTCATCCGATTGGCTGATTTGAATTTGAAGGCTCAAATCAGCCAATAGGAATTCAAGGGACCCCATTTTTAATAGCATACCTTGAATTCCTATTCAGTGTACGGCGGCGATCGTATGAAAAGGATCCTCCACGCTCCATGGCTCCGGTCTTCAGTTCCAGCGTCACCGATCTTCAGTTCCTGCATCGCCGTTCTTCAGTTCCAGAGAGGACGTTCTTCAGCTCCGCGGTCATCGGTCTTCAACTCCTCTGCTCCGCTCCGGCTGGTTCCTGGAAGAAGAAGAGATCGCCGCCAGAAAGAAGACTTCTCCGCCTGGAACAGGAACTTCTCCGCCGGTCTTCAGGACAGGTAAGGACCACTTAGGGGTTAGACTTAGGTTTTTTTAAGAGGGGATAGGGTGGGTTTTAGAGTAGGAGTGTGTGGGTGGTGGGTTGTAATGGGGGGGTTGTTCTTTTACAGGTTAAAGAGCTGATTACTTTGGGGCAATGCCACACAAAAGGCCCTTTTAAGGGCTGGTAATAGAGCTGATTGTAATTTAGTTTAGGGTAGGGACATTTTTTTATTTTGGGGGGGCTTTGTTATTTTATTAGGGGGCTTAGATTAGGTGTAATTAGCTTAAAATTCTTGTAATCTTTTTATTTTTTGTAATTTTAATGTAGCTGGCGGCGGGGTAGGGGCTCACATTAGGGGCTTAACATTTTAATGTAGCTGGTGGCAGGGTAGGGGCTCACATAAGGGGCTTAACATTTTAATGTAGCTGGCAGCGGGGTATGGGGATTAGATTAGGGGGTAATAATTTTAATATAGGTGGCGGCGGTGTAGGGGGATTATATTAGGGTTTTATCATTTTAATATAGGTGGTGGCGGTGTAGGGGGATTAGATTAGAGGTTAATCATTTTAATATAGGTGGTGGCGGTGTAGCGGGATTAGATTAGGGGTTAATCATTTTAATATAGGTGGCGGCGGTGTAGGGGGATTAGATTAGGGGTTAATCATTTTAATGTAGGTGGCGGCGGTGTAGGGGGATTAGATTAGGGGTTAATCATTTTAATATAGGTGGCGGCGGGGTAGGGGGATCATATTAGGGGTAATATAGTTAATGTAGGTGACGGCGGTGTAGGGGGCTCACATTAGGGGGTTGGATATATAATATAGGTGGCGGCGGTGTAGGGGGATCATATTAGGGGGTTAGATATATACAGGGAGTGCAGAATTATTAGGCAAATGAGTATTTTGACCACATCATCCTCTTTATGCATGTTGTCTTACTCCAAGCTGTATAGGCTCGAAAGCCTACTACCAATTAAGCATATTAGGTGATGTGCATCTCTGTAATGAGAAGGGGTGTGGTCTAATGACATCAACACCCTATATCAGGTATGCATAATTATTAGGCAACTTCCTTTCCTTTGGCAAAATGGGTCAAAAGAAGGACTTGACTGGCTCAGAAAAGTCAAAAATAGTGAGATATCTTGCAGAGGGATGCAGCACTCTTAAAATTGCAAAGCTTCTGAAGCATGATCATCGAACAATCAAGCGTTTCATTCAAAATAGTCAACAGGGTCGCAAGAAGCGTGTGGAAAAACCAAGGCGCAAAATAACTGCCCATGAACTGAGAAAAGTCAAGCGTGCAGCTGCCAAGATGCCACTTGCCACCAGTTTGGCCATATTTCAGAGCTGCAACATCACTGGAGTGCCCAAAAGCACAAGGTGTGCAATACTCATGGCCAAGGTAAGAAAGGCTGAAAGACGACCACCACTGAACAAGACACACAAGCTGAAACGTCAAGACTGGGCCAAGAAATATCTCAAGACTGATTTTTCTAAGGTTTTATGGACTGATGAAATGAGAGTGAGTCTTGATGGGCCAGATGGATGGGCCCGTGGCTGGATTGGTAAAGGGCAGAAAGCTCCAGTCCGACTCAGACGCCAGCAAGGTGGAGGTGGAGTACTGGTTTGGGCTGGTATCATCAAAGATAAGCTTGTGGGGCCTTTTCGGGTTGAGGATGGAGTCAAGCTCAACTCCCAGTCCTACTGCCAGTTTCTGGAAGACACCTTCTTCAAGCAGTGGAACAGGAAGAAGTCTGCATCCTTCAAGAAAAACATGATTTTCATGCAGGACAATGCTCCATCACACGCGTCCAAGTACTCCACAGCGTGGCTGGCAAGAAAGGGTATAAAAGAAGAAAATCTAATGACATGGCCTCCTTGTTCACCTGATCTGAACCCCATTGAGAACCTGTGGTCCATCATCAAATGTGAGATTTATAAGGAGGGAAAACAGTACACCTCTCTGAACAGTGTCTGGGAGGCTGTGGTTGCTGCTGCACGCAATGTTGATGGTGAACAGATCAAAACACTGACAGAATCCATGGATGGCAGGCTTTTGAGTGTCCTTGCAAAGAAAGGTGGCTATATTGGTCACTGATTTGTTTTTGTTTTGTTTTTGAATGTCAGAAATGTATATTTGTGAATGTTGAGATGTTATATTGGTTTCACTGGTAAAAATAAATAATTGAAATGGGTATATATTTGTTTTTTGTTAAGTTGCCTAATAATTATGCACAGTAATAGTCACCTGCACACACAGATATCCCCCTAAAATAGCTATAACTAAAAACAAACTAAAAACTACTTCCAAAACTATTCAGCTTTGATATTAATGAGTTTTTTGGCTTCATTGAGAACATGGTTGTTGTTCAACAATAAAATTAATCCTCAAAAATACAACTTGCCTAATAATTCTGCACTCCCTGTAATATAGGTGGTGGCGGTGTAGGGGGCTCACATTAGGGGGTTAGATATATAATATAGGTGGCGGCAGTGTAGGGGGCTCACATTAGGGGGTTAGATATATAATATAAGTGGCGGCGGTGTAGGGGGCTCACATTAGGGGGTGATACAGTTAATATAGGTGGAGGCGGGGTCCGGCAGCGGTGGTTTTGGGGTTAATATATTTATTTCTAGGAGTGAGAGGGGGGATTGTGGATAGAGGGGTATACGTGTCGGGCTATGTTTGGGAGGCGTGTTAGACAGTAACGGGATATTTAATACTTTAGTCAGTTTTTGTAGGCGGCGGCAGTTTCTAAAGTGCCGTAAGTCAATGGCGACTCCAGAAATTTGTACTTACGCAGATTTTTGGACATCGCTAGTTTGTCAGACTTACGGCACTTTAGCAACTGCCGGCGTCGTATATGTGATAGCTCGCTGTGCAAGCTGAAACTACGGGCGGTGCAGGTTTCCACACTTGCGCCGAAACCTGCGCCGTATATCGGATCGCGCTGCTAATTTTGGAACACTCCACTTGTGATCTAGCCCTATATTAGCAGTGTGGATCAGACGTATACAATAGAGAGTTAATAGAAATTACAATTTCATTGTTTTACATTTTCATAATTGACGAATGAATAATCTTGATTTGTAGTACTTGATTGTATGACTTAAATATGTAGAAATATCAAGGTGATTATCAACTAGCTGTAAATAGTAACAGTCTTATTATCTAGAATTGTCAAGCAAAGCAACCTGCTTGCATAGAAATTTTAATGCAGGTTTGCCAGAAAATATTGTGCAAAATGCATTAATGATGAAGAAAGAGCCCTTTAAACTACAAATGAGTTGTTTTCCTAAAGGCCATACCCTGCAGTATTTCTTAGGAAAAAAGGCAATTTTATATTATAAGCCTAACTCTATTTATGTATACATAGATCAATTAATAAATAATGATTATATTAGGTCAAGATATCTTGGGCTGGATTATATTCCAAACTGCAAATTTAATAACTGATAATAACAACAAATGTCTTCCCAATTTTAATTGATATTTTTTAAAGCAACATTAAACACCTTTTGCTTTTGCCTAAAAAGTATACTCTGGGCTCCATTTATTAAAGTGTGAATGCTACTTAACCTTTCTGACACCCAAATTATGGCAAATTTCAATCATCCTAATCTGATTCAATTTAGATGACTGACAACCATTTCTCATATGTGAGCAGGGGGCGGCATTGCACAAGAAGTGTCTGGGTGGCGCAGGTTTAAGATAGTGAGCCTCGTTTTTCCAGCATTTGATAAAGGGAGCTTTTTGCCTCATACTCCATAATTAAAGGGACATGACTGAACCCAAATTTTTTCTTTTGTGATTCAGATAGAGCATGCAATTTTAAGCAACTTTCTAATTTACTCCTATTATCAATTTTTCTCCGTTCACTTGAAAAAGAAGGCATCTAAGCTTCTTTTTTGGTTCAGCACTCTGGACAGCACTTTTTTATTGGTGGATGAATTTATCCACCAATCAGCAAGAGTAACCCAGGTTATTCACCAAAAATGGGCTGGCATCTAAACTTACATTCTTGCATTTCAAATAAAGAAAATTTGCTTAAAATTGCATGCTCTATCTGAATCAGAAAAGAAAAAATTTGGGTTTAGTGTCCCTTTAAGTCACAAAATAAAATGTATACCTAGGGTTTTAAAAATGCTGCTAGTTATAGTTATACCTTTCCCTTTGGCCTACCAATTATAGTTATTTGGCTAAACATTCTATATTTAACACTAAGCTAAATTTTAAAGGGACATAAAACAAGTTAGGATAGAGAAAAACTAATATAATATGTACTTTAATTACTTTACCTGCAAATTTATACTGCAGTGCCTCACCATTAACCCTTTCTTTTTTGTTGTTGAATTGTAAAGCTCTAACTCCCCCCACACAATTCCTTTTATGGCTGTATCTATGTTTATTGTTCTTTTGGTAGACTGCAAAAGTGAATAGGGATTATCTGATGGAGCCTGCCTATAAGCTGTGAACTCAATTGAAATACAATGCCTGTGTCTAAACACTGATAGGAAGGGTTGGAGTTAGCTGCTCCAGGCGGCTTAGCTAGGTAATTAATTTTGCTTATTTTTGAAAATTATTTTAAAATACTTGCCAGCAATTTTTAAACAATATTTTATGCAAACTATTTTAAATTAATTATCGCTTTTTGGATATGCACATATCTCAACCTGTTTTATGGCACTTTAAGTGGCGTGATAATGATAGCGCACAATCAATATTGAAATGTTGTACAATCATTTATGTGCTTATTAGAAGTAAATGTGTTTCCTCGAGCTCAATCAAATTTAACGTGCAACTGAGTTAGCGGGACTGAACACCTCACGTTAAGGGTTTGGGATAAAATAAAAGTTGCACCAAACACAACATAAATACATTAAAATAAATCATTACAATCATATAAACACTATCTGATAAAAAAAATATTCATATAAATATTCATAAAATATATATTTTTTTTTTGAAATATTGGTCATGTATTTGATTACAATGGGCTATAATATAAATATGCGTCTAAATAATGTGTTTTTCTATGTATTTACTGTAAATATTTAACATTTCAATGTTATTTAAATACATGAAAATGTTATTTTAATTTTAAATAAATATTTTTATATATAACTATAAATACCTCTACCTATATATATTCTCATATAGATATATATATATATTTTTCATTAACATAATCATATATATGTATATAGAAATAAATATTCAAAATTAAACAGCACATTTATTTCTATTTGAAGAAAATTGGAATGTAAATATATATATATATATATATATATATATATATATATATGCGTAAAGTGCTTCTGGATTGCACACTTTAGATCTAACACAATGTTGGGTTAGTGCACATGAAGAATTAAATATCTTAAGGCGCGTTATGAAATTATTAAATCTAAAATATTGAAATATATTAATAGTAATTATTAATTATTATTATAGTTACTGCAAAAATATATTTATATATTTTATAGACTATTTAGAATAATTAAGTCTATCTTTAATAATTATTTGCATTAATTATTAATATTTTAAAATATTTTATATTTAATAAATACGTGCGGTGAGGTCAGAGGCTAGTGAGGCACTAGCTATAATATGACCGAGAAACACATATATGAACCCGATATAGGTAGCTTAAATTTAAATGGTCTCTTATATGAATCAGATAGACCATACAATTTTAAAAAACTTTCTTATTTACTTCTATTATCTAATTTGCTTTGTTTTTTTTATATCCTTTATTGAAAAGCATTCATTGGTAGGCTTAAGCGCTATGAGCTAGATGCTGATTGATGGCTGCACATATACACCGCTGGCCTTTGGCTTATCATTGTGTTTAGCTAGGTCCTAGTACTGCATTGCTGCTCCTTCAATAAAGGATATCAAAAGAATGAAGCAAAATGTTAATAGTAGTAAATTGAAATGTTTAAAATTGTATGTGCTATTTAAATCACCAAAGAAAAAAATTGGGTTTCATGTCCCTTTATACAAAGATGCCAAACTAAACAAATGTACATGCTAAAAAAAGGATTAGAGATGTGGAAAAACTATCTCCTGTGGCAAAAAGTAGATATTTATAGTTCCATGTTTAAATTTGTTTACAGAAAAAAAAACTTGCCCCAAATCCCTAACACCCCCTCTCTATAAGGCATTTGTTAAACTGACATGACAGATTTCTTGATTACTCCTGCAAAGCAAATCTGAATGGCATCATACAATCATTCAAGGCTCTCCCAACTGCACTTATTTAAATCCAATACATTTATGCCACACAATTCTATATTGGTGACATCAAGCAGAAAGGCTCTTTTTAATATATTTCCTTTTTTACTCCTCCATCCTTCTCTGTTCATCCCCTTTGTTATCACCCCAGTTTTTTCTTCCTTTCAGGGGCTGTGGCTAACTGGGAGACTAACTTAAAGGGACACTGAACCTCATTTTTTTTCTTTTGTAATTCAGAAAGAGCATGCAATTTTAAGCAACTTTCTAATTTACTCCTATTATCAAATTTTCTTCGTTCTCTTGCTATCATTATTTGAAAAAGAAGACATCTAGGCTTTTTTTTGGTTTCAGTACTCTGGTCAGCACTTTTTTATTGGTGGATGAATTTATTCACCAATCAGCAAGGACAACCCAGGTTGTTCACCAAAAATGGGCCGGCATCTAAACTTACATTCTTGCATTTCAAATAAAGATACCAAGAGAATGAAGAAAATTTGATAATAGGAGTAAATTAGAAATTTGCTTAAAATTTCATGCTCAATCTGAATCATGAAATAACATTTTTGGGTACAGTGTCCCTTTAAGGGTTTCTATAGGAGGCTGTTGTAACTTCTGCCTACCAGTTGCTGGGCTGAACAAAGTAAGAGCTCTATACACTAGTCCAGGGTTCTTTTTTTTTTTTACCAAAACCAAGTGCAATGATACCACATACCTTTGTGACCCTATTGCAATGCTTGGTCTGAAAATGTCTGAAGTGATATTATTTATTTATAAAATATTTTACCAGGAAAGATACATTGAGATTTCTCTCATTTTCAAGTATGTCCTGGGTACACAAAACATTGCATTGATACAATGGGTACAATAAAATACAAAAACAATAATAATACACAATATATGCACAAAAATTTAACATAGAACAGGTAGGAAATATATAATCAACAATGACAGGTGCATTCTGTTTTGAGATATGTAGAGAGGGATCTCTTAAAGGATATTAGGAATGGGGAAGGTTTGAAAGTGTGGGGGAGGTTGTTCCATAATTGTGGTGCTCTGTAGGAAAAGGAGGATCGAGCTGCTTTCTTTTTGTATTGAGGCACGCTAAATAATGTGCTGGTACTGGATCAGAGGTTATAGGAGGTGGGAATAACCGGTGAGAGCATACTGCTCAGGTAGGGTGGGAGCTTCCCAGAAAAGCTTTTAAACACAAGGCAGGAAAGATGGAGGGTGCGTCTGGATTCCAGCGACAGCCAGTTTAGTTCTTTTAGCATGTCACAATGGTGGGTCCTGTAGTTACATTGTAGCACAAAGCGGCAGAACGAGTTATACAATGTATTAAGTTTATTAAGGTGAGTTTGCGGTGCAGGTGCATATACTACATCCCCATAATCCACGATTGGCATCAGCATTTGCTGTACAATCTTTTTCTTTACAGTAGGGCTGAGGCAGGATTTGTTTCTGTACAGGGCTCCTATTTTTGGATAAAGTTTAGATGCCAGTTTTTCTATATGGAGGCCAAAAGATAGATTGGGTTCTAACAACATACCCAAGTATTTAAAAGAGTGGACTGCGGTCAGTGTGCAATTTGATTTTGTTTTGATGCATAGATGGGAATTTTGTAGTTTGTGTAGTTTAGGTCCCGTTCCAAAGATCATTGTGACAGTTTTGTCAGTGTTTAGGAAGAGTTTGTTTTTTGAGATCCACTTTTCTACCTCTGTGAACTGGTCTTGGAGCACTGCTTCAAGCTGCGGTAGATCGGAATTGTTTGCATAGATTACCATGTCATCTGCATACATGTGTACAGTTGAGGATTTGCAGACATTAGACAGATCATTTATAAATAATGTGAACAGCAGGGGGCCGAGAATGGAACCTTGGGGAACACCACATGTGACTGGGAGAGGGAGGGAGTCGCTGTCAGAAATGGAGACATATTGTACATATTGACATATACAACAAGATAGCTGCATTTTTTGGCAAAGTGACTAAAATGTGTTTGTACTTTATTCCTGATTGTAGTCAAATTTGAAAGTATTGTAAAAAGTAATAACACACCACAAACCACACTCTCATACAACACACCACACACAGTCTTATACAACATACACTATGCACACACTATCATACAACACACCACACAGTCTCATACAACATACACTATGCACACACTCTCATGCTACACACCACACACAGTCTCATACAACATACACTACGCACACACTCTCATACAACTCACCACACACAGTCTCATACAACATACACTACGCACACACTCTCATACAACACACCATACATAGTCTCATACAACATACACTATGCACACACTCTCATACAACACACCACACAGTCTTATACAACATACACTATGCACACACTCTCATACAACACAACACACAGTCTCATACAACATACACTATGCACACACTCTCATGCTACACACCACACAGTCTCATACAACATACACTATGCACACACTCTCATGCTACACACCACACACAGTCTCATACAACATACACTGCACACACACTCTCATACAACATACACACCACACACAGTCTCATACAACATAAACTACACACACACACACTCTCATACACCACACACAGTCTCATACAGCATACGCTATGCACACACTCTCATACAACACACCACACACAGTCTCATACAACATACACTACACACACACACTCTCATACAACATACACTATGTACACACTCTCATACAACACACCACACACAGTCTCATACAACATACACTACACACACACTCTCATCCAACACACACCTCACACACCACACTCACTGCACACGCTCTAAAAAAATAAACCACAAACACTCATACAACACACACTAAGCACACACTCACCGCACACTATCAAACAACACACTCACCACACACACTGTTATACCACACACTCGCCACACACACTGTCATACAACAAACACCACACAAACACTCTCATACAACACATATCGTACACACACATTATCTCTCACACACATACATATACACAGACTCACACACTAACTCTCATACATAGTCTGAGACACAGTCACACACACACTTAAAACTAACAGTCACTTACTCTCACACACACACTATGTTTCAGACACACAAATACACTCACACATACATACACACATTCTCACTGTTTATTTCAGTGGGGAAAGTCTTTGTGCCATGGCTTTTCTCTTATAGAAATGCTGAACCTGCTTGGTTACTATTTAAAAAAGGACAAATGATAAAGGGTCAGTGCAAGTGCTTTTATACTAATACAGATAAACAATTTAATTGCACTGCTCTTTAAAGCCATGTCTAAAAACGTATGATGTGACAATATCCTGGAATCCTGCTTGCTCATTTGCTTAGTTCTTTAAACATGTTTAAGAAACACTGAGCTAGGGAATCTGATTTTCAGGCCACCTTTACTAGATGCAATGGCTGCTACAACACAGTACACATAACTGTGTATTAGCTGAGATTCCTTCTAATTTATTAATTCCTTTGCAATAGCGTGTGTATACATATAAATAAAAATGTTTACCAGATTTATTTTTAAGCTTACCATGCAGCAATGCCCTTTGTGAGAGGACTACAACACTATGCTTATACACAGATACACTACAGAGTATATGCACATGATGTAACACACACACACTACATATCATACACAAGCACACTACACATAGGGTTGCCAGGTGTCCGGTATGTGACCGGACAGTCCGTTTTTTTCACCAGCTGTCTGTTAAAATCTGAAGAAAAAAAACGAACACTTTTTTTTTTTATTAAGTAGACATTGCAGTTCCAAAAGCTGCCGCTAGGTGTCACTCATAGCAGAAGAGATGCTAGTTAGTTGAAGAAGCTGAGTTCTGATTGCACTTTACACTGCCAGCCACTTGCAATCAAACACAGATCAGGTTGTGTAGCAGAGAGGGGCTGTGTGAACAGCATGTAAGGTATGTACATGGAGCAGCAAATTATCACTTTGATTTTTGTTAATTTTTAATGGAAAAAAATTGAATCATATACAGGGGAACCATTCCAACATTACTGTAAAGGATGTTTAACAGTATGTCTAGCTGCATCTATGCTATTTGGTTCTAGTGACAGCTCTTAAGAATCACATTAAGAAACTGCATCCCAGTACTAGTTTTAATTTTCAGTCCTTTCCTTTACAACTTTTAGAAGAATGCTGGGGAATTACATGAGTGTGAATAAAGTGTATTTAAAGAGACATACTTTCATTTTAGACTTAACAGTTCAAATTAATGGACTTTGAGGTAGCTGCAACTGGCTGAACAGTGCAATATGATTTTTAATACATGGGTTAATAAAGTATTGCAAGACTCTTTAGGAGTACACTGCTATCAATCCTATAAACAATAATCATCTTAAATGATCTAGTAAAAAGCTGCCAGCCTTCTATTTTCCATCAAACAATATATAAAGATATAAATTAAAGGGACAGTAAAGTAATAATTAGACTTATGATTTAGACAGAACATACAATTTTACACATCTTTACACTTTACTTTTATTTAATTTTCTTCCTTCTATTGTTATACTTTGCTGAAAGGTTTATCTAGGTAAGCTCAGGAGTAGCAAACAATCTAGGTTCTAGCTGCTGATTGGTGGCTGCATATATATATATATATATATATATATATATATATATATATATATATATATATATAATGATTGTCATTGGCTCACCCATGTGTTCAGTCAGCAACCAGTAGTGCATTGCTGCTACTTCAACAAATGATACCAAAAGAATGAAGTAAATTAGATAATAGAAGCAAACTGGAAAGCTATTTAAAAGTGTATGTTCTACCTAAATCATGAAAGAAACATTTTGTGTTTCATATCCCTTTAAAAGCCATGTTCTAAAAGAAAAGTTAGCAGCTGCAAATCACTGCTTTTTATCCCAGCGTTCTGTACACTTGATCACTCTATATAACAAATCCAAAGCCATAAAGGGAAATGTGTGTTGTATTTTTTAAAAAAAGGATATTCAGTTAAATGGTTACTCTCCTTGAAATGTGTAAACCTTTGGAATGTACTTTTTATTATTTAATTTGACAGAGTTTCATGTAATTGAACTATTTTGCTTTCTCAATGACCCAGAGAGGCTGAAAGGTATCCTTCGGAATCTAGAACTCTCACCCCACAACATTCTACACAGTGATTATAATCACTGTATAAGCTCATTTATGTCTGTCAATAGTTGGTCACAGAAAAATATTTCGGTTAGAAGTGAGGGGCAATGGAGGGGGTCAAATAATAATAATTTCTGTTTGCATGTGTTCATGTCAGTCACAGGTAAAATTATGTATTTGTTACTGGTAGCCAAGGTGTAGAATGACTGCTCACTTTTGAAGAGCTATAGATGGCGGGATTAATAATAATAATAAAAAACAATTTGGGGGGGGTGTGCCCAGTCATTGACAGAGTGTCCGGTATTTTTGTGGAAGACAGCTAGCAACCCTAACTACACATCATGCACATGCTAGAAAGCATACACAAATGCGCACTACATACAAACACACATGCACATGATACCTGGCATACAAACACTACATAGCATAAAAAAATACAAGCATTAATAATTACTACATATCATTTACACACGTATACACACTACAAAAATACAAACACACTATGCAGCATATGTACAGTACACATCATATACACATCATATACACATAAACACTACACAGCATACCAACACTACTATATACCTGTATATATATACATGTGTGTGTATATATATATATATATATATATATATATATATATATATATATATATGTGTGTGTGTGTGAAAAAAGGGAAAGAGAACGGCACTCCTGAGATAGAACAAAAGCTAGAAAGAACGTGCAGCTTACATACATAGACTAACTATATAACAAACACACAAACTACACAACATTGTCACAATATATTTACACATATAATGTTTATTTATATGAACTACACAGCACACAGCACAATCCATAAACACTTCTCAGCATAAACATTCATATACACACACTACAAACAGTATAATATAAATTCACACAGGACAGATAATACCAACACACATACATCTTACATCTGAAATATATGTTTTAAAAAAAAGTGTTTTACATTCTATGTCTTGGTGGTGGCCCTCTAGAAAGGAATGCAAGGCATGAGAGTAGGTGGCTATAAATTATAAGGGCGAATGCTAATGGACAATTGGACAGAAAAAAAAACGGACAGTATTATCTAATCTATTATCACAGATTTGAGAGGACTATAAAATAATACAGGAAATATACCAAGTGCCTGGAACACAAAACCAAGCATTAGAGGAGCACACAAGCTCCTATATATTAATATATTATCTGAATGCACACTCCCACACCTCAGCAATTTTAATTAGTAGTAGCAGCAAATATATAGAGCCAGCTAATCCTGTTTGCAAAAGATCACATAACCTAACCAGCTGTTCATGGGACAAGCTAAAGACTTGGCATATGCAACTAGCACAGAGGGAATGGGAAAATTAAAACATTTCTGCACGTCTAAGTAAATGACTAGTACTAACTGAAGGAGTGTAACTAGCCACAGTGTTAGCTAAAACCACACCGACCTCACACTCAGGCTCAATTACTTCAACTTCCTCCTAGGCAGTCAGACTGCTGCTTGTCTCAATCTGCGCCTCTGTCTCAGTGTCGGCTCTCTTTCCCGCCAGCGCCCAGCCCCAGAATCTATTATGAAAGCACTAGCAGGCGCTGATGGGCTGTGCTTCTGCAGAGGCTGCTAATAGACATAGCCTCTATTGTGCAACATTGGCCACATGAACTAAAGAGACTTAAGCCTTAAGCGCCACTGGATGGCAGTCTCTAGCAGCTCATTTGCTCAATGCTTCTAACACATCCATATTGGGCAAAAGGAGGGGGAGCTAAATGGCTCACAACCTCTCCTTTGCGTAATATGGATATATGGATCTTGTTGTGCCTTGGATCATTTTAATATACATATGTTTATTTTTGCCATGGTGGCAGACTTTGTGGTGGTGGTGGGGGGTTAGGTGGGTACCCCAAAAAAATTAAATTGTTTTCTTTTTAACATTATTAAAAAATTGTAATTACACACATAGGACACGGCACGTCACTTTCCTTAATATACCTCAGTTCATGTTGGCGCACTTAAAGAATTGTACTACTGTTGGTTTTAAATCATCTAAAAACTCCATAGAAAATATAGATATATTATCATTATTATAAATATATATTGTTAATATTTAATATTTACATAATATGTCTTAAGATAAAAAATTCTTCATTAGACCTAAAGCGCGCAACCTGAAGCGCATTACGCATATTTTTAATGTCACTGTTCTTTTTATTTTTAAATATATATATTACTATGTATATCTGATAATGTTTAATGTAAAATATATATCTATACCTATATATCTATATGAATAGATATGTAGGTATAGGTGTTTTATATATATATAAACAGTATATATATATATATATATATATATATATATATATATATATATATATTTACTTCAAATAAAAACATTTTACTGTATGTGAAGAACATTGGAATGTAAAAATTAAAAACTCCTGTCAGGTTAGCAAGCTAAATTTTTTTCTTCTTACTCTTTATTACAGGACTATATTACAAGCGGAGTGCTAAATACAGCTTGTGTGTAATAGCAGTGCACATTATTGCAAAGTAAATTGCAATGCGAACGCAAGCATCACATTTGCATTGCTAGGAATCATTTCACTCACAAAAGCACTTCCATAGACTCCTATGGGAGCCTCGTTCTGATGCTGTCAGAGAAGGCATACGAACCTCATGCAGCAAAGGTGGTAAGTAGTGCAGAGATGGGCAGCATTTTTAAATATATATTCATTTTCACAAAGTCTATTGCTTCAGTGTTTTTAGATCTTTTTGTCAGATGTTACTATGGTATATTGAAGTATAATTAAAAGCATTTCATAAGTGTCAAAGGCTTGTATTGACAATTACATTAAGTTTATGTAAATAGCCAATATTTGGAGTGTTGACCCTTCTTTTTCAAACCTCTGCAATTTGCCCTGGCATACTGTCAATTAACTTTTTGGCCACATCCTGACTGATGGCAGCCCATTCTTGCATAATCAATGCTTGGACTTTGTCATACTTTGGGGGGGAGGGGGTTTGTTCACCCTCCTCTTGTGGCTTCACCACAAGTTCTCAATGGGATTAAGGTCTGGGGAGTTTCCTCACCATGGACACAAAATGTTGATGTTTTTGTTCCCAAATCAACTTAGTTATCACTTTTCCTAATGACAAGGTGCTTAATCATGCTGGAAAAGGCATTGTACGTCACCAAACTGTTCTTGGATGGTCAGGCAAAATTGTGAGTGAGCCCACTCCCTTGGTTGAAAAGCAACACATGAATGGTCTCAGGATGATTAGCATGGCACATGACTGATGGTAGCACTCACCTTTTCTTCTCTGGACAAGATTTTTTCCATTTGCCCCAAACAATCAGAAAGGGAATTCATCAGAGAAAATGACTTTACCCCAGTCCTCAGCAGTCCAATCCCTGAACTTTTTACAGAATATCAGTCTGTCCTTGATGTTTTTCCTGGAGGGAAGTGGCTTTTTTGCTGCCCTTCTTGACACCAGGCCATCATCCAAAAGTCTTTGTCTCACTGTGCGTTCAGATGCACTCACACCTGCCTGCTGCCATTTCTGAGCAAGCTCTGCACTGGTGGTGCCACGTTCCCAAAGCTGAATCAACTTTAGGAGATGGTCCTGGCACTTGCTGGACTTTCTTGGGTGCCTGAAGCCTTCTTCACAACAATTGAACCTCTTTCCTTGAAGTTCTTGATGATCCGATAAATGGTTGATTTGGGTGCAATCTTAGTAGCAGCAATATTTTTGCCTGTGAATCCCTTTATGTGCTAAACAATGATGACTGCACCTGTTTCCTTGCAGGTAACCATGGTTAACAGTGGAAGAACAATGATTTCAAGCACCACCCTCCTTTTAAAGCTTCCAGTCTGTTATTCTAATTAAATCACCATGACAGAGTGGTCTCCAGCCTTGTCCTTGTCAACACTAACACCTGTGTTAACAGAAGAATCACTGACATTATGTCAGCTGCTCCTTTTGTGGCAGGGCTGAAATGCAGTGCAAATTATTTTTTGGGGGATTTAGTTCATTTTCATTGCAAAGAGGGACATTGCAATTGATCTAATCATTCTTCATAACATTCTGGAGTATATGCAAATTGCCATCATAAAAACTGAGGCAGCAGACTTTGTGAAAATTAATATTTCTGTATTTCTCAAAACTTTTGACCAGGACTGTATTTAAACATATACATATACAGTGAGGGAAAAAATGATTTGATCCCCTGCTGATTTTGTACATTTGCCCACTGACAAAGAAATGATCAGTCTATAATTTTAATGGTAGGTTTATTTGAACAGTGAGAGACAGAATAACAACAGCAAAAATCCAGAAAAATGCATTTAAAAAAGTTATACATTTATTTGCATTTTAATGAGTGAAATAAGTATTGGATCCCCTATCAATCTGCAAGATTTCTGGCTCCCAGGTGTCTTTTATACAGGTAACAAGCTGAGATTAGGAGCACTCTTTTAAAGGGCGTGCTCCTAATCTCAGCTTGTTACCTGTATAAAAGATACCTGTCCACAGAAGCAATTAATCAATCAGATTCTAAACTCTACACCATGGCCAAGACCAAAGAGCTGTCCAAGGATATAAAGGACAAGATTGTAGACCTACACAAGGCTGGAATAGGCTACAAGACCATCGCCAAGCAGCTTTGTGAGAAGGTGACAACAGTTGGTGCGATTATTCAAAAATCTCCCTCGGTCTGGGGCTCCATGCAAGATCTCACCTTGTGGAGTTTCAATGATCATGAGAACGGTGAGGAATCAGCCCAGAACTACACGGGAGGATATTGTCAATGATCTCAATGCAGCTGGGAACATAGTCACCAAGAAAACAATAGATCCCGGCGCCTGCATGGTCCCCCTGCTCAAGAAAGCACATGTACCTGCCCTTCTTGCTTTATTTCATAGGGGGGAAAAACAGTGTGGGAGCGGCTATATAGAAATTTGTTTTGCCATTGATTTTAAACTCAGATTTAACTTCAAGCAGCATCCATCTGCTACAAATTATTATCAGAGCTGAAAATGCACTTTAAACACTTTCTATTAACATTTCATATTGTGAGCTAACACTGATATCTCAGACTCTCAGTAATGTACTTCCACAATGCAATGAACTTAATCATTATTTGTCAACAGTTCAACAAAACTAGACTTGCTGTTCAGTCTCTAGCAACACAAATATTGTGGTGCAGCTAATAACTTTTCCTGTCCTGCTTGCTCCCTATTTAACACATCTGTTTGCCATGTAATTCACTTGCTAATAGTTATGCTGAATAGCCAGTTTTTATATACCTGGATACTTCTGGAAGAATACTAAGACCCCTAATTATTAAGGTCCTCAGACAGGGACTCCATGCCTTCCTGGTCTCTCATGCAGAAGAGCAGAGCTTGTGAGACATCTTGAACTAATGAGTACAGATTGGTTGACACTTCGCAAAATCTTAAATTATGAGCAGATTAAAAGGCAGCAGTTGTAAGAATGGCGTTTCTTAACTTTCAATTGCAGGCTTACATGAGCAAGCCTCCACCTAAATGTCCCCAAAAGCTGCTTATTCAGTCTCACAAATGGGGGCCTTGTTTTAATATAGTGCTTGTTACCTAGTATTTTTCTACCTAATTCATTTTTTACGTAATCTCAACCCCTTGACAAACACTTGACCAAATTGTGTCAGCTATTATTTACTTTTTAACTGACCATACTCATGACTATGGCCCTAGTTTCGAAATTGCAATCAATTTTCCCTTTTACACATTTATCTTCAGCTTATGTTGCTCTACAGTTTCCAGTTTTTATTCAGTGGTCTTTCCTGCAAGACCTGCATTCCTTTGTGCATCTTCTCATTCTCTTGACCTCAGCTCTGCAGCCACTACTGTCTTCAAATCCTGTATTGCATATGTCCTTTGTCCATTGTCAGCCTGAGCAGTTCCAAGTTCCTCACTTTTTCTGCAGTGTTCCCTTTCAGTTTACTGCTTAAATCTTGCTCATCAAAATCTGAAATCTCAGATTTTTTATTGCCTGGATTTTAGTGTCCTGACATGCCTACTGCTTACCTAACTGATTATGAGGCAGACTTTCCTGTCCCAGTAAATGCTTTACTGATGAAACAACTCCTGGTTCCTCACCTACATCTGACTTATTCCGTTTAAAATAATTAGCACTTTTCCCATCTGATCCAGAAGCACCTATTCCTGTTTGTGTTGCACAAACCTCTTTTCAAATGTTAAATTACATTGCTGTCATGGAGCAGTGTTTAACCAATTTGCAAGCATTATGCACGCAACATTGCCATAACAAAATGCTCTAACAGATTAGAGCATTTTCTTTTTGAACTGTATATGCCCCGTTAAAACTGTATTACACTTAACAAATTCTCAAATTAATTACGCTGTCCACAAATATCATATAAACAATCAGCACCATCATAAACCGATAGATACACCCTGTGGTAACACTTTAAACTTCTGATTGCAATAAAATAATGTCAAAACGGGGTTAAGATTTACTTTGCCTCAATTACATTTTAGGTCTTTGCATTGAAAAAGTAAATAATGGATCATATTTAAAAGATTTTAAAAATACATTTGTGATTAAAGGTTTTCTTGTATTTTAGCTCTTCATTTTTTTTTCTTATAATAATGTTTATTTTTTTATTTTATATGTTTTAATTCATTTCCTATTATATATTTTCCATACATTTTGTTATGTTTAAAAGCTTTTTATAAACTGTTGAATATATTTCCTTATACATTTCCAATCAAATAAATATCATAAATACAGACAGCTTCCCAACAAGACCAACCTATGCTGATTTTGTCGTTTTCATAATATTTGTACATTATTAAGACACTAGATGGCAGCTTTTGTCTTGTAATGGATGGAAACAACAACACAATGGAAAAAAAAGAGTGGGAAATACATAAATGAACCAGGTAAATGAAGCGTATTAATTGTATATATGTTGAGGTTCAATAATCAGATGCCGTTATATCTGATTTGGAAATTATTGAGTAAGCAGGCATTCCCCAGTGCTATAAAAGCCACTATAAATCTTTTTATTAACATTCTGTGGCATGATTGCAAATCATCAGCCGAATAATTTAATTCATTTATTTACTGATTTCATATAAATTAAAATACAATGAAAAGCTGTACTAATATATTTTAAAATGTTATATGTACGCTTAGCATTGGTTTAGTAACATAAATCTCCAGCAAACGATATTTTTAATTTACCCAAATTTCTTAAAAGGCATTGATCCTTTTCTTTGTCATGAACTCGTAAAAGTGTTCAAATACAGCTGCTTGCTATATCTATCCTTAAAGGGACATGAAACCCACATTTTTTTCTTTCATGATTCAGATAGAGCATGCAATTTTAAACAACTTTCTAATTTACTTCTATTATTAAATTTTCTTTGTTCTTTTGGTAGCTTTTATTGAAACTCAGGGATGCAAGCTCAGGAGGGTGCAAATGTGCAAGGGAGCACTATATGGCAGCAGTTTTGCAAGAATGTTATCCATATGCAAGAGCACTAGAGGGCAGCACTATTTCCTGACATGTATTGCTCCAGACGCTTACCTATGTATCTCTTCAACAAAGAATACCATGAGAATTAAGCAAATTTTATAATAGAAGTAAACTGAAAAGTTTTTTTTTTTAATTGTATGCTCTGTCTGAATCACAAAATGCATTTTTTGGGTGTCACATCCATTTAATAAGAAAAAAAAATCCCATTGATCTGGTGGAATGTATAATATATATATATATATATATATATATATATATATATATATATATATATATACAAATATATATATATATATATGAAGAAAGGGGGTTGTAGGTAGTTGCGCCAAAATTAGAGCAGTAGTTGTTGTACAATAAAATGCTCTATGAAGATGTCCAATGCCTGCTGCTATTAGTGATGTCTCATTCCTCCTTGGTGAGACTAAAAAATTGTAAAAGGTTGAATCGGGTGTGTTCTAATAGCGCTTGCAGAAGATGTTCCTCATAAGCAAGTTTGGGGGATTTATCGAAACGTTTGGGGGATTTATTGATTGATGCTGGATACCTGCTCCTCTGTACACAATAACAGTATGTCATGTGACCTGCCTACCGGTCAGCTGACTCGTCACTCGTTTACTGAAAATTGGTGTAAATGCACTCTCACCAACACTTGCAACTTGTCAGGGGGCTATGAGGGTAATTTGTAGCAATATTGAAAAGAAGCACTCACTGAACTTTCTCCAACAGTGACAAATAAGTTTAATGACGTTTTAGTGACGTTTCGGGACAGCAACAGTCCCTTCCTCTGACCCAGGTCTGGTCAGAGGAAGGGACTGTTGCTTTCCCGAAACGTCACTAAAACTTCATTAAACTTATTTGTCACTGTTGTAGAAAGTTCAGTGAGGGCTTCTTTTCAATATTGCTATATATATATATGTGTGCTTGTGTGTGCATGTGTGTGCTTGTGTGTGCATGTGTGTATTGGATTAGTCATGTTAGTCAGTCATAGCACAAAATGATGCTGTTACAGACACTGATGGTCAATTTAAGTTCAGATAAGGAGAAAATCACCTGAGCTTAGCGAGGTGCTGTGCTGCGACCGTTGAAACAAAAACCGTAAATAGCAAAACAAATGCAGCAGCACATTCAAGTGTAAAAATAATAAAAATATGTTTTTATTGTATCTTTTTAAAAAATACAAAAGCACATAAAGGAAGGAAAATTCCATCTGATGCATTTCATGCTTACTACGGGCGCTTAGACAT
Source organism: Bombina bombina (assembly GCF_027579735.1). Lineage (NCBI taxonomy): Eukaryota > Metazoa > Chordata > Amphibia > Anura > Bombinatoridae > Bombina > Bombina bombina. The sequence continues at coordinate 641,946,413 of NC_069503.1, forward strand.
ATTTCCTCTTCATTAGTAGCCCTTCAATATCTTGTTGAGCAATAACGAGTAAAACCTATATTGTATTTACTTAAAGCTTGGCATATAATAGATGGCTATCTCAGTGTTCATAAATGAAAATTTAGTTCCAGTCATACATGTTACTAAACTCCAACATAGAGGACCATTGTTTGATAAAGTTAATTTACTGCCTATAATAGTCCACTAGCCACTAGTACACGTTGTAAAGTACACTAAACAAGATAAATCTAGCTTTTTTATCAAGTGCTAGACTCCTTGGATAACCATAAGCAACTCACCATTATTCATCTGCACTAGTATCATGGCTCAAAATGGCTCACATTTTAAAAACAGGATTTACAATTGAATAGTCTTTTTTTTAATTTAATTTTTTATTGAGGTTGTAAATAAAGGAAACAGACAAATAATATCACAATTCCGAAAGCATAGGGAAATTACAACAGAATATAGATATTGAATATCTGAATAACCATACAAATAATCTCCCAGGTGTACGAATAAAAAGTAACCTCAGATTTTAAATTAAAGAGTGTCCCCTTAAAATATGGTGTAAAGTCGGGTACAATGGTTTTCCTCAATTATAAATAGAGGCCTCTCTTGGACCCCCTGAAGGAGAATTCACAATGGGGAATTCTAGGGGAGAAGATAAAATAACAAAGTGGGCCACTATTCCCCTTGGTATATATTAGACATGTAAGTAAAAGAATCACACCCCTGGTGAGAGAATGTGGCCTCTTTTGGGTCACCTAGTCTATAAATGTATATTAACGGGTGAAATAGAGGAAAAATAACTATATTGTATTTAAGCAACTTAATACATTCATATAATGCTGTGTAAGGATCTATCATGATTTAGCTAGGGCATATGTGGTTAGGAAGGGGTATAGTATACCAAACAGCATTTAACATTACCTAAAAGGTACTTAGCTTTATATCTTCAAGCTTTTAACATTAACTTTAAACAAGACTGTATTTTTAGATAGTAGAGGCATTAATATATATATATAGGAATATCTGTATCCTCAGGGCTCACAGATTAAGTAACGTTCTATGAGCACAAGGTGGAACCAGCTGTATAAATTAGTAAACTGTAGGCTTGATTTAACTGATAACTTGAGTGCTAGCAACTTCTCCTCAACTGAAAGGGTGAATCTTTATCTTGTTATCCAGTACTATAAAAGATTGATTCATTGGGGCATATTTATCAAGGTCTGGCGGACCTGATCCGACACTGCGGATCAGGTCCGTCAGACCTCGCTGAATACGGCGAGCAATACGCTTGTCGTTTTCAGCATTGCACCAGCAGCTCACACCACTGGTGCAATGCCGCCCCCTGCAGACTCGAGGCCAATGGGCCACCAGCAGGGGGGTGTTAATCAACCCGATCGTACTCGATTGGGTTGTATTGTGGTGATGTGTGTCTGCCTGCTCAGAGCAGGCGGACAGGTTATGGAGCAGCGGTCTTTATGACCGCTGCTTCATAACTGCTGTTTCTGGCGAGTCTGAAGACTCGCCAGAAACAGGGGCCATCAAGCTCCGTACGGAGCTTGTTAAATAGAGCCCATTGAGTCACTAAGGTCCCTATTATCGCCTATAACTTCTAGAGTTAAGACTTCAAACATGTATAATATATGCTGGCAAAATTAGGCATTTGAAATCATCATACAACAAATAACTGAGCCCTTTGGATCTAATGGACAAATGGCAAAAGATGTTTCACATATTTATACTCTGTAGGGAAGGGTAAACCAGGCTGTCCCGGCCACAGACAACCCAGTCATCTAGAATTTTTTTTTTTACCATAGATAGCCTCAAATGCCATCTCCCTATCTGGGACATAAATAGCATTCAGTAATAAGCTTAATGATCATCCCCCACTATAGTGGGTGTTCTTAGTAGTAAATAAGGTAGCTGAGATACTGGCTGCTACTCAGTAAAAAGTAAGTCACATTTGATGTAGGGAAACATACTGGTAATTAGCTCTCTTATGAAAGGACTAGAGGTTTACACACAACAGACATGTTACATGTTTAGTAATATTCAGTATAGCACCACAAGCTGAGTATTCATTGCCTATATAACCAAGGGAGCTAAAAAAAAAAGCAAGACAATTGGACAACCTTCGCTATATATATATATATATATATATATATATATATATATATATATACACACACACATAAAAAAACAAAAAACAACAACATCAGACTCTTGTAATATGTGATAAAGCATAGGGAATTTCAAAAAGGTGAGGCACTTTGAATAAGCACACTAAGCTGTAAAAAGGTATTATTACTTATGGTCATTAGATAATATAATATAAACAATTCTACAGGGAGTATAGAATTATTAGGCAAGTTGTATTTTTGAGGATTCATTTTATTATTGAACAACAACCATGTTCTCAATGAACCCAAAAAACTCATTAATATCAAAGCTGAATAGTTTTGGAAGTAGTTTTTAGTTTGTTTTTAGTTATAGCTATTTTAGGGGGATATCTGTGTGTGCAGGTGACTATTACTGTGCATAATTATTAGGCAACTTAACAAAAAACAAATATATACCCATTTCAATTATTTATTTTTACCAGTGAAACCAATATAACATCTCAACATTCACAAATATTCATTTCTGACATTCAAAAACAAAACAAAAACAAATCAGTGACCAATATAGCCACCTTTCTTTGCAAGGACACTCAAAAGCCTGCCATCCATTGATTTTGTCAGTGTTTTGATCTGTTCACCATCAACATTGCGTGCAGCAGCAACCACAGCCTCCCAGACACTGTTCAGAGAGGTGTACTGTTTTCCCTCCTTGTAAATCTCACATTTGATGATGGACCACAGGTTCTCAATGGGGTTCAGATCAGGTGAACAAGGAGGCCATGTCATTAGATTTTCTTCTTTTATACCCTTTCTTGCCAGCCACGCTGTGGAGTACTTGGACGCGTGTGATGGAGCATTGTCCTGCATGAAAATCATGTTTTTCTTGAAGGATGCAGACTTCTTCCTGTACCACTGCTTGAAGAAGGTGTCTTCCAGAAACTGGCAGTAGGACTGGGAGTTGAGCTTGACTCCATCCTCAACCCGAAAAGGCCCCACAAGCTCATCTTTGATGATACCAGCCCAAACCAGTACTCCACCTCCACCTTGCTGGCGTCTGAGTCGGACTGGAGCTCTCTGCCCTTTACCAATCCAGCCACGGGCCCATCCATCTGGCCCATCAAGACTCACTCTCATTTCATCAGTCCATAAAACCTTAGAAAAATCAGTCTTGAGATATTTCTTGGCCCAGTCTTGACGTTTCAGCTTGTGTGTCTTGTTCAGTGGTGGTCGTCTTTCAGCCTTTCTTACCTTGGTCATGTCTCTGAGTATTGCACACCTTGTGCTTTTGGGCACTCCAGTGATGTTGCAGCTCTGAAATATGGCCAAACTGGTGGCAAGTGGCATCTTGGCAGCTGCACGCTTGACTTTTCTCAGTTCATGGGCAGTTATTTTGCGCCTTGGTTTTTCCACACGCTTCTTGCGACCCTGTTGACTATTTTGAATGAAACGCTTGATTGTTCGATGATCACGCTTCAGAAGCTTTGCAATTTCAAGAGTGCTGCATCCCTCTGCAAGATATCTCACTATTTTTGACTTTTCTGAGCCTGTCAAGTCCTTCTTTTGACCCATTTTGCCAAAGGAAAGGAAGTTGCCTAATAATTATGCACACCTGATATAGGGTGTTGATGTCATTAGACCACACCCCTTCTCATTACAGAGATGCACATCACCTAATATGCTTAATTGGTAGTAGGCTTTCGAGCCTATACAGCTTGGAGTAAGACAACATGCATAAAGAGGATGATGTGGTCAAAATACTAATTTGCCTAATAATTCTGCACTCCCTGTATAATGTTCATTAGCTTGAGGGTGGCTACCTAGAAAATAACATTCACAGAACCTATATGGGATAAATCAAATAAAGAAAAGACTCCCCCCCAAAAAAAACAACACAAAAAAACCAACAACATAAAGTCGGTATACATAGTGCATGTGATACAGCTGGCATAGTAGGTTATCTGATATATATTTTAAACTAGTGAAGCAAGAGAAAATAGTGAAGTACATAGATGTAAGTATCTCCCAGCATTACAACTAACAATATATAAGCTTAAAATAACAAACCACCCCAATGTGTATTGGCAACGCTTCCTACGTTATGACTTAATGGGGTCTCGCTATGGTAGCCTTTTGAGTCAGGGGGACTTGAAGAAAGAGCAGAAGGTTCATATGGAAGAGCCTCTTGCCATTTTAGGTGAGTGCAAAGTCAATGATGTAGAATATGTTTAGTCTATTCCCGCTGCATCCAGTGCAATGGAAACGAGCAGCTGGTTTCTCACCGTTACAATGTAATCATATGATAAAGGCCAGCAGTCCGGTGTTAAGTAAGAGGTGTTCCAATCAACAGCACTCAGTATCACTCCTGGCATGGTAGCTCCTTCTGTCTCAGGACACTTTACGGAATATGTACCACTTTTGTCCCTTGTAGCTAGTTCAAGCTTTGTATCAGATTACTGATGTGCATTCACTGTTTAAAAATCAGAATGTGAAGTGCACAACGTAGCTGGTATTGATTGCAATATCACTGCTTTATGTGGGGACGGCCCCTCTTTAATCTGCTGATCGCCCATATATGCTCCGCTATCCGTCTCTGAAGTGATCAAAGTGTCAGAGTCCAATTTTGGTCCTGCGTCAACAGGCATAGCTCTCTTTGCAAGCTTTGTCCATGTGTCCAGCGCCGCCATAGTAATGTTAGTGGTGGTAAAGTAGCTTACCAACCCGGTCATGTCATAAAAAATACTGTTCTCTAGACAATATAATGGAAAATTAAGTTGCTGCAGGAGAAGGACGTTCTTCAGCACAAACGGCTGGTTATACTGACTTGTCAGAAATATGGGGGGGTAGAGAAAGGTATAGGTAGTTTCAAGGCCTCTACTGCATACCTTCTCTATGTAGGTCTGCCTTTTTTTAATTATATATAAAAGTTGCATACATTTGTTTTACAAGTAATACTGGTCCCAATTCTCTTGGCAAGAAAAAGAACTGTGAGGTGTAGGAGAGGTAAACAGCAGCTTCAGCCGCTCCAATATTCAGTCATAGCTAAAAAGCAGCCATCTTGGTCGGTGGTCAGACACGCCCCCCATTGAATAGCCTTTATATAGTTCATAGTCAATGCTCCAGACTTGCCAAAAGTGGTAGATGGATAGATAGATAGATAGATAGATTCCTGAGGGTGTTTCAAGTTTATTTATTGTTTTAAATAATAGCACCCAGGTGTTTGAGTTCATTAAACAAATCCACTAAATTGTATATATAAAGTATATCACCTCACAAATGCTCTTGTGCCTGAATGAGCACAAATTCATTTTGGATGAATATTCTGAAATATTAGTTTATCAGATCATTTGTTTGCTTAACTATGTCCCAGGACATACTTGAAAACGAGAGAAATCTCAATGTATCCTTCCTGGTAAAATATTTTATAAATAAATAAATAGATTTGTTTAGATTAAAATGAATCAAATACTGAATATTCAGTAATATTTACATTAGTTTTCATTAAAACAAATATAAATGTTCCTTTGTTGCAGGTGAAAAGTGTTACCTGTAGTTTTATACTTACGAATAGAGCTCTGGTCGAGCCACGCTAATCCCGACCCTTCTTTACAGAACCCCAGGACCGCGCTAATAAGAGGCTTAGCACAGCGGATCCCACACAATAATTGCACTTAATGTATTTAACTTAGCAATGTTTTATTTCATAAACGTTTCCGGGGCCTTCACCCCTTCCACAGACAAATCAATACAAGTGAAACACAGTGAATAAATAATGTGTAACAACTCCTCCCCAAGTGAACAATCAATCATTAGATTAAATCTCTACAGTCTATATATTTGGCCCTATTAAAATTGAAGAAGAGGAAAATGGATTTACACCTACATGGGGTGTATCTCTCAGAGTATCACAAGAAGGAAACAATCCCTAAGGGATTCCGAGTCCACAGTGTACAAACTATAAGGATAAATAAACCTGATTTGTGCAAGAGATGGTGTGCCATCTTAAATAAATGTTCTTTGGATTTGCTTTTGCTGGTGGTGGAGGTAGTTAGATCGCTATTACTGAAGGTCAGGGATGAGATAAAGATCTTAGAGACCAACAAGGGTCTTTTGATTCATCAGGATACCACAGAGGTTTGGCTTAACAAACTAAAACAGCAAGTAAAAGAATATAAGGATGCTTTAATGGCTTTTAAAAACAAGAAATGGAATCAAGTTATTGGGGATTATAAAGCAAATAAAGTATATAAGTGGATTTAGTGTTTAGAATAGAGATATACCTTCCAATATAGGAGACCACATAAACAAAGGATGTATACAAAAAGACAGCTAGCCACTGTGGACAGCAGTTCGATATCTGATTCAGATAACCTGTCTATATCTGACCCTTATACACAGATCTCTATTAGCACCCAACCTTTTTTAGGGATGACCAACAGGTTAGGACACAGAAAGAAAGATGAAGGCCACATATCAGGCCAGGGGGTTATACCAAAAAAACTTCCTCTGCCTGGCAGAATGAGGTAAACATAGTAATAAATCTCAGTGACCATGTCCTGTCCTATAGGTTCAACGTGTGTTTAATAGAGGACTAACTTTCCCTACAAGTAAACCTAATCAATTCTATACCTGGTTTAATATACAGAAATGTCAGAGATCATTGAAATTAAGAGATTCTTTTCAATCAATGACTACAGAAGAAGGAAGCAGAGGTTTCAGGACACGAAGCACATATGATCTGGCACCGATGAATACCAATATTAAGAATTACATAAGATTGGTCACATAGGATATACAGCCTATGTTTTCATCTAGTTTGAGATACAATCTTATCTAGAAGGAAAAACAAGCCATTGATAGTCTGGCTAAAGATACGCAAATTGTTATAAGGGATGGGCAATCTTTGTCCTCAATTATAGGGTTTATAAAGAAGACATTGTACCCCAATTAGGGGATCAGGATGTATAACACTACAGGGAGATCTGACAATAAAATTCCAACTGATTATTAAAGAGACCCTACAGAAAGGGTATGGGGAAGGATTGTTGGATAAACACACTTTGGAATGGCTCCTTGTCGAACATCCGATTTGCTCAATCCTATACACTATCCATAAGGTCCACAAGAGTTTGGACAAACCTTCAGGTCAACCAATAGGTTCAGTCAAAGGCTACATGTTACAACCTTTGGCTATTAGGATAGACCATTACCTGTACCCTTTGGTATCACAGATGAGATTGTATGTCCGAGACTCCAGTGATATGATACAGGCATTGACAACTGTTCCTAAACTTCTTCATTCAGATTGGTTTCTGACATTGGATGTCATAACCCTTTAGAACATCGTTCCACATGAGGCTGGTTTATCAGCTATTCAAAGAGCATTATTGAGATATCCGTGTATTGCACCAGAGATAGATTTCCTCTTGCAAGTCCTCACCATATGCTTGACGTATACTTATTTCAAGTTTGAGACAACTTATTACAAACAAAAGACCAGCATGGCGATTGGGTCTAATATGGCCCCATCATATACAAATTTGTTTCTGGAGGACTTTGAGGAATGTATAATAGAAGAATATGTTTATCCACAAATCCTAATGTACAGGAAATTAATCAATGATATTTGGAGGGGTACTAAAGATGTTCTTGAGCAATGGATAACATATTTTAATACTCTTCCGTTCATAGTGAAGTTGAAAGTGAAATATCATCAAGAGGTGATAGACTTTTTGGATCTAAGAATATTGAAATGTGATGACCTTTTAGAAACTATCGGCTAGATTATGAGTTTTGTGTTAGAGGCTATGCGGTGCTAACGAGCAGTTTTCTCTCACCGCTCACTTACCTGCAGCGCTGGTATTACAAGTTTTTACAAACCCATCGTTAAAAGGCAAGAAATGAGCGTTGAGCAAAATTTTGCTCATTACCGCACTCCAATACCAGCGCTGCTTAAGTCAGCGGTGAGCTGGTAGTACGTTCTCGTGCACGATTTCCCCATAGGAATCAACGGGGAGACCCGGCTGAGAAAAAGTCTAACACCTGCCAAAAAGCAGCGTAAGACTCGGTAACGCAGCCCCATTGATTCCTATGGGGAAATAAAATTTATGTCTACTCCTAACACGCTAACATGAACCCTGAGTCTAAACACCCTTAATTTTACACTTATTAACCCCTAATCTTCCGCCCCCGACATCGCCGACACCGGCATTATATTTATTAACCCCTAATCTGCCGCTCCGGACACCGCCGCCACCTACATTATACTTATAAACCCCTAATCTGCTGCCCCCAACATCGCCGACACCTACATTATATTTATTAACCAATAATCTGCCGCCCCCAATGTCGCCACCACCTACCTACACTTATTAACCCCCAATCTGCCGCCCCCAACGTATCCGCCACTATAATAAACATATTAACCCCTAAACCGCCACACTCCCGCCTCACAAACATTAGTTAAATATTATTAACTCCTAATCTGCCGTCCCTAACATCGCCGCCACCTACCTACATTTATTAACCCCTAATCTGCCGCCTCCAACGTCGCCGCCATTATACTAAATATATTAACCCCTAAACCTAAATCTAACCCTAACACCCCCTAACTTAAATATAATTTAAATAAGTCTAAATAAAATTCATATTATTAACTACATTTCCTATTTATAACTAAATACTTACCTATAAAATAAACCCTAAGCTAGCTACAATATAACTAATAGTTACATTGTAGCTAGCTTAGGGTTTATTTAAATTTTACAGGCAAGTTTGTATTTATTTTAACTAGGTAGAATAGTTACTAAATAGTTATTAACTATTTAATAACTACCTAGCTAAAATAAATACAAAAGTACCTGTACAATAAAACCTAACCTAAGTTACAATAACACCTAACACTACACTAAAATTAAATAAATTAACTAAATTATATACAATTACCTAAATTAAATTAGCTAAAGTAAAAAAACAAACACTAAATTACAGAAAATAAAAAACAAATTACAAGATCTTTAAACTAATTACACCTAATCTAATAGCCCTATCAAAATAAAAAAGCCCCCCCAAAAAATAAAAAAACCCTAGCCTAAACTAAACTACCAATAGCCCCTAAAAGGGCCTTTTGCGGGGCATTGCCCCAAAGTAATCAGCTCTTTTACCTGTAAAAAAATACAAATACCCCCCCAACAGTAAAACCCACCACCCACACAAACAACCCCCCAAATAAAATACTATCTAAAAAAACCTAAGCTCCCCATTGCCCTGAAAAGGGCAGTTAGCTCTTTTGCAGGCCCAAACCCTAACTTAAAAATAAAACCCACCAAATACACCCTTAAAAAAACACTAACCCCCTGAAGATCGACTTACAGTTCTGAAGATCCGACATCCATCCTCAAGGCAGCAGCAGAAGTCTTCATCCAACCAGGTCGAAGTCCTCAACGGAGCCGGGAGAAGTCTTCATCCAAGCCAGGCGAAGTGGTCCTCCAGCCGGACAGAAGTCTTCATCCAGACGGCATCTTCTATCTTCATCCATCCGACATGGAGCGGCTCCATCTTCAAGACATCCGTCGTGGAGCATCCTCTTCATCTGACGGACTAACGACGAATCAAGGTACCTTTAAGTGACGTCATCCAAGATGACGTCCCTTAGATTCCGATTGGCTGATAGAATTCTATCAGCCAATCGGAATTAAGGCAGAAAAAACCCTATTGGCTGATGCAATCAGCCAATAGGATTGAGCTCGTATTCTATTGGCTGTTCCAATCAGCCAATAGAATGCGAGCTCAATCCTATTGGCTGATTGGATCAGCCAATAGGATTGAACTTCAATCCTATTGGCTGATTGCAACAGCCAATAGGATTTTTTCTACCTTAATTCCGATTGGCTGATAAAATTCTATCAGCCAATCGGAATCTAAGGGACGCCATCTTGGATGACGTCACTTAAAGGAACCTTCATTTGTCGGGTAGTCGTCAGATGAAGAGGATGTCTTGAAGATGGACCCGCTCCGCGTCGGATGGATGAAGGTAGAAGATGCCGTCTGGAGGACCACTTCACCCGGATGAAGACTTCTCCTGGCTACGTTGAGGACTTCGACACGGTTGGATGAAGACTTCTGCCGATGTTATGGCAGCAGATTAGGGGTACATAGCTATAATGTAGCTGGCGGCGGCATGCGGACGGCAGATTAGGGGTTAATAAGTGTAGGTAGCTGGCGGCGACATTGTGGGGGGCAGATTAGGGGTTAATAAATATAATATAGGGGTCGGCGGTGTTAGGGGCAGCAGATTAGGGGTACATAAGGATAACGTAGGTGGCGGTCGGCAGATTAGGGGTTAAAAAATTTTTAGCGAGTGTCGGCGATGTGGGGGGGCCTCGGTTTAGGGGTACATAGGTAGTTAATGGGTGTTAGTGTACTTTAGGGCCCAGTAGTTAAGAGCTTTATGAACCGGTGTTAGCCCAGAAAGCTCTTAACTACTGACTTTTTTCTGCGGCTGGAGTTTTGTCGTTAGAATTCTAACGCTCAATTCAGACACGACTCTAAATACCGGAGTTAGGAAGATCCCATTGAAAAGATAGGATACGCAATTGACGTAAGGGGATCTGCGGTATGGAAAAGTTGCGGCGGAAAAGTGAGCGTTAGACCCTTTTTTGACTGACTCCAAATACCGGCGGTAGCCTAAAACCAGCGTTAGGAGCCTCTAACGCTGGTTTTCACGGCTACCGCCAAGCTCCAAATCTAGGCCTTAGGGTTTATTTTATAGGTAAGTATTTAGTTTTAAATAGGAATAATGTAGTTAATGATAGTAATTTTATTTAGATTTATTTAAATTATATTTAAGTTAGGGGATGTTAGGGTTAGACTTAGGTTTAGGGGTTAATATATTTAGTATAGTGGCAGCGACACTGGGTGCGGCAGATTAGGGGTTAATAAATGTAGGTAGGTGGCGGTGATTTTAGGGATGGCAGATTAGGGGTTAATAATATTTAACTAATGTTTGCGAGGCAGGAGTGTGGCGGTTTAGGGGTTAATATGTTTATTATAGTGTCGGCGAGGTTAGGGGCAGCAGATTAGGGGTTAATAAGTGTAGGTAGGTTGCGGCGACATTGGGGCGGCAGATTAGGGGTTAATAAATATAATGTAGGTGTCGACGATGTTGGGGGCAGCAGATTAGGGGTTCATAAATATAATGTAGGTGTCGGCGGTGTCTGGAGCGGCAGATTAGGGGTTAAAAATTTTATTTTAGTGTTTGCAGTGCGGGAGGGCCTTGGTTTAGGGGTTAATAGGTAGTTTATGGGTGTTAGTGTACTTTTTAGCACTTTAGTTATGAGTTTTATGTTACGGCGTTGTACCATAAAACTCTTAACTACTGACTTTTAAATGCGTTAGGACTCTTGATGGGGTAGGGTGTACCGCTTACTTTTTGGCCTCCCAGGACCGACTCGTAATACCGGCGCTATGGAAGTCCCATAGAAAAAAGACTTTATGAAGTTTACGTAAGTTGGTTTGCGATAAGGCCAAAGAAGTGTGCGGTGACCCTAAACCTTCAAGACTCGTAATAGCAGCGGGCGTAAAATAGCAGCGTTAGGACCTCCTAACACTGCTTTTTTACCTTAACGCACAACTCGCAATCTAGCTGTACGTTATTTCAGAAGGCCACTTACCGTAATTCCCTCCTGCCATCCCTTGGGCTCAAATATGCAGAGTCATGAGGGATAATTCTGATTATTTCAAAGGCTCTAATTAAGTAAATTAAATAGTATCTAGATTCCTATGTTTACATCCATCCATCACACACACACATCTATTCATTCTGTTTAGATCCATATGTACAGATTTGAAGTATCTCAAAACCAAATTTATAACTCCTTATTCTTTGTATACCCTGCTCCTTACAAAAGGCCTGTGCCTCACTACTAGTATTAAGCACCACCTGTGCCCCATCCATTATTATTATTAACTTGGCAGGGTATATCATCCTCACATTATAATTTGCATTTAATAACTTGGAACAGAAGGGTGACATCTCTTTACGTTTTGCCACCGTCTCACTGGAAAAAATCTTGAAAAATTAAAATTTTGAATTGCTCTATCATAAGGGGATACACTTTCCTATATTGCCTCAGGAAATGTACCTTATCCTGAAAATTTTAAAACTTTACTATTATAGGTCTGGAAGAAATATAGGTTCTTTTTTTTTTTTTTTACTCCTCCGCACTTCTCCTGTCCCCTTCCTCTGCCCTCCCCTTTACTGTAGGGTCCTTGGACTTTTAATATTAGTGTCATGGCTGTAATGATAGAGTTGATTGTAGACGTTTAATATGAAAGCGTTAAATCTCCTGTCCTGGAACGTTGGCGGGATAACCTCGCCAAGAAAGAGAAAAGCTATTATTAGGCAATTAGGCCTTCATAAACCTGACCTTGCAATGCTTCAGGAAATACATTTAAAAGATTCAGAAATAATGAAACTAAAAATGAAGTGGGTGGGAGAGGTCATTGCCATCCCTGGGGAGAATAGGAAGAAAGGATTAGCAATCCTGATTAGTAAACATTTGGATTATGAGATAAAAGGTTTAGAAGAGGACAAGGGAGGGAGATTCCAAATTTTCAAATTAAAAATTAACTCGATTCCCTATATAATCTGCAATGTATATGGGCCTAAGATAGCCAATTCTGGAACGGACTTATTGAGAAGTTATTGGAGTATATTGGACACAATTTAATAATAGTTGGGGACTTAAATCTTACGCCTTCTCCCAATTTAGATAGAGCCGGAAGGAAGGATTTATATAGGAGAGATAAAAAAACACGGATATTTCAAAAACTTTGCTCCCAATTAGGGGTAAGAGATATTTGGAGGGTTCAGCACCCTGATACTAGGGGATATACCTGTATGTCCTCAAGTCATCAATCTCTTTCTAGAATAGATATACAGGGAGTGCAGAATTATTAGGCAAATGAATATTTTGACCACATCATCCTCTTTATGCATGTTGTCTTACTCCAAGCTGTATAGGCTCGAAAGCCTACTACCAATTAAGCATATTAGGTGATGTGCATCTCTGTAATGAGAAGGGGTGTGGTCTAATGACATCAACACCCTATATCAGGTGTGCATAATTATTAGGCAACTTCCTTTCCTTTGGCAAAATGGGTCAAAAGAAGGACTTGACAGGCTCAGAAAAGTCAAAAATAGTGAGATATCTTGCAGAGGGATGCAGCACTCTTAAAATTGCAAAGCTTCTGAAGCGTGATCATCGAACAATCAAGCGTTTCATTCAAAATAGTCAACAGGGTCGCAAGAAGGGTGTGGAAAAACCAAGGCGCAAAATAACTGCCCATGAACTGAGAAAAGTCAAGCGTGCAGCTGCCAAGATGCCACTTGCCACCAGTTTGGCCATATTTCAGAGCTGCAACATCACTGGAGTGCCCAAAAGCACAAGGTGTGCAATACTCAGAGACATGGCCAAGGTAAGAAAGGCTGAAAGACGACCACCACTGAACAAGACACACAAGCTGAAACGTCAAGACTGGGCCAAGAAATATCTCAAGACTGATTTTTCTAAGGTTTTATGGACTGATGAAATGAGAGTGAGTCTTGATGGGCCAGATGGATGGGCCCGTGGCTGGATTGGTAAAGGGCAGAGAGCTCCAGTCCGACTCAGACGCCAGCAAGGTGGAGGTGGAGTACTGGTTTGGGCTGGTATCATCAAAGATGAGCTTGTGGGGCCTTTTCGGGTTGAGGATGGAGTCAAGCTCAACTCCTAGTCCTACTGCCAGTTTCTGGGAGACACCTTCTTCAAGCAGTGGTACAGGAAGAAGTCTGCATCCTTCAAGAAAAACATGATTTTCATGCAGGACAATGCTCCATCACACGCGTCCAAGTACTCCACAGCGTGGCTGGCAAGAAAGGGTATAAAAGAAGAAAATCTAATGACATGGCCTCCTTGTTCACCTGATCTGAACCCCATTGAGAACCTGTGGTCCATCATCAAATGTGAGATTTACAAGGAGGGAAAACAGTACACCTCTCTGAACAGTGTCTGTGAGGCTGTGGTTGCTGCTGCACGCAATGTTGATGGTGAACAGATCAAAACACTGACAGAATCCATGGATGGCAGGCTTTTGAGTGTCCTTGCAAAGAAAGGTGGCTATATTGGTCACTGATTTGTTTTTGTTTTGTTTTTGAATGTCAGAAATGTATATTTGTGAATGTTGAGATGTTATATTGGTTTCACTGGTAAAAATAAATAATTGAAATGGGTATATATTTGTTTTTTGTTAAGTTGCCTAATAATTATGCACAGTAATAGTCACCTGCACACACAGATATCCCCCTAAAATAGCTAAAACTAAAAACAAACCAAAAACTACTTCCAAAAATATTCAGCTTTGATATTAATGAGTATTTTGGGTTCATTGAGAACATGGTTGTTGTTCAATAATAAAATTAATCCTCAAAAATACAACTTGCCTAATAATTCTGCACTCCCTGTATTCCTAATTTCAGAGGCCCTGATGGGATTGGAGTGAAAAACTGATATTAAAGACATTCTCTTGTCAGATCATGCAATCATTTCACTTTAATTTGGCCGTAACACACTAAAAAAAGGAGGTAATAATAGATTATTTTTCCCTAATTATTTAGTTTCAAACAGTCAGTTTCAGAATTTTCTAAAGAACAAATGGATAGAATATCATAATTTTAATAAGGGCTACACAGATAAAACAGAAATATATTGGGAAGCAGCCAAAGCTGTACTCAGAGGACATATTAAGGCATATCTATGCAGACTCAAAAAAAAACCTAAGCAAAAAGAGCTACAACTTTCCAACACAGTGAGAAATAAGTATAATGCCTATATTGCCTTTAGATCTAGGGGAAATTGGAGCAGATATACCAATGCCAAAACCCAATGGGATATTTTTTTAAAACAAAAAGCCATGCAAGAAGGGTTAAAGCAAAAAGCTCTATATAGAGGATTCACTGGAAGAGCGACTAAATATTTGTCTCGAATTGCTAAACCGAAAGACAGCAATTTAATTGCTGCTATTAGACAGAACAGGAATAGATATACGCAGCGAGAGGAAATTAAAAAAGCTTTTTATAACCACTTTCAGGGAATTTATAGAGCAGAATCCTGTCATGACTCGGATAGGGATGCGCTATGGTCCAAGCTAATCCTACCTAGGATTTCACAAGAAGATCTACAAAATTTAAATTCAGCCATTACAGAACAAGAAATAAATCTGGCTATTCAACAAGACAGACTAAATAAGGCTGCAGGACCGGACTGCCCCCCTGTGGAGTTTTACAGAATTTTGCAGGAGGAGGCGACTCCAACACTATGTAGATTATTTAACAAATATTTTAGTTCAGAAATAAGATGCTCTAAATATTTTACTGCTTCTAATGTTGTGCTTATCCTGAAGGAAAAAAAGGATCCAGAATTGGTAGATTCTTATAGACCTATATCGCTCCTTAATTCAGATTATAAATTCCTAACATCAATTATAGCCAATAGATTGCAGCCAATTCTCCAAAGTATTATACATGAGAATCAGGTCGGTTTTATGCAAGGGAGAAGTCCAATTAAGAATCTACGAAAAACAATGATTATTCTGGATTACTTCTAGAATAAGTCACAAGGGAAATGTAGGAAAGGGACGGATGCTGCTATAATAGCTTTGGACGCAGAGAAAGAATTTGACTGCATAAGTTGGAGTCACCTCTTCACGACAATAGGGAAATTTGGGTTTAGAAGATATTTTAGTAATTTTATTCAGTCAATATATAGTAATCCAGTTTCTGCTCTAGTTATAAATAATGTAGCTACAGATACTATTCCCTTGTACAGAGGTACAAGGCAGGGATGCCCATTGTCCCCCCTGCTTTTTAATATTTCACTTGAACCATTGGCTATTATGCTACGGGATCAACTAGAGGGTATCAATATAGGGGAACATAAGTTCATCCTCTCATTATATGCAGACGACCTACTAGTTTTTTTGAATAATTTAGAAGTCAATTTGCCAAAGTTTACATCTATTATGCAACTTTTTAGCTTAGTATCGGGTTATAAAATTAATTTCACTAAATCCGAATTATTATGGCTATCGAAGCCAGCCAAAAGTAGTATGAGACATCCTTTTAAAGAAACTAAATATTTGAATTACCTAGGCATAGTTTTGAGTAATAACCCACTTGAATGGTATGATATAAATATTACAAGTTGTCTGAAGATAATCCAGAATCAAGTAGAAAGTTGGAATAACCTCCCGATATCATTGATACCACGTATCATGCTAATCAAAACAATAGTATTCCCTAAAATGCTGTATCTCTTAGAATATTCCTGTTAGGCTTAAAAATAAGGATGTATTGAAATTTAACCAAATATCTTCTAAATTTATATGGAAAGGGGCAAAACCGCGGATTGCTTTGGTAAGATTAATGAGTGATAAAATGGCAGGAGGCTTAGCTTTTCCCAATATCCAATACTATAACTGGGTCTCTCTACTTAAGTACGCTATTGACTGGATTTCTGAGAAACAATACTTTACCCTGTATCAGTGTGAGTCAAATATTATTGCTCCATTTAACCTAAAGGCTCTTCTACATTGCCCAATTGAGAAGTTGCCCGGTAATGCTGATAATCTTATGACAATCAAGAACGTAGTCTGGGCATGGCAAAAATATTGTTTCGAAATTCAGGTTAATCCAAATGTAACTGAATTTTTACCAATTCAGGGGAACCCAGGATTCCAACCAGGTTATGATTCCCAAGTCTTCCAGAGCTGGGGGGGGGGGAAAGGTTTTAAACTACGTTAAACAGCTGCTGCTACCAGATGGTACAATTGACTTATTTGGTTCCATCTGCTCCAAGTATGACATGCAAAGTAAAGCTTTTTTCGCGTATTTACAGATTCGACATTATGTAGCAGATCTTCAAAAAGAATTTAAACCAAATTTGTTCATGGGCCCATTAGTAACAGGGATAAAAATATATCAAGCAGGTAGATTCTCCATTTCTACTTTTTATTAAATTTTGAATTCTAACAATAAATTAAGACAAATTACCTATATACGGTTAATATGGTCAAAATATTTTCCAGATTTAGATGTAGTGGATATACAGGGAAGCCTTCAAATAATTAATTAATTAATGATTCTTGGGTTCCTACAGCTTGGCGTGAGTCACATCTAAAAAATTTATACAATGTATACATTACTCCTGGTAAAATGTTTATTTGGTCTAAGAAAATTCATTTATGTACAAGATGTAGTAAAGAGAATGCAGATATTCTGCATTGTTTGTGGCTATGCCCCAAGATATTCCAATTCTGGTGTAAAATATCTTATTGGATCAAACAGATCAATCCTACATTTACCATAACTTCTCGAGATATTGTCTTTCTAGTTAGATATTCAACGAGATGCAAGGAACACAAATTGCTAAATACTGTACTGATATTAGCTTGTAATCTTATTTGTAGGAACTGGAAAGCGACACATGCGCCCAAATTTATAGAATTTAAGAAAGCAGTAATTATGCAAATAATATTGGAACAATATAATATATCAATTAAAAATAGCATTTTTCCTTAAATGGGAGGGAGTAATTAAATCACTTCCGAATAAAACCCAAATTCAAATAGTTAAGCCAATGAGTAACTCTACTTTCATTCTCCAAAACATTCTAGCAGGTCATTTCCCCGGGTGGTGGTTGAGCGGCACTGAAGAAGCAGTGGTGATGGTAGAGGTGAGGGGGGAGGAGTAGAGGGGAGGAGGTGTGTTTTTTTTTTTTTCTCTCTCTTTTCTCTTCTCTGTTTCATATGGTTGGTATGGATGTTGTGTTTCTAGATAACTTTGACGATTGGCCAGGTCATTGGGAGAATTCTCAAGCCAATAGTTAAAGGGGAAAAGTGTTTCTTTTTATTTCGACTAAGCATTGCATTATTACATTGAGATTATCATGTTGTTCATATTATATGCTTGTAAGTCAAATTGAGACATGGTATGTTTTTTTTTTCTACATATATGATCCTTATAAGGACCTGGCATGCTGTCATTGTCTAAACTTTAATAATATAGTTATTTATGTTATGTCCTGTTGAATTATCAGAAGATATGATTAAGTTATTACAAAATGCTATAAGAATTTTTGTTTAACTGGTTTGTGTATGTGAAACTAATAAAAATAATATTTAAAAAGAAATAAAAAAATAGTATCTAGATTCCTTACACATGCCTATAATTTGGTGAATGACACACACAAATCAGTAGAACATTTAACACAAAAGGGGTTATTTACTGGTCTGAGATCTGCTTCTGAGGATAGGATGACTATTGTGAATATATATATATATATATATATATATATATATATATATATATACTCCATCAATGAATCTATTGGCTAGTGCAGTCAGACAACATTGCAAGATTGTACAATCTGACCACACACTACCATTTGGTAATTTCGAGCCACCCAGGATGGGATTCAGACAGGGACACCATCTAAAATAACTAGTGGTAAAGAATGGTCCTATACAATGACTACGGCTTCTTGCTGAAACACGTATGCTTTGCACAGCTGATTTCTGAATTTTGCACTTTTGTTTGATTTTATGGTGGAGTAACATGTACTTTTAATATTACCCTATTGGGTGAAATAAATGCTACATTTTATGCATATTACAGGATCGGCTCAGCTCTCTTTTTTCTATATTGCTAATATGTCCAGCATTTGAGCCTATCCACCCCTGCAAGGAGTAGAGCTTAATGGTTGCCAGAGAGGACCTTTTCTGATTGGATCTCGAGACAAGCCCTCTCAAGCGGACCCTCTGATTGGTGGAACACAGCAGAAACCCTGACATGCCCACGTCTTGGCGTTACAAAGAAAGGCTTGAAGGTATTGGTGTTTACCAACAAAATAATGAAGCATTTGATTAACTTAGAAGATTCCCATTGAGGGAGCAGCTTTAAAAGGATAACTACTGGTGAGAGGACCTGGTATGCTGATACGCCGGTGAGAGGACCCGGTACGCTTGATCTCCAGCATCAACGAAGATCTGTGAGTTTCAGTTTAAGTTTTGCATATTGATCACCTGCCTTTTCTTTTGCCGGCAGCAAGTAGCCCCATCGCCCACATCTTGGTGGCTTTTAGAGGGGATCTTGGGACAGCTGCAGGGTAAGCCAAGCACGAACAGCTTGTGACATTGGTGATCTTTATATGTTAAGACTGTTAAAATTATAAAGTGCATTATCACAAACTTCGGCCAAAAGCTCCTCCTATATTCTTATTACTGAAGTTACTGTTTACATGGGCCTTAATTTATCATTATAAATATAAATATTTTGGCCACTTTATTCTCTGTTTCTATTCCTCTGTTTGCTTCCTATACAATGTTACCAGAAGGATTCTTGGTTACAGTCAAGAAAATTAGGTAGCTACAGATGTTCAAGCTGTACCACGTGCAGTTCTATAATACATATTACAAGCTTTCTACATCCCCACACTAATAAAGATTCAACATTATTTAACATGTTCAACAAAATGTGTTATTTTCTTGTTAACCTGTGTTTTGGGATGTTTTTACAGGGGAAAGATGGACAATGATATAAAAAAGGAGGATGGTGAACCATAGGAGTGCCATCAGTTTTGCATTAGACACACAGAAAACAGATCAGCCAGTGGTGAGACATTTTCTTGAGAAAATCTATACAGTGAAATATCTCAAATTCATTCTTATAGGACATGTCACCCCTTTAAGAAGATGTGGTGACAGAAAGCAAATACTGTAATAACTTGAGTCTAAATTGATCGTCACTCTCGACACTGTGCACCCTAAAGGCTTGAATGCCATCATTGATTGGCACTGCTATATATAACAATTAAGGGGTGCTGTAATGTGCATTTAAGTGTTTATCTATGGTTTAACATCTTATTTTTATTACAGGCATGATGCATTTGAAATATCCCAATGTCCAGGTATTGGGAAATGATACAGAACCCAATAGAAATATCCAGTTTATTGATAGATGGTTAGCAATATTTTTGGTTAGAAATTAGCATAACTTGATATGTGGACATAGGTGATATAGTTTATTCATGTCCCTTTAATAGTAACTTTTCCTGTCCCTTTAATATTTCTTATGTCCTTTTAAAAACATTTTTCATGTCCCTTTAATATTTTTATGTCTCTTTAAGAAGAATATTTTACATATCCATTTAACAATTTTTTCATGTTACTTTATATTTTTTATGTCCCTTTAATTTTATATGGGCTAGATTACAATTGTGGCGGAAACGGTTTTGCGCTAGCACAATTTCATGAGACATTTTCATTCCGCTGATATTACATGTTACGCTTCAATCCTTTCTAGGATCTAAGAGCTGTGGTAAACTAGTTTTCAAAACTAAAAACTTGGGGGGCGGAGCAAGCTCTGGAGCTGAGCAGTTGTGTGCCAGCGTTTCTCCAGCTATATATTGTTTTTACCCATATATTTGACCGCTCAATCCAGCTTAATGTACAAAAATAGTGTGCTTAAAGGCCTGTGGAACTGACCCAAGAAGCCCAGAGACTGAGCGTCACCAACAAGAAAATAATTTTAACAAATTCTGCGACAATCTATATCAGGACTTCTGAGAAGCGGCCATTTCTCAGCTCATGTAATGGCCTCAGGGCAGTGGAGCAAGCTACCATTAATAATTTGCCTATACTGTATAAAGAGCCAGTGAGCATAAAGCTCGGAACATGGAGGTGACTAATGCCGATATGCACAAGCTGTTGTCGGAATTTGAGCAACAAATATTTAGGAGGTTTTATAGCCTTTTGTTGAAGTTAAGGGATATGCACGTGGAGACAGTTATGTTTGACCCAGTGACGTTTAATGGGCCCAATGAGCAGCGAAAAGGAGTTCAAATGTATACGCACAAGAGTGAGGATGACCCTTTCTATATATTGGGGATCAGTTGTGTAGAGTCTGCACCCCGTGCCTCCCCCTCCACCATGGAAGATGCGGCTAACAACTGGCAGGCAACTAGAGGAGTAATCGCAGGGACAGATAAGGACATAGAACCCACTGAGGATCTCAACAACAGGATAATAATTCCCCCAATTCAAACAAGGTCAGTGGGGTGTGTAAGTAATCTTGTGGTCCCCTTCAAGCTGGATTCACTTATCACCAAAGACTCTTTAGTAGATTCCGAATAAAATTGATGGTTTGGAGACTTGGGGAAGAGCGACTCCTCCACATATTGCATACTACTGAACAGCTACCCGAGACCAGACTTCACCTGCAGGTGTGGGAGACTCGCCTTAGGTGTGACAATTTTACCCATAGGTTCAAAAGTGGCTTGTGTAATGTTCTATACTTATCTCTCAGAGGTGGGGAGGGAAAAAAAAGCTTTATATGCAAGTCTGGCATGTTATCCCAAAGGCCATAAGAGACCTTATAGTTTTTCCATCTTCATAGAACGAAAATTTCTATACCCGTTACCTACATATAGTGAGCTTTATCGTCCTATAACTTTTGTTTTTGTTACTTTCATAGTGAATGTATAGGTTCAAAAGAGGCATGTATCTCCTAAAAGCGCTCTGTGCAAGTAACTTATCCTCTGCATTATTATTTTATTGGCAGAGTTTCACAGTCTCTGCCCAGTTCGTTGAGGCTATGTTTAAGTTTGTCCTTCATATACTGTAACTGTGAAATGGCTCACCGGGCACTAACATGGAAAGAATTATTGTGTTTACTATCATGTATTCTATTACTTGCAGATTGTATGTTCCCGTAAATTCATTATGATTGCCAGGTTATAAGAGGTTTATTTAGTCCTAGCTTAATATTATTGTTAAAATTGTTTGGACATAATTTTTGTATCAATCTATTCTGTCTAACTGTAAGTTATTTATGTGTCCTCCTTGAACTTCGAAGAGTATGATCCCACCAGTGGATCTGGCTAATATGAATGACATAGGAAAGCCTACAAAAAAGGAAATAAGGGGTTTGTTTTGTAGTTTGCACCTTTAATTCTAGTTTTCTTTTTTTGTTATTGCGTCATAAAAGACATTGCATTTTCTAACATTAATGTGCTAGCCCAGGTATGCCTTTAACGTAAGGTTATGGGCATAGACTAATAGTTGTGACCTTTACAAATATGATGTTTGGATTTACGATTCAACATGTGAATATGTATGCAAATACTAATAACCTGTCTGCTTTATTATATATTTATTCTGTATTGTGCAAACCGGATGTCTGTACGTTTGTTAACCCTAATAAAAAAATATATAAAAAAAAAAACCCTAAAAAGTTCCAAAATACATTACAAAGTACACTCATAAACTACACGATTAACCCCTAAACTGCCACCCCCCACATCCCAAACAATAATTAATACTATTAACCCCTAAATCGCTATCCCCCCACATCACAAACCCTAAATAATACTATTAAACCTAAACCGCCATACCCCACATCGCAAACACTAATTTAAAATATTAACCCCTAAACTGTCATCCCCCAGATCGCAAACACTAAATAATACTATTAACCCCTAAACCGCCATACCAACACATCACAAACACTAATTTAATCTATTAACCACTAAACCACCAGCCTTCCACATTGCAAACACTAAATAATGGTATTAACCCCTAAACCCCTATCCACCCACATTGCAAACACTCATTTAAACTAATAACCACTAAAACGACATCCCTCCACAAAGCAAAGTTATAAACTAACATCTAAACCCCTAACCTAACACCCCCTACCTAACTTAACCCACATTAAAATACCCCTACATTTACTAAAAAAAAATTACCTGTAAAATTAAATAAAAAACTAATCCTACTTTTAAAAAAACCCTAACATTGCTAAAAATAAAAAACTCACATTAACCAAAAAAAAAAAAAACTAATATTACCAAAAATAAAAAAATATAACTACCAAAAATTAAGGGCCTTTTTTTTAGAGCATTGTCCTAAAGCAAACGGCTCTTTTGTTGGAAAAAAAAACACTAACCCCTCTAACTTTACCACCCCCCCAAAATAAAAAATACCTAACTAAAAAATCCTAAATTACCCATTGCCCCACTTTTTTGGGTTACCGCTTGTGCAAAATAAGTTTTTTTTAAACTTATAATACAAGAGGAACCCAACAAGCGCAAAAAGCCTAATGCTATCAATGTTTTTGCTAACGCAAAAAAAACAATTTACTGCGGCACTTGAAATCTAGCCCTATGTCTTTCACTTACAAAGCATTGTTCATGTATTGGGATATGGTCCAGAACCCAAAATCAGAAGTCAATTTATTGACAGATGATTTGCAATATTTTCGATTAGGAATTAGCATAACTTGGTATATGGACATAGGTGATTTAGAGTATCTATGTACCTTTAATAATACATTTTAATGCCTTGTTAAGATTTCTTGTGTCCCTTTAACAACATTTTATTAATTTGACTATGACCCTTTAAAAAGATTTTTTTATATCCCTTTAAGAATTCTTTCATGTTCCTTTTTTTCTGTCCCTTATATGTCTTTCCAATAATTTTATGTAGTGTTTAGGTCTCAGGAACTATAAAAATATACAATTTATGAATAATATTACTGCAATTTACATGATAAACATGCAGCTTATTTGTCTCCATTTGTATGGAGCCATTGGCAGCATTTGTGATTGGCTGTGTAAGCCACTTCCTGCAGCAGAATTCATATTTGTTTTATTTTTTATTTAATTTTTTTGATGGTTCCACTGTAATACAACTGACAGCTGATCTAAGTAAGAAAGTTTGTGAGTTAACCACGTACTTTGAGCAGGAGGGAGAATTGTATAATTTGTATTAATAGTCAATTGAGGGATATAGCGCTATGGAGCTGGTAACACCCAGAGTGGTGACATCATTCTCTAGTTACACCCCCTAGTGACCAGATGTTATGTTATTGGAATATACAATATACGCATAGATCACTGGGATATTAATATAAATGCTTATGTATTGCTGAGTATTTTTATCAAATGTATGTTATATGGATATATGTGAATCATTACACTGAATGGTTAATTAGTGGAAATTTGGTCTAATGAATGGTTGAGCACTTGGGGGAGGAGTTGTTACACATTATTTATTCACTGTGTGTGTGTATCTGTTAGTGATGACAATATTAACGGAATGTTTGCGGAAAAGAAACCTTTTGTCAGGTTAGGAAATATCCAGAAGTAGACCCAAATGCAAGGGCGAACTTAAACAACACCCTTGCACTCTGAGTTTAATCCAGGACGTGACCCCACGACAACCTCCAAAAAGCAAAGTACTCATGATATGGAGCAGGGTTAGCCTGTGCCAAAGTAATTCATGATATCAGCCAGATAGACTTCTGAATAAGGAACTGGTTTCAGGAAATGCCTTCCACAGAATCAGGAGAGCAGGGATAGTCACTTATACTCAGACAGAAGAAGGGTAAAACAGGAAACAGTTAATAATGCAGGAGTAGGTCATTTGTTATCAGGCAGTCTGAAGGTTAACACTGTGTAGACAGTCTTTGCAGAGTATGCAACAGGTAATCAGGCAGTTTGAGAGTTAACACTGTGTAGACAGTCTTTGCAGAGTATGCAACAGGTAATCAGGCAGTTTGAGGGTAAACACTGTGTAGTCAGAACTTGCAGAATTAATAACATGTAATCAGGTAGTTTGAAGGTTAACACTGTGTTGTCAGAACTTGCAGTGATAGCAACAGGTAAGCTGGTAGTTTGAAGGTTAACACAGATAATCAGTACTTGTGGAGATTGGCAACAGGATATCCAGCAGTTTGAAGGTTTACACAGAATAATAGTATTTGCAGAGTTTGGAAACAGGTAAACATGCAGATTGAAGGATTCACAGAAATAACAGTATTTGAATAGTTTGAACTACACAGAGTAGTCTGAATATGCAGGGTTTGCAGCAGGTAAACAGGAAGTTTGAAAGTTTCACAAAACAAACAGTACTTGCATTGTTTGGAGACAGGTATTCAGGAGGTTGAAGGTTAATCCAGCATAGTAAGTCCTTGAAGAGATTGGCAACAGAAAAGCAGCAGTTAGAGAGATTCCTCAGCGAAATCCTAACAGAAGCCTCAAAGTTAACAAACAAACGGACACTGGATAAACAGGAAGCCAGAATAAAAAGCCTGGTTGTGACATCATCAGGAAGGGGTGGCTCAGACACCTGTCAATCAAGCACACAGAGAGGACTGCAGAGCTTCCCAGCAGCTGAGCGTGACAGTGCCCCCTCCTCAAGGACCCCTCCGGGGGACCCGACCGGGCCTGGCAGGGTATTTCTTGTGAAAACACTTGACAAGAGCTGGAGCATGAACATGAGAGGCCGGTTCCCAAGATCGTTCAGAGATAGGATAACCCTTCCAATGGACCAGCTAGTACAGCCGATTGCCCCGTAGTTTGGAATCGAGAATCTGGCTGACTTCAAACTCAGAAGTTCCCTCTACGGAAAGTGGAGGAGGTGGTTTACTCTTGATAGAGTACCGATTGTAGATGACTGGCTTGAGTAGGGAGACATGAAACACTGGATGGATCTTGAGAGTCTTGGGTAAGGCCAGGCGGTATGCAGAAGAACAAACTCTGAAAACAATTCGAAAAGGTCCAATGTACTTAGGACCCAACTTGGTACAAGGTTGTTTTAGACGTATGAATCTGGTGGATAAAAATACTCTGTCTCCAGTACGAAGTAAAGGAGCCTTGCACCTTCTGTGATCAGCATATTTCTTATGTCTTAAGGAAGAAGAGAGTAGATTTTGACGAATGAGTTGCCAGTGATTACTGAGATTTTTCACTATACGATCTGCTCCAGGGACTTCAGTAGAACTGGTAATCATAGGAAAGGTTCTAGGTTCAAATCCATAAGCTGCCTTAAAGGGAGAGGTCTGTAATGAGGCGTTATAACGTGAGTTGTGAGCTAATTCTGCCAAAGGCAATAACTGAGACCAGTTGGAGTGGTGATGGTCTACATAATGTCTTAGAAAAGATTCCAAGGCTTGATTTACACGCTCAGTCTGTCCGTTGGATTGAGGATGGTGTGCAGTAGAAAGTGATATGTTGATTCTGAAGTGTTTACAAAAAGACCTCCAAAATTTGGAAACAAATTGGACTCCACGATCTGAGACTATGTCAGTGGGAAAACCATGTAAACGAGATATATGTAGAACAAAGAGTTCAGAAAGTCTTTGAGCTGTAGGCAAGCCTGGAAGAGGTATGAAGTGAGCAGACTTGGAGAACCGATCCACCACTACCCAAATGGTCGTATTTCCAGCAGAAACAGGAAGTCCATGGATAAGTGAGACCAAGGGTAATGAGGAATAGGAAGAGGGTGTAATAGACCAAACGGTCGATGAGAAGATTGTTTGTTCGAAGCACAAGAACTACAAGCAGCAATATAATCCTTAACATCCCTCCTCATAGTGGACCACCAAACATGCTGCTTCAGTTTCCACAATGTATTGGTTATTCCCGGATGACCTGCTGAAATGTTGTCATGAGCCCAACGTAGAAGCTGAAGACGTAATCCTTTGGGTACATACAGGATACCAGAAGGTAGTTTACAAGAAGATGGTACCCGGACTTGAGCAGCATGTAAAGCCTGTACTGGAAAAGAGGATACTTGAGCCAAAACTTTGACTGGACGTAGTATAGGTTCTGAATCCAATGGAGAAGGTTCAGAAGATTGGAACTGCCTAGATAAAGCATCTGCCTTGGAATTTTTTGAACCAGGAACATAGGAAAGTACAAAATTAAACCTGGAGAAGAACAAGGCCCACCGAGCCTGACGAGGATTGAGACGTGTAGCTGTTTGGAGGTATAAAAGATTCTTGTGATCTGTCAGAATGAAAAAAGGTTGACTGGTACCCTCTAACCAATGCCTCCATTCATCCAAAGCTAATTTTATAGCCAAAAGCTCCTTATTGCCCACATCATAATTTAACTCGGCAGGATTGAATTTCTTTGAAAAGAACGCCACAGGATGTATCTTGCTGGTAGTCGGATCACGTTGGGAGAGAACAGCTCCAGCTGCTATAGAGGAAGCGTCAACCTCCAAAATAAACTGGAAAACAGGAATTGGATGACTGAGAAGAGGTGCAGAAGAAAATGCTGATTTTAGCATTTCAAAAGCCTGTACTGCCGAAAAGGACCAGTTCTTACAATTTTGCCCTTTCTTAGTAAGAGAAGTGAGTGGAGACGTGATGTCAGCAAAGTTCTTTATAAACTTTCTATAGTAATTGGCAAAGCCAAGAAACCTCTGCAGGGATTTGAGAGTAGTTGGTCTGGGCCAGTCCTTGATAGCCGACAGTTTAGCAGGATCCATCTCAAAACCTGATTCAGAAATGATATACTCCAAAAATGGGATGGAACTCTGATGAAAAGAGCATTTCTCCAATTTAGCGAACAGGGAATTGTCTCGTAACCTCTGAAGAACCAGTCTTACATGATGTACATGTTCCTGTAATGTTTTTGAATAGATTAGAATGTCATCGAGGTAAATGATAACAAATTGATTTAGATAATCTCTGAAGATTTCGTTAGCAAAGTGCTGAAATACTGCTGGTGCATTGCACAATCCAAATGGCATTACTAGATACTCATAGTGACCAAATCTAGTGTTAAATGCCGTCTTCCATTTGTCTCCTTTACGGATTCTGACCAGATTGTAGGCCCCACGGAGATCTAACTTGGAAAAATAGAAGCACCTTGAAGACGATCGAATAACTAAATAAATGAGCGGCAATGGATAGCTGTTTTTGACAGTAATCTGATTCAAGGCTCGATAATAAATACAGGGACGAAGACCTCCATCTTTTTTCCCAATGAAGAAAAAACCTGCACCCACAGGTGAAGAGGAAGGACGAATGAATCCTCTGGCTAAGTTGTCCTTTATGTATTCCTCAAGAGAGACATTTTCTTGACGAGAGAGGGGATAGGTCCTTCCCTTAGGTAGAGGAGCCCCTGAATACAATTCGATAGGACAGTCAAATATCCGGTGTGGAGGTAATGTCTCAGCCTCTTTTTTAGAAAACACATCACTAAAGGCATGATAGTAATTGGGCAATGATCCACCATAGCTACGACAGGACAGGATGGTTTAGAGGGATTTTGCAGGCAATGTTTGAAACAGGTAGTTCCCCAGGAAATAAGTTCTCCTTTAGACCATGAGAAAACTGGATCATGAAGCTGCAACCAAGGTAACCCCAGAATCAATGGTATGTGGGGAGAAGAGATGACATCAAAACGAATAGTTTCAGAATGAAGTATGCCCACAGTCAAAAGAAGAGGAATGGTAGAATGTTTTATGATACCAGTACCTAGAGGCTGTCCACTGACAGTAGTTACCTTAACCCCTTAATGACCGCAGCACTTTTCCATTTTCTGTCCGTTTGGGACCAAGGCTATTTTTACATTTTTGCGGTGTTTGTGTTTAGCTGTAATTTTCCTCTTACTCATTTACTGTACCCACACATATTATATACCGTTTTTCTCGCCATTAAATGGACTTTCAAAAGATACCATTATTTTCATCATATCTTATAATTTACTATAAAAAAATTATAAAATATGAGGAAAAATTGAAAAAAAAAACACTTTTTTTAACTTTGACCCCCAAAATCTGTTACATATCTACAACCACCAAAAAACACCTATGCTAAATAGTTTCTAAATTTTGTCCTGAGTTTAGAAATACCCAATGTTTACATCTTCTTTGCTTTTTTTGTAAGTTATAGGGCCATAAATACAAGTAGCACTTTGCTATTTGCAAACCACTTTTTTTTCAAAATTAGCGCTAGTTACATTGGAACACTGATATCTTTCAGGAATCCCTGAATATCCATTGACATGTATATATTTTTTTTTAGTAGACAACCCAAAGTATTGATCTAGGCCAATTTTGGTATATTTCATGCCACCATTTCACCGCCAAATGCGATCAAATAAAAAAAATCGTTCACTTTTTCACAATTTTTTTCACAAACTTTAGGTTTCTCACTGAAATTATTTACAAATAGTTTGTGCAATTATGGCACAAATGGTTGTAAATTCTTCTCTGTGATCCCCTTTGTTCAGAAATAGCAGACTTATATGGCTTTGGTGTTGCTTTTTGGTAATTAGAATGCCACTAAATGCCACTGCGCACCACACGTGTATTATGCCCAGCAGTGAAGGGGTTAATTAGGGAGCATGTAGGGAGCTTGTAGGGTTAATTTTAGCTTTAGTGTAGTGTAGTAGACAACCCCAAGTATTGATCTAGGCCCATTTTGGTATATTTCATGCCACCATTTCACCGCCAAATGCGATCAAATTAAAAAAAACGTAAAATATTTCACAATTTTAGGTTTCTCACTGAAATCATTTACAAACAGCTTGTGCAGTTATGGCACAAATGGTTGTAAATGCTTCTCTGGGATCCCCTTTGTTCAGAAATAGCAGACATATATGGCTTTGGCGTTGCTTTTTGGTATTTAGAAGGCCGCTAAATGCCACTGCGCATCACACGTGTATTATGGCTAGCAGTGAAGGGGTTAATTAGGTAGCTTGTAGGGAGCTTGCAGGGTTAATATTAGATTTAGTGTAGAGCTCAGCCTCCCACCTAAAACATCAGACCCCCTGATCCCTCCCAAACAGCTCTCTTCCCTCCCCCACCCCACAATTGTCCCCGCCATCTTAAGTACTGGCAGAAAGTCTGCCAGTACTAAAATAAAAGCTATATATATATTTTTTTAATGATTTTTTTAAGCATATTTACATATGCTGCTGTGTACTATCCCCCCTTAGCCCCCAACCTCACTGATCCCCCCCCCAAACAGCTCTATCCCCTCCCACTCTAACTTAATGGGCGCCATCTTGGGTACTGGCAGCTGTCTGCCAGTACCCAGTTTAGAAGAAAAAAAATGGTTTGTTTTTTTAATTTTTTGAAATTTTCTGTAGTGTAGCTTCCCCACACACAAACCAACCCCCCCACCCCTCCACGATCGTTTTTTGTGCTTTTGCACAAACATGATTAGCCAGGTTTTATTAAATACTTTTCCGTAGTGTAGCGGTTCCCACCCGCTCCCGCCCCGTGCACGCGCCCGCCCGCCACCCTCCGTGCACGCGCGCGCGCCCGTGCGCGCCCCTGGCGGTCACGCCCCCGATCCCGCCCCCCGTGACATCACGCGGCACACCGATGGCCGCCCACCCGCCTCCCAATTCGGCTCCCACCCACCAACGATACCGGCCATCGATGTCCGGTGCAGAGAGGGCCACAGAGTGGCTCTCTCTGCATCGGATGGCCATGTGAGGTTATTGCAGGATGCCTCCATATCGAGGCATCACTGCAATAACCGGAAAGCAGCTGGAAGCGAGCAGGATCGCTTCCAGCTGCTTTCCACACCGAGGACGTGCAGGGTACGTCCTCAGGCGTTAACTGCCTTTTTTTTGAGGACGTACCCTGCACGTCCTCGGTCATTAAGGGGTTAATTAACTGTTTCTTGGCTTGAAGAGGAATCCTGAGAGAGTCAGCAAAGTTTGAATCAATGAATACTCCAGCAGCTCCAGAATCGATGAGAGCTTGAGCTCGAAACTTGGTGTTTCCAAAAGAGATAGTTACAGGAACAAAAAGTTTAGAATTGAGGGAAGACATGGGATCCTGGCTTAACTCTGTCCCTCTATCAAAAGTTAAGCCTTGGCTTTTACTGGCCAGATAGGACAGTCCTTCAGTAAATGTCCTTTGGTACCACAATACAGACATAACCCAAGAGTATGCCTTCTATGGCGTTCAGCTTCTGACAATTTAATAGCTCCTACTTCCATGGGTTCCACAGACTCAGGAGATTGGGAATTATTATTAGAAAGACTTGAGGTTCGAATAGGAGGACGAAATGAAGATTTAACAAAGGATCTCCGATTCCTATCTCTCTCCTGAAGACCTTCAGAATGCCGGGCGTCAAGAGTAATACATAAATAGATAAGACCCTCCAATGAATCGGGGAGTTCCCGAAATACTAGTTCATCCTTAAGGCGTTCGCAAAGTCCTTTGCGAAAGGCTGCCCGTAAGGCTCCATGGTTCCAATCAGTTTCTGCGGCTAAAGTCCTGAATTCAATATCATATTGAGCTACCGAAAGGGATCCCTGTCTCAGATCCAACAATCCTGCCTCAGCAGCTGCAGACCTCCCAGGCTTGTCAAAAACAGAAGAAAAAATGGACACAAATAATTCCACATCCTGTAGTAACGGATCATTCTTCTCTAAAAGAGGGGACACCCAGGCTAGAGCCTTACCCTTCAAGAGAGAAATAATAAAGGTGATTTTGGAAGTAGAATTGGAAAAAACTTGAGGATTGTTTCTGAAGTGTAAACGACACTGATTAAGGAATCAACAGCTTTCTTCAGGATTACCGTCATATTTATCTGGAAGTGGGATTCGTGGTATATTCTGTCCAACAGTTTGAGGTGGATTAAAGACAGCATTGGTGCTAGTAGCAGTAGCAGCAGGAGTCACCGTCGATTAAGAAGGAGCGGAGAGGTTATGTAGCAGAGCAGTAATCTGGTCAAGCTTGGAATCCAAAGATTGCAAATGAGCAGGATGATTTCCTAGAAGTTGCCCTTGTAGAGCCACAGCCCTGGAAAACTCGTCAGGGTCCATATTATTGTCCGTTTGTACTGTCAGGTTAGGAAATATCCAGAAGTAGACCCAAATGCAAGGGCGAACTTAAACAACACCCTTGCACTCTGAGTTTAATCCAGGACGTGACCCCACGACAACCTCCAAAAAACAAAGTACTCACGATATGGAGCAGGGTTAGCCTGTGCCAAAGTAATTCATGATATCAGCCAGATAGACTTCTGAATAAGGAACTGGTTTCAGGAAATGCCTTCCACATAATCAGGAGAGCAGGGATAGTCACTTATACTCAGACAGAAGAAGGGTAAAACAGGAAACAGTTAATAATGCAGGAGTAGGTAATTTGTTATCAGGCAGTCTGAAGGTTAACACTGTGTAGACAGTCTTTGCAGAGTATGCAACAGGTAATCAGGCAGTTTGAGAGTTAACACTGTGTAGACAGTCTTTGCAGAGTATGCAACAGGTAATCAGGCAGTTTGAGAGTTAACACTGTGTAGACAGTCTTTGCAGAGTATGCAACAGGTAATCAGGCAGTTTGAGGGTAAACACTGTGTAGTCAGAACTTGCAGAATTAATAACATGTAATCAGGTAGTTTGAAGGTTAACACTGTGTTGTCAGAACTTGCAGTGATAGCAACAGGTAAGCTGGTAGTTTGAAGGTTAACACAGATAATCAGTACTTGTGGAGATTGGCAACAGGATATCCAGCAGTTTGAAGGTTTACACAGAATAATAGTATTTGCAGAGTTTGGAAACAGGTAAACATGCAGATTGAAGGATTCACAGAAATAACAGTATTTGAATAGTTTGAACTACACAGAGTAGTCTGAATATGCAGGGTTTGCAGCAGGTAAACAGGAAGTTTGAAAGTTTCACAAAACAAACCGTACTTGCATTGTTTGGAGACAGGTATTCAGGAGGTTGAAGGTTAATCCAGCATAGTAAGTCCTTGAAGAGATTGGCAACAGAAAAGCAGCAGTTAGAGAGATTCCTCAGCGAAATCCTAACAGAAGCCTCAAAGTTAACAAACAAACGGACACTGGAGAAACAGGAAGCCAGAATAAAAAGCCTGGTTGTGACATCATCAGGAAGGGGTGGCTCAGACACCTGTCAATCAAGCACACAGAGAGGACTGCAGAGCTTCCCAGCAGCTGAGCGTGACACCTTTTGTACAACCAAAAATGTATCATGATTTTCAGAACTAGTTATTACTACTATATTAGCTGATAAATATTAACATTTTCTCGTCTGGTAAAACCTAATTGCTTTATAATTGTACTACATATCATGTGATTAATGATGCTCCAACCCTCTGTAAATTTAAAAGTGAGGCTAAAGGGACATGTTACTCAAATGCTAAGAATTTTGAAAGTGGTGCAGCATATGTATAAAAAGATTGACTAGAAAATAACACAGTTAAACATTTTTATGTAAAAAAGAAGATATTTTACCTCAAAATGTCCTCAGTAACCACATTCAGAATGCTTTTCCCAGGGCTTGCAAGGATACCTGCATCTAGCACGTGCATGCAAGTCAGTTTTTCCCTCCTTAATTTAATAAAGTTTATAACAAAATCTTACAAGATTATAGTGAAATCCCATGAGATCCCAGTGAATCAATGTGTGAACTCAGCATTATTGATGTTGATTGGCTGTTTTTTTTACCATGCAGATGTGTCATGGGACCGGGAGGAACCCTCTTACCTTGGTGCTGGGTGTTCTCCTGGCCTCCTTGTGTTGCCGGTATGGCGGCCGTGAGCGGGTCGCATGCGATCTGGTACCCGCACACGTGTTGTCGCGGGTGTTGGGGTGTGCATGCGCGAGCATGGCGGGAGCGAGCATCACGTTTATGACTCCGGATCAGCGCGGGGAGTGTCTAGAGGACACTCCCTCCTTTAGCATGGTCCTTACTGGCTACCTGGAACTGAAGCTCCTTGGTTGTCAGGGTGATGAGGGCGTTCCTAGTCCCTGTAGGCCTTATAAACCAGGCACTCCCCTAGCCCAGTGCTAGATTATTCTGCCTACTTCCAGAGACCAAGCTATTTTCTCCTGCAACCATATTTTTCCCTTCAATATTTTTTACTTCCTAGTTATTGACTTTGGCTTATTCCTCTGACTACATGTACCTCTAGCTGCCCTGACTACGGAATTGTCTGACCAATCTTATCTCAATATCTGTGTCTCCTTTTACTGGGTTTCAGACCTTAAAAGGATAGTAAACTCATTTTTTCTGTTAGAATTCATAAAGATTGTCACATAATAACAAACATTGCAATATACATCTATTAATTAAAACATTTGCATTAGAAGATATATTTAATTAAATATTTCAATCTAGCCCAAGCCCTCTGAAAATGAACAATATCAGCAAATAAATGTGCTTTTACGCACTAATCACTTTATTTAAAGATAGCCACCAGCGCATGCCTAATCCTACACGTACACCTGCTACGTCACAGTAACGCTGAAGTAGTTCCAGGCTGGGCATTACTGTGTACGAGCAGGCAGCAGGAGTGGCTTGACTAAGGGGTATGTTTCTAACTGTCTCGGGCACTCCCTCCAGCTGCCGTAGTATGTTTCTGCCTGGAAGATCGCATCGGACAAACTATTTATATTTAGAAATGTTTGGCAGTTATACTGTATGTCCCATGCAATCTTCCAAGCAGAAACACACTACATCTAATAGCTTTCTATATTAATTACACTTTACATACTGCCTGAATGAGCACTATACTTTGGTATAACAGAGGCTATATCACTGCTGATCCCTATAGTGATAATCAGTATTTGCAGCAGCATCACATTCTACCCTTGCATCCCCCCCTCTCCAACCTAGCTAGCCCAAAAGCTTGTATATGTAATAAATTATCTACAGACCCAGACTCACAGGAATTCCGGCAGATGAAAGTTACACTCTCTGCTCTGTGAAACACTGTGCAGAGTGTATAGGGTTAAAATAACAGAGCAGAGAGTGTAACTTTCATCTGCCTGAGTTCCAGAGAATCGGTGTCAGTAGATCATTTATTAGATATACAATCTTGTTGGCTAGCTTGGTAGGAGAGTAGGGAGGTAAGAGAAGAATGTAATGCTGCAAATACTGATTATCACTATGGGGAGCCCTGTTACACAGCTGTCTGGGATGATATGTCTGGCCAGAAATCTGTAGGATACTGTGTCTTCTACTGTTGGGCACATATGAAACCTAAGAAAAGACCAATGCTCAACATATCCTCGGCTAAACCAATTTCTTGTAAGAACCAGCTGCATCAGGCTGGCAGAGGCATATAGCGGCCAGCAGGGAATAGTGTCAATTAATATTTTAAAGAAACACCCATTATTACATTGCGTTGTTAGTAATTTGCATGGATACCCGTACATATTTTCTCAATTACAGAGAAATGAATAACGCCCACTATGTTAAGGGGATTCTACAGTGTGATACGGCTCAAGAGGAAGTGAGCTGCTATTGGTTAAAAAATAGAGAGTGACTTAGTACTGCTTTTTAGGAGGGTTATTAGTACTATTGAGCAGGGCACTATTTTATCAGGAAAAGGGTATGTTTTTAAAATATCTATATTCTGCAAATTTAATTTCAGAGAGCTGATATATTGCTTGAGTCTTAAAGAATATTTAAGTAGGGAATTTGGTGCGGTTGTTTTCTATAACCTTTCCCATTATAGAACCCACAGGAGCTAGTGACCCTATGGTTACACTTACTCAACAACTAGCACAGATGACACAAGCTATACAGGATTTCCAAGGAGGCCATGAGGCTTTACTGCAATGGGAGAGGGACAGAGAAAGAAGAGTGGCTGAAGCTACAGCACTTCCTCCTCCTATAGTCACATCACCACCATGTTTCTTTGAAACCTTTACTGCTGAACCCTCAGTCGCTATGCCTGAAAAAAATTCTGGCAAGAGGTCCGAATACTGTACCTTTATTACCTCATGTGAGTTACTATTCTCCTTAAAGCCACGTACCTACTTATCAGACTTTGTGAAGGTACCTACGGCAATCTCTTTACTCACTGGACCTCCACAGACATGGGCTCATCAAATGCTCCATAAGAACAGTCCAGTCCTAGCAACATGGGAATCATTTATAGCTGACATGAATCCCCTTTATGACAATCCACTTCGCTCCTCTACAGCCCGTAATGCTCTCCATTCCCTACGTCAAGGGAGATGTCCTGTAGAGGACGACATCACAAAATTTAGTGAATTGGCACCAGACATTGCTCTAAATTATGTAGCTCTTATTGACCAGTTTCGTATTGGTCTCAACGACTATTTGAAAGATGAGCTAGCACGTGTAGGAATTCCTACTACCCTGGAGGATCTGATTCTGTTGGTCTCTCAATTGGATCAATGTCTTCATGAAATACGACACAAAAAACAAATCAATATACCAATGTTATCCCGTTGTTCCGAGTACTTTGGAGTTCCTGTGCCTGTAACTACACATTCAGTGGTCCCCACTGATCAAGGCGAAGCCATGCAAATTGTAAGACGAAATCTTCATCTATTTCTCTACTGTGCCAAATCTGGTCATGTCTTAAAGGATTGTCCATCAAGACCCCAGTCTGGTATGTCTCTGTCTTATGTGATCAGCCCTAAGCTTCCTTCTATCCCTAACACTACTCATCTCACTATTCCTGTTACCTTACAGCTGGGAAATAGATCCATTGAGTTGATGGCTATCCTCGATTCTGGTGCAAGCAGTTGTTTTCTGGATTTAACACTTCAACTACAAGTACCAACCTGCCAGAAAGAGCACCCTTCATTGCTTCACATAGTTGATGGCAGTACGATCAGAACAGGGCCTGTTACACTGGAATCCCTTCCTATATCAATCCACATAGGAAATCAACATCGAGAGGATATTGCACCTTCCCCGCTGTTCCCTGTAATCTTAGGTATAACCTGGTTAAAAAGGCATAACCCAACAGTGGATTGGATAACTGGCAATTTATCCTTCTCCTCCTTGTGTATTGGTACCTGTCTATAAACATCTCATCCCTCAGATTTCCTACTTACTTCAGAATCATCAAGCCTTCCCTCAAATTACAGAGAGTTCTTGGATGAAATCAAGAAAAAAGGAGCCAACAGATTACCCCATCACAGATCCTATGATTGCCCCATTGAACTGTTGCCTGGAGCTCCTCTTCCTTTTGGATGTATCTTTTCTCTGTCTGAACCTGAGTCAAAATATCTGAAAGAATACATCAAAAAAAATCTTGCTAAAGGGTTTATAAGACCCTCCCACCTCGACAGTGGGTGCTGGTATATTTTTTGTAGGGAAAAAGATGGAGGACTCTGGCTGTGTATCGATTACTGAGCTCTTAATGCTATTTCTGTAAAGAACAAATACCCTCTACCATTAATACCAAAACTACTGGATAGAGTTAAAGATGCCAAGGTATTTACAAAAATAGAATTTAGAGGAGCCTATAATCTGGTTAGGGTTAAAGATGGACATGAATGGAAAATGGCTTTCCGTTCACATTTTGGGCATTATGAATACATCATCACGCCCTTTGGGTTGTGTAATGCCACGGCCATCTTCCAACACCTCATTAACGATACATTTCAAGGTCTATTGGACACCTTCATTGTTGCTTACCTAGAAAACATCCTCATCTGTTCCCCATCCCTTGGGAAGCATGAAAAATTTGTAAAGACGGTATTGACGCGATTAAGACAACATCAATTAT
Source organism: Bombina bombina (assembly GCF_027579735.1). NCBI lineage: Eukaryota > Metazoa > Chordata > Amphibia > Anura > Bombinatoridae > Bombina > Bombina bombina. Next base: position 641,983,909 of record NC_069503.1, read on the forward strand.
ACGGGAAACTAGAAAAAAGCATTTTTGAGGTCAACTCGGTTGAATTCCTTGGTCATGTGTTGTTTCCGGGTCACTTTAAAATGGACCATAAAAAAAAAATACAAGCCTTCATCCACTTGCTCATTCCTACAGAAAATTCATTAAAAAGTTCTCTGCCATATGTGCTCCCAAAACAGTGTTGACAAAAAAATCTACCTATTTTTAGTGGACTTCAGAAGCTCAGAAAGTCTTCATCACTCTCAAACGTCTCTTAACTCATGCCCCGATTTTAAGACAACTGGACACTCAACACCCTTTTTTCCTGGAAATGGATGCCTCTGAACTCACCCTAGGAGCAGTCCTGTCACAGAAGAGAGGAAATAAACATTTCCTCCATCCTGTGGCATTCTACTCACATAAATTAACAATTGCTGAACGGAATTATAATGTGGGAGAAAAGGAATTACTAGCAATTAAAACCACTCTGGAAGAATGGAGGCACTGGCTTGAGGGGGCAGTATATCCCATTACTGTCTACACAGATCATTGTAATCTTGAGTATATCCACTCCACAAAATGACTGCGACCACTTCAGGCTCAATGGGTACTATTATTTTCCCGCTTTAATCTTCAAATAACCTATCGACCTGGTTCCAAGGATGGCAAGGCTGATGCTTTATCCCATATGCATTTGATAGAGGATTCAAATACTCAAAACAATACCGAACACTTCTTGCAACCATCTTATTTTCTTGCTACTCATAGTACTCTCATAAACACAATTCAAAAATCTAGTATTAATGTACCAACAGAAGCCACACATCTTCCAGTGGTTCAAGGTCCTTGTTACCATCAGCATCAGGTATGTGTTCCTGTTATTCACCATTTAAAGATACTTCAGCTGCATCAAGACAATCCTATGGATGGACATCGCGGTATACAAAACACCACAGAACTAATACAATGCCACTTTTGGTGGTCCTCTTTGTCTAAAGAGGTACACTCCTTTGTACAGACCTGGTCTGTATGTGCACGTAAACACTCCACCAAGAAACCTGCCAGATTGTTACAACCACTACCCTTCTCTATGCAACCATAGAGGGATATATCCATAGATTTCATTGTGGACTTCCTTCCTTCCAAAGTCCATACCATGATTATGGTAGTGGTTGATAGATGCACCAAAATGGCACACTGTATTCAATTTTCCTACAGCACAACAAACCTAAGATCTGTTTTTGCAATATGTGTTTCATCTCCATGGAGTTCCTCATATTATAACTACAGACCACGGCACTCAGTTTACCTCAAGATTCTGGAAACATTTTTGTCATGGCTTATGTAATTCTTATGGTCTTTCATTTGCTTACCATCCTCAATCCAATTTCCAAACAGAGAGAACCAATCAAACACTCGAACAGTATCTGTGATGTTTTTCTTCCTATCTATAGGATAATTGGTTGGATCTTCTCCCCTTGGCAGAATTTGCTTACAACAACCATCAGAGCTCGTCTAGTAAGCTTTTGCCCTTCTTTGCTAACTATGGATATTATCATAACACACTACCCGATCTACCTTCCGTTATTCCTGTACCTGAAGTTTCTCATCGTTTACGTAACTTCCATTCACACTTGCGGAAATTAGTTCAACAATTAACCAGTAACCAAGCGCAACAAAAACGTCAAACAAATAAAAGAAGAACCCCTGCACCTTGTTATCACATTGGAGACAAAGTATGGCTATCTAATCAACATCTCTGTCTCTCTTGTCCTTCAAAGAAGTTGGGTCCTCAATATATAGGCCCTTTTTCTGTAGCCAGGATTATCAATCCCAATGCTGTCCAGCTGAGTCTTCCTTCTCAATACAAGATAGAGAATCGGGTACAGCACTACTGTTTGTGGGTGAACATAAGGACAGGAAACACTGCAAGATCTCCACACATAGAACAATCCAAAGAATGTCCACAGCATTCCAATGTCTCTTTCAGCACTTTATTGTGACAAGTAAAATAGCGACGTTTCGGGGTCACAGCCCCTTAGTCATGTTTGATACATTATACATTTAACAAGACTTTAAATCCTTTTTTGATGCCAAAGAGCATCTGGCTATACACATACTCCATCTAGTGGTTGTTGTGTGAAATTACATTGTTACTTACATATTACATGTGTATTCTCATAATGATATATTTAATTACATGTATAATACATTTATTAAATATGCCACATCTTATTCTAATATCATTGTGGTTTATCCATTGCATAAAACTGATAAGGATATTAAATACGAGAGTTGAATATATACTTATTTACAAAAAACTGAACATACATATTAAAAGAAACAGAATTAGATGCCGCACAGATTATTGCCCTTATGAAGGGCTCAAGGGATTTTCTCAGACCTGCACCAGCAAAAAATATAAGTAAGGAATATGAATCACTGAAAATTAAACAGATGAAATGGGACCTGCATGCCACAACATTGGCCGAATATTATAGGGTTAAGAGGATCCCAAGGGGCTCCTAATGAGCACTTGCCCTACTCTATTAAAAGATAATAAAATATATTGCGAGAAATTTGAAGCAATACTGAATAAAAGTTTTATTCAATTTAATGGTGTGGACTGTCGAGTCATTACTGAAAGAAATGGAGATACAGGAGGACAATGTTAAAAAACACAAAGGGGAACTACTCACCACTATGTCTGCTGAAGACTTTGAGAGTATGGAAAGAAGGATTGAAGAAAAAATTCAAACGGAACAAAAAGCAATAAAAGAAACCAAGAGATCCAAGTTCCAAAGGGATGAGGATGATTATCGCCAAGGCAGAGTATACAGATGGTGTTTCAGTAACCAAGTCAACCGGCAGACGCAAGGAGTCAGGGGCAGACGAAGAACCTATCAGCAAAATGGTAAAGCAGCAACGTCATGGAGGTGCGACAAGTGGATCGAGCACACTGGAAACGTCATATGATGGATCATCCCCTTTGGAGAAGAGTGGCGGTGAGGAAAATACAGCCGAGGTGGCCACAAACATAACAAGTGGAACGTCAGGAGGGATACTCAGATTGGACCGCAAGGCCAAGAAGAACCAAAGACATTAATTTGTTAGGACACTGTCGACATACTATACTCTTACTGATAATGAGAATAGACTGCTAAATAAGGGATTGTCATTCTTCCCCTATGATAAAACTGATTTCTTTGAGTTAGATAAGGATCTACAGAAATTGTAATGCAATATAAAATTAAAAATATGGTTTAATAGCAGCAATAACAGTGTGAAGAGTACTGATAATTCTGAGATAAATGAATGGTCATTACAAAAACTGGGGTTACATTAAAAGGGCACCCTTAATTCCACAATTAATAACCATAGTGTTAATACTTTTATCAATTTAGTAGAAAATGGAGTTAAAAAATTGAGAAATAAGAGCAAGAGTGGTAAAAATCAGATAAACAACGGTCAAATGACCAGATTAACTAAATTGTCTACTGAAGAGTATAACACTTTGGATATTATTTGGAATCATTCTTAAAGGGGCAGACAAGGGAGGAGCCACTTTCATATTGGACAAGTCATACTGCATAGGTGAAATGTTTGTCCAATTGGGGGATACAAGTACATATAAAAAACTTCACACTAATCCCCTTTCCAACATTCAGAAATAAATCACAGTGATATTATAAATGGCTTTGGATAGAGGGGTCATTGATAAAAAAAAAAGCTGATTACCTTTATGTACCTGCACCCCGTAATCCACTATTTTACACGGTCCTCAAGTTCCACAAGGACAGCAAGAGACCACCAGGGAGACCCATAGTCTCAAGCGTAGATTCTGTGTACACTAACATATCTAGGTTTATAGACAAAATATTACAACCAGAAGTTGGTAAAATGTTGAGTTATTTGAAGGATACAAATCACTTTCTAGAGAAAGCAAAATTTCTAGAATTTCCCTCTGAGAAATATTTGTTGTTCACTATGGATGTGAGAAGTTTGTATACTTCAATAAAGCACGAAACAGGTATAGCCATAATATTCAAGAATCTATTAGTGAACAAGAAATATACTCATGAACAGGGTGATTTCATAGAAGAACTTCTGAGACTAATATTGTACTTGAATTTCTTATTGTTTCAGGACGAGTGGGACAGCCATGGTTTCCAATGTCACCCCATCATATGCCAACTTTTTCATGAATGAATTTGAGGAGAGCATCATCTATAAGAACAATAAATTTAAGAAATATGAAGTCATATGGTGGCGGTACATTGATAATGTGTTTAGCGTGTGGTGGGCGATATTGTATCCCCATTAAACTTTGTAAATGAACTGAATTTTATAGTGAGAGGTCTAGAATTCACTGTGACACACATTGAGAAGTCTGTGTCGTTCTTAGATACAAGGGTCTATAGGACAGGCAACCAATTAGGATTTGACCTATATGTGAAGGACACAGACAAGAGCACTTTACTGCAATACAATATCTTTCACCCCAGACAGTTGGTTAACTCTCTACCAAAGAGCAAGCTCCTTAGGGTCAACAGAATAGTCAGTGAAGACAAAAACCGAGAGGTTAGGATACAGGAAATGTCAAGTAAATTCCTAGACAGGGGATATTGATTTTTTTTTAAAGAAAATCTAATGAGAACAGGATGGTTTTTGTATCCCAATACAACCCCTTGAGTGATAAGATATCAAAATTTATCAGACAGAATTGACATATTCTTAAGGAATGTAAGCAAGATATAGTCCCATTTCAAGATCCTCCCCTTATGGCCCATAGGAGGGTGAAAAGCCTAAGGGACTATTTGATAAAAACTGATGTGGGTCCCAAAAAAGAGCACATCAAGACCACTATAGGAAATAAGAGATCAGGCAGTTTCCCATGCCTGAATTGTATGAGCTGTAGCTCTAATATCAGAGGGGTAAACTTTTATCACCCACATAGTGGGAAGAAATACAACATTAATGGGTACTATACTTGTGAATCCTCCTTTGTAGCTTTCTTAATAGCATGTTCTATGGTATATTTAGGGGAAACTACTCGCAAAGTGAGAGATAGAATGAGCCAACATAGCTCCAATATTAGTTGCAAAAACCTGGAGGCTTCTCAAACACTTCTTGGAAAAAGGCCATGGTATAAGCCAATTAAGATGGCAGGTCGTTGACCACATAAGGCCTCCCAGGAATGGTATGGACAGGGAAACTGCTGAACCAAAAGGAACTGTGGAGGATACACAAACTTGAGACCCTGGCCCCAAGGGGCCTTAAAGGGACCCAGCACCCAATTTTTTTATATCATGATTCAGATAAAGCATGCAATTTTAAGCAACTTTCTAATTTACTCCTATTATCAAAATCTTTTCATTCTCTTGGTATCTTTATTTGAAATACAAGAATGTAAGTTTAGATGCCGGCCCATTTTTGGTGAACACACTGTGCTGTTCTTGCTGATTGGTGGGTAAATTTACCTACCAATAAACAAGTGCTTTCCATGGTCCTGAACCAAAAAAATAGCTTAGATGCCTTCTCTTTCAAATAAAGAATGCAAGAGAATGAAAAACAATTGATAATAGGAGTAAATTAGAAAGTTGTTTAAAATTGCATGCTCTATCTGAATCACGAAAGAAAAAAATTGGGTTCAGTGTCCCTTTAAAAAAAGAATATGATCTCACCTGTTTCTTTTAATATGTTTGTGCAGTTATTTTGTAAATAAGTATTTATTCAACTCCCGTATTTAATATCCTTATCAGTTTTATGCAGTGGATAAACCACAATGATATTAGAATGAGATGTGGCATGTTTAATAAAGGTATCATACATGTAATTAAATGTATCATTATGAGAATACAAATGTAATATGTAAGTAACAAGGTAATTTAACAGAACAACCACTAGATGGAGTATGTGTATAGCCAGAGGCTCTTTAGTGCCAAAAAAACATTTAAAAGTCTTGTAACAGTGTATAATGTAGCAAGCATGACTAAGGGGCTGTGACCACGAAACATCGCTATTTTACTTGTCACAATAAAGTGCTAAAAGAGACTTTGGAGTGCTGTGAACATTATTTGGGTTTTTCTTCTCAATACAAGATACATCCGGTTTTCCATGTTTCTCTTCTTAAACCTTGGCATAACAGTTATTTTCCTTGCCGTGAAGTCACTCCTCTTCCACTAATACAAGTACAGGACAATGATGAATATGAGATACAAGAGTTCCTGGATTCCAGGAGGAGGCATGGTAGATTGGAATACCTAGTCCACTGGAAGGGGTATGGTGCTGAGGATCGTTCCTGGGAGCCTGTGGATCATCTCCATGCAGATGTTTAAATTAGAGCTTTCGATTGGAGACATCCTAATTGGCCCTCTCAAGTTCGAGCCCAGAGATCGTGCCTTGGTGGGAGGCACTGTCATGGGACTGGGAGGAACCCTCTTACCATGGTGCTGTGTCTCCTCCCGGCCTCCTCGCGTTGGTGGTATGGCGGGGGTGCGTGGGTTCACGTGTGTACGTGCACAAACCAGTACCTGCACTCTTAGTGTTGTGGGTGCTGGTGCGTGCATGCGCGCAAATGGCAGTTGTGCGCGTCACGTTCATGACGCCAGATGAGCGCAGGGAGTGTCTAGAGGACACTCCCTCCTTTATCAGGGTCCTTATTGGCTACCTGGAAGTGAAGCTCCCTGGATGTCAGGGTGATGAGGGCATTCCTAGTCCCTGTAGGCCTTATAAGCCAGGTACTCCCCTAGCCCAGTGCTAGGTTTTTCTGCCTGTTTCCAGAGACCAAGCTATTTTCTCCTGCAATCTTATTTCCTGCGTTCCTTTTTTCCCTTCAATATTTTTGACTTCCTGGTTTCAGACAAATATCTGGGTCCGCAACTCAAACAAACAACTGATGCAAAGTAGCACTACTGAGAATGTCCTTATATATTTTTGAGATTCCTGCTTCTACTGAATATTCTTGAAATATATCACGAGAGACTTCAAACCTTTATCTCCTTGCAACCATTAATCCTTTGGTTTTGTCAAAACAAATAAAAGCATGTGGTAGATGATAAATTCAACTTCAATTGGGGCAGCAATTTTCGCTATAGATTTGGCTTATCATTTTCAATCTTAAAGGGATACTAAACACAATTTTTTTCTTTAATGATTCAGATAGAGTGTGTCATTTTAAGCAACTTTCTAGTTTACTCCTATTATCATTTTTTTTTCGTTATCTTGCTATCTTTATTTAAAAAGCAGGAACATGAAGCTTAGGAGCCGGCCCATTTTTGGTTCAGGACCTGGGTTACGCTTGTTTATTGGTGGCTAAATGTAGCCACCAATAAGCAAACACTATCCATTAGGTGTATCTAGGCGACTCATTAAATTACTGACAACATACTGAAATACTGACTTGATCCCTTGCACCCTACTCGATTGACACCCTTTTAAGAAGAGGCAGACCAGGGCTCAATTCCAGTCTGGTGCTTAGTTCCAAGAGCTTGGATAGGCCAGAGATGCTTTGCCAGTCCTCCTGTGGCCGTCCCCTGGCGTTTTAGTGCATCTATGTGACACATCATTTAAACATTAATGATAACTTTAGTAACATAGCTTCATAGTTATAATGGGGAGGTTTAGGATTTATAGTTTAGTTTATTATAGTGAGTTATTTTTTGACAGTAGGCAGCATGCTGGGCCGTTCCAGGGGAGTGTTGCTTACACATGATGTCAGTGCAGGCAGTATTAGGGACCTGGCTGGGCATTCCGGGGGAGTGTAGGTTAGCTGTGATGTAGGCGTAGGCGGTCAGTGGGAGGCAGCGAGGCAGAGCAGGGGGAGTAAAGATTAGCCATGATGTAGATATAGGCGTTCGGAGGGAGTTAGTGGGGCTTTCCAGTGGGAGTAGCCTGCACTTTGCTTTGGACAAATCGACACAAGAAGAGAAGTGCAGGAAGCGAGGAGGGTAGTGAACATGTTTGTCTTGTCAGCTATTAGTTTTTTGTCTCCTAAATGGTTCCCCACATCTGCCCATTGTGATTACAGTGGCTCATTCCTGTCACCTGTGTGTTATTCCATTGTGAGTGCTTCGGTTTTTTGTGTATATATTGATTAGGTTATGGATTATTTTGCTAAAGAATAAAAATGTTGATGTTTTTTTTTTTTAAAGAAATATTTATTTGGTCTATTAATAACATTTTAAACAGCTGTTTATTGGATCAGCAAGGTTAAAAAAAAAAAAACTAACAAACAAACAAAAATCCAATGAAACCCGTTTTTAAGCTGGATACCCTGCTCTAGATGTAATGCATTTCTGACTCTGTGTGAGTTCTGCACAACAGAGATAAAGAAAATAATGGATAGATCATAGAGTCTCTATATCAAAGCAATAAGCAGCAAGGCTAGAGCAATGATTTTAGCCTGATGAAATAAGCAAAGGGATTCTAGTGGCTTTTACATATGAAACTCATATATCAATACAATTTTTTTTTTTTCCCATTTCTACTCAAATAGTACAACCTGAAAGCAATAGTATTTGGATATTAGCAATTACAAATGCATTACATATAAAGGGAAAAAAGTACACAGAGATATCTATCTTTCTATCATAATTTTATACTATGAAACTTGTGAATCACCAGCACAGTCATCAGAATATTTATTCATAATAGAAATAAAGTATCTTGACATTTAAAAACTATCAACTACCATCAATAATATGAAATTGTTAAATGCATTTCATATTAATGGTTAAGTGAAAATCTCTGCAGTAAAATGCATCAGGTAGTCATTTTTTACTTTTGCTGTGGCTGTGTACCATGGAAATACCAATGAAAACCCTACTGAAATTCTATAAAATGTCTTTTTGTGTGCGTGTTTAACTGCATTTCCTGTTATATTGAATACTTAATACAAGCAATTTAACACATTTATATAGCAGTTATTTTAAATTATTGGAATGTCTTTAAAGAAAAAAACTAAAACTCACCCAAGCTTCTAAACAGTATTTTACACTGTATATTTTGTTCTTTTTATACGGCAATCTATCTATCTATCTATCTATCTATCTATCTATCTATCTATCTGTCTAATCTTGTATATGTAAGAAAAATGGTTTTAGTCAGACCATTTCTTTGTTTAAAATAAAAAATCAAATTTTCTACTTTTTTTTGTTGTTGTCATTAAATAATCTATAATAAAATATCTGAGAAACACTATTTGCCTCAATGCAAAAGTAATAATTCAGTGACATCTGGTTTAGTTAAAATTGCAAATAATATGTATTCATACATATGCAATGAGTGATAGTTGCCCTAAACTGTTATCACAACAGATTTTAAGTGCACAGTTGGTACATTAGAAATAAAATGATAGTGCATGATTAATATGAGCTTTAACTATTTCTAAAATGTAGTATGTAGGTTTCAGTTTATTGACAGCAGTAAAGTTTACATCTGACATTAGTAAATCATCTTGTGAAGTACATATTAGAAAAAACCTGTATGCATTAAGTGAAAATGTGTAGGGTTCCTAAAGATAACTTTTTTATGTTGAGCCATAAGAGCTCCAATCATCAGGGATTCTGCCTCAAACATAAAAGTCCCATGTCACACTACAATAGACCTAAGGGATGGAAGGATTAAAACTCCTAGCACTGTGTCCTCAATGCAGATATTTAACAATTCAGATCCTTTGAAACCTTTTACTGAGCCATTTTTTTTTTTTTTTACTGTTTACTTTTCACATGTGGCTCATTGACTACAGATGATGCGGATAGGACGTTACTACGCCCCCTTTTTCCTTTCTTTTGGTTGCTCCATGTGTTTTTGACAGTGCATCTCCTTGTTTACTGGTTATGTTTCGTGACCTTTGAAGGCCGAGATCGGCTTGCCTTGGTTGAATGGATTATTTAATCTGATTTGCGGTAATTAGTTGTCAATGTATCATTAAGTCAGGTTGTATTGAGTAGTAAGCTTTATTCTACCGGGTGAAGAGGACTTTGCTCCTTGGTTTGTTTGTTTTTTAGTATCAGTACGTTCTCCTTCTTTGTAAGCAGCTGCGTCATGGAAGGGTGTGTATCAGCCCACCAATGGCGATATGAGTATGACGGCCGTATCTTTTGCAGTGTTTTGTGTACTCAACACATTTTCTAATCTACTGTATATATTTTCTTCTGCCGCTATTTTTAAATTTGGGTGTTCTAGCGGCACAGTTTATAAGCCATTGAATCTTCTATTTGACACTATATATTGTATAAAATGTTGTAAACAATTGATGTTCAGCTCATTAGCTGTCAGTTTGCACATGTTTGTTTTGCACACACTGCCTTCAAATTGGCAGACTGATGGAGGAGGGCCTACCAGGTCTTTAAAGGTTTGTTTGCACACTGTTTGTCTGTCAGTGGAAGGGGTTCATTTACCCCAAAACGTCATATTTAAATTAATCTATTTTTTATTCACTGTCGACTGAAGACTAGTGAGTGCTTCGTTTTTACCTTGGACTTTATATACAATATATATATATATATATATATAAACCAAAATTCATTAAAATTATGGGGGGGGAGATAAAAAACTGAAATTAAAATCCTCCATGTCTCAAAATTAAATCAATGTAAATATTTGCATAGGAAATTAGTACATCTAAGCAAGTATCCCCGCTTGCCCCCAGAAATTCTTAATATGCAATGTTTCCAATGCACAAGAGAATTGTGGGTAAGATATGCATATCTAATTTGCATATCTTACCCACAATTCTCTTGTGCATTGGAAACATTGCATATTAAGAATTTCTGGGGGCAAGCGGGGATACTTGCTTAGATGTACTAATTTCCTATGCAAATATTTACATTGATTTATATATATATATATATGTATTTGCATACAGAAGAGAGAAGCGCTCTAACAGGACCGAACAACAGCTCATCAGCTAGTTCTCTGGCGATTTACCACCTGGAGCAGCCTCTTTTAGACCAGTGTGCCTTTCACATTGGAAAACTATCCTGAAGCATATCAGTCTGATCCCGCCAGTTAAGGTCAGTCCAGCCCCGAAATACCAGGCAATTCTCCTTTGAACAAGGAACATGACAACCCCAGACGATCGTTTCGGCCTATTGGGCCTCATCGGTGAGGTGCAGCCACATTCCTCTAAGCAAGCACTGGCCAAGGAGACCATATCTGGTTGCCCCTAACACCCATAGGGAGACTTCCCCAGGGTCATAATTAATTTGCATACAGAAGAGAGAAGCGCTCTAACAGGAACGAACAACAGCTCATCAGCTAGTTCTCTGGCGATTTACCACCTGGAGCAGCCTCTTTTAGACCAGTGTGCCTTTCACATTGGAAAACTATCCTGAAGCATATCAGTCTAATCCTGCCAGTTAAGGTCAGTCCAGCCCCGAAATACCGGGCAATTCTCCTTTGAACAAGGAACATGACAACCCCAGACGATCGTTTCGGCCTATTGGGCCTCATCGGTGAGGTGCAGCCACATTCCTCTAAGCAAGCACTGGCCAAGGAGACCATATCTGGTTGCCCCTAACACCCATAGGGAGACTTCCCCAGGGTCATAATTAATTTGCATACAGAAGAGAGAAGCGCTCTAACAGGAATGAACAACAGCTCATCATCTAGTTCTCTGGCGATTTACCACCTGGAGCAGCCTTTTTTAGACCAGTGTGCCTTTCACATTGGAAAACTATCCTGAAGCATATCAGTCTGATCCCGCCAGTTAAGGTCAGTCCAGCCCCGAAATACCAGGCAATTCTCCTTTGAACAAGGAACATGACAACCCCAGACGATCGTTTCGGCCTATTGGGCCTCATCGGTGAGGTGCAGCCACATTCCTCTAAGCAAGCACTGGCCAAGGAGACCATATCTGGTTGCCCCTAACACCCATAGGGAGACTTCCCCAGGGTCATAATTAATTTGCATACAGAAGAGAGAAGCGCTCTAACAGGAACGAACAACAGCTCATCAGCTAGTTCTCTGGTGATTTACCACCTGGAGCAGCCTCTTTTAGACCAGTGTGCCTTTCACATTGGAAAACTATCCTGAAGCATATCAGTCTGATCCCGCCAGTTAAGGTCAGTCCAGCCCCGAAATACCAGGCAATTCTCCTTTGAACAAGGAACATGACAACCCCAGACGATCGTTTCGGCCTATTGGGCCTCATTGGTGAGGTGCAGCCACATTCCTCTAAGCAAGCACTGGCCAAGGAGACCATATCTGGTTGCCCCTAACACCCATAGGGAGACTTCCCCAAGGTCATAATTAATTTGCATACAGAAGTGAGAAGCGCTCTAACAGGAACGAACAACAGCTCATCAGCTAGTTCTCTGGCGATTTACCACCTGGAGCAGCCTCTTTTAGACCAGTGTGCCTTTCACATTGGAAAACTATCCTGAAGCATATCAGTCTGATCCCGCCAGTTAAGGTCAGTCCAGCTCCGAAATACCAGGCAATTCTCCTTTGAACAAGGAACATGACAACCCCAGACGATCATTTCGGCCTATTGGGCCTCATCGGTGAGGTGCAGCCACATTCCTCTAAGCAAGCACTGGCCAAGGAGACCATATCTGGTTGCCCCTAACAGTAGAAGAGTAATTTGATGTCATTTTGTCAGAATCCTCTAGATGGTGTTATATGTAGATGAGCAGAAATTGGAGCACTTGTTTAAGGGATTAAAAGGACACTCAAGTAAAAAAAAAAAACTTTTATGATTCAGATAGAGCATGCAGTTTTACGATACTTTCCAATTATCAAACTGTGCCTAGTCTTTTTGTATTCACACTTTAGCATGTGCTCAAGCTCACATAGTATACATATGTCTGGGTCTGTGATTGGCTGGTGTCTGTCATATAATAAAAGGGACTGAAAAATGGGAGAAAAAAAATGATTTGTTAGAAAAAAAATCTACTTCTTCGTTGAAATTCAGAGTAGGTGTTAAGTGATTGTCTTTTTATTATGCACTTGTTAATTATGCAATTCTACTGCATTTAGTTGTCCTTTAAGAAGATGGGACTTGATAACTAATGCCCTCTAGAATGATTATAAAAATGTGTTTGTGAAAATGGTGTATGTCACAACATGATTATGATCTGTTGATTGAAACATTGTCTGTATTATGGAGTTCTGAGAATAGTTTTATTGGATGTGCTGCTGCCTTGGATATAGTGTCATACTGATGAGTGTCTAATGAGCTATTGTGCTGCCTCATCATTTGAAAACTCTTTGAAAACCTGTTATATAATGGTTTTTGATGTTTCTAAGTATACTATACCAATGACTTATAGCATGATGCTAACCAATCTATAAAGCTCATTGAATACACTGAAATCATTATATTATTGCAATGGCAAAAAAATAAAAAATACTTATACATATTATATATGTTACAATAATCTGTACTAAATGACTATTTGCCTTAAAAAGGGATATTTTTGAGAGATGTCAATAATTCAGTGTAAACGTTACCTATGATAAGATTTTTTTTCAGTATAATGCTACAAAATATATATATATATATATATATATATATATATATATATATATATATATATATATATATATAGTCCTTGTAAATTATAAATAAAGTCAACTAATAAGAGAGCAGGGCATCTAACATCATTCACTCTCACAATTGAGTTAAAAACTGTTTGACAGTTTGAATTGAGACAAATCACATGTAACTGGCAAGCACACACAATAGGTACTGGATCTAATTGGATGCTAGACAGCATGCAATCCATTTTTAAACATTAGTATATCAGTTACAATAGGTTTAATGTGTTACAGAACTGTCCCTGTAAACTCCTATGGCTAAAATACACCAACAGCAACACAGCTAAGGGTATACATTTATGTGATTTTATAATTTCCGGTGAGAAAAATAAACAGTAATACTTCCCAGTGCTTCAGTAATTATCATCTGATAGTGTTTGGCCAAGTATGTACTATAAGTAAATTAGAATTATTTGAGAACTCACATTTAAAAAATGCAAATGTTAACTTTTGCAAAAGAAAAGATAATATATTTATTTTGCGTAGTCTACATATTGCTAGAAACTAAGGATAAATGTGAGTGAAAAAAACACATTTCTAAAAGCTGTTGTGATGTTATGCTTTTGTATTATACACAAATGTGGTAATGCATATAAGATTTAATTTTAATGTCTTAGTTATGAGATGTCTGGATGTCACTTTTCAAGCCCTACAGTGGATCACATTAACTTGCAGTCGATACACAAATGTGGTAATGCATATAAGATTTAATTTTAATGTCTTAGTTATGAGATGTCTGGATGCCACTTTTCAAGCCCTACAGTGGATCACATTAACTTGCAGTGGAGTGCTGGCAAGTTTTGGCCAGGGGCCAGTACAACTCACAATTATTTTGAACAACCATCACAGTATATTGATGATAATGAACATTTATACACTAGTAAACATAATTCAATGATAATGCGAGGCATCTATACACTAATAAAGATACTGCACTGTTTAATTAATTCAGAGAACCTATACCCTAATAACATATATGCTGTGCTGTATAATAATGTTGAGGGTCCATACACTAAAAAACAGAACAGGCTGCCTTATATAACGATGATGAGTGCCTATACACTGATGGTTAGCTGTGCTGCACAATGATGCAGAACATTTATACACTGAAAATGAAAGCACTGTGCTGTATAATTATGCCAACTATGTATACACTGAAATAAGACATGTAGTTCTGAAAAATGAATATGGCCATATATACACGTTAATGTACAGTATATATATATATATGTGTGTGTGTATAGTAAACAGATAATAGACGTGGTGCTGTGAAATCATGACTTTATATAGATAGACAGATATTGCACTGATTTCTTGCAGTATTTCAAAAGTTGTGGGATTATTAGTGTGCCTGCAAGTGTTCATTAGCCCCAGTAATACCTATTAAGTTTTGTGTGGAGGCAAGTCTCACTGCTGTCACCAGCTCCACCAACTTTTATGAAGGCTCCTAAAGTTTTGCAGCCAGCACAGTGAGATATTTCAGCCATATGCTTTCAGCTGTTTTGGCTGCCCTCCATTTTTTGCCTTCCTATCTTTCAGGGGAGTCCTCTTCCATGTTAGCTATTATGCCACCACATACAGTCACTATTATAAAGCCCAAGTAAATATACAGATTTAAAAAAAAAAAAAAATGTCATGCACTAAATGTGCCCCCCTCACAGGATTGCCCTTAGGTGGTTGTCTAGTCATCCTCTATTGTAGCACCAGCCCTGCTTTACTGTCTACAATATCATTTTTTTATTCCAATGATTTGCATTTTTTTTTATATTGTGTGTTATATTTCCACACACCTTAGCAATAGTAAAAGTTGTAAAATACTAATATATAGTTAATAGTGAGAGTACTAATTATTTGGGACATAATATATACTGTACATTAAAGGGATATGAAACCCAACATTTCTCTTTCATGATGTTGATAGAGCATTCCATTTTAAACAACTTTCTAATTTACTTCTAATATCAATTTTTCTTAGTTCTCTTTGTATCTTTTGTTGAAAAGCAGGGAAGCATGCTTAGGAGCTGGAACACTATATGGCATCAGTTTTGCAAGAATGTTATCCATTTGCAAGAGCACTAGATTGCCGCATTATGTCCTGCCATGTAGTGCTCCACATGCCTAATATGATAGTAGAAGTAAATTGGAAACTTTTTTTTAAAATGGTATGCTCAGTCTGAATCAAAAATAAAATTGTTGGGTTTCATATCCCTTTAAGTACCAGAGAATTAGTACTCTCACTATTAGCTACCAGGGTTATAGTGCAGTGAGTGTAGCTGTTGTATATGTGGTATTACTTTCCTCCTGCTATTTCTCATACTCATGAAAGGGGCATTAAACATTAAAAACAAGACAAACACTAAAAGAACACAACAATAGCAATGTTATACTGTATAATATTAACATTGCCTTTGTTTTGTATTCAGTCCAGGAAACTAAGGGGCAGATCATGAGTGGAGCGCAAACATTTGCTTGAGAGCGATAAGGGGTTTATCGCGGGGGTTTGCGCTCATCAGGTTTACCTCTGGTATTACGTTTGAAAGTAAACGCGATTGCTTGAGTGTAATCACGATTTACGCTAGAATGATCACCATGTCCTCAGAGCTGTGGTTAACTGTTTTGCAAAACTAAACAGTAGCCCAAAAGACATAAAAAATAAATTACAGAGAATAGTTACACTCATAATAACACTAACAAAAATTTTTAAAAAATTGCACACAATGAAAGAAAAAATGTGTATTTGATATCCCTTTAACTTTAAATAGAATCTAATAGAGCACAATCAGTTAGGTACCTCATACTAATGCCTATCTAATGTGATAGGTACTTTCTGCTAATGGTCACTAGCAATTTAATATAAATGCTTATTCTAGCTATAAACAAATAAGGATAAGTAGAAACTACACAGTGATACTGCTATGTTTAAAGTTACTTTATTTTTCTTCTTGGGTAAAAAAAACAAAAACATGCTGAAATGCTGTTCTTTCATATGGATAAAAAATGATTACATTTATAATCTCACTAAAATCCTTCCTCTTTTCTTTTTTCTCTACAGAAATATCTGCCATTTATTCATATTTTATTTAGTGTTTATGTATTCAATTACAATTTTAATAGGCATCAAATCTTGTATGCACATCAGAAAGGGCCAACTTCCTAACACACAGGAGCAACAAATCAATCTTTCCAAAACCTTAAAGGCTGCATATACCTTTATGGCTATTTAACACAGAAATAAAATATTTACTAAATGCCCACGGTTGCATCTGTTGTTTTCTTCTCCAGAGTTTTTTTTTAAGTTTTTAGCACTGCCTTATTCTAATTGAACACCAGATAAGGAGCCTCACATTGCAGAAAGTTCTGAAACGCATCTGGTCAAAGAAATCGCCAAAAGAAATAAAGTCTTCCATGACAAAATTTGAATGTCCACATTATGTACATTATGAGATCTCAAAACTAAGCTGTAATTCCAGGTAGGAGACAATGTTCTAATCACTGACCTAATCATAACAATTGCCTGTACAAATATTTGAATATCTGTCAGTCTTGAGGGTTTTTATGGTACTGCATGAAAGAGATGAAATTCGACCCTTCAGGGAACTGGCTGATAAACCCTTATGTAAACCATCCTGAAGAAATTGCTAAATCCTTGGAATTTGAAAATAACCCCAAAGCGAAAAACCCTTAGATAAACACCAAGAAAGCAAAGCTTTCCAAATATTTTGTGGTGACTGGTTTCCTAGCCTGAATAAGCGTGATGACAACAGAATCAGAAAAATGTCTTTGGCAAAGAACTATTCAAATGCTATTAATGGAGAAAGCACCCATCCATCTGGGGCACTGATTCATCAGGGACTCACAATCCCAGTATACACAATGAAAAACAATGGAATCCAGCCTCTTGTCAAAAATATAATAAAACGTCTTTATTGCTTCCACATTATGGGAAAAAGCACAATGTTTCAAGCCCTATATTGGGCTCTTAGTCATGTCTAAGTAAGATTACATGCACACAGATTTATATAACACATTTTGCTCCAAAAGTCATTTCCTTTTACAAATTAATCCAACTAGTGGCTAAAATCAGACAACACATCTCATAAATGTAATATTGTCATATAGCAAATCTGTGTGTTTGTAACATTACTTAGAAATAACTATGAGCCCAGTAAAGGGCTTAAAACTTTGTGCTTTTTCACATGATGTGGAAGCAATAAAGAAGTGTTATTATTAATTTTGACAAGAGGTTGGATTCCATTTTTTTCTTTGGCAAAGAACTAAACGTTCAATCTCCATGCCATCAAATTCAGCGACTTTAAATCTAGATACAAGGAGACAGAAGGTCTCTTCATAACAGAGTCAAAGGTGGAGATTTGGACATCTGAATCAGATCTGTATACCAGGTCCAAGCTGAAGTAATGAGGATTACTGGAGATTTCTCCTACTTAAACCAAGATCTCCAGTAATCCTCATCAGACGATAAGACCAAGGAATCAAGTAAGCATGTATAAAATCCGCCTGAGGATCCCTTGATCTGGTACAATACCTGGGAATCTTGTGATTCAGATGAGAAACTATCATATTGATCTCTGGCATCCCCCAATGAACTACAATTTGAACCATTTTGCCAACTGAGAAAATCTACTTCACAATTGTTGACTTCCATAATGTGAATGGCCGAAATTATACACTGATTTAATTCTGCCCAAGTTAGTATGCAAGAAACCTCCTCCATTATCAAAGAAATATTGGTCCCCCTTAAAGATTTACATATGCCACTTACAGTGATGATGTTGGACTGAAACCTCAGAAAGTTCTCTCATTTGAGAAGGGGCCAACTATGCAGAGCCTGGAAGATCGACTGAAGTTCTAATACATTGATTGGTTACCTTGCTCCTGAGGAGAAAAAAATCTATGCACCTTCTGAGACTTCAAAACTGCCCCCTTCCTGAAAGACTGATATCTGTTTTATATACTACCCATGAAGGTCTTAGAAAAGGAGCTCCTTGAATCAGAGACCTTTGAGGTATCCACTAAGAGTGAGAGTGCCTAGTCTTGTAATCCAAATAAATGTATTGAGATAAGTCTGAGCAATCTCCATTCCACTATTTGAGCATACAGAGTTGAAGAGGCCTCAGGTGAAACTTTGCCAAAGGCATGGCATCTGAAGCAGCTACCTAAAACCTCCATGCACAGCGACCATATGAATAACAGTTGTTTAAAGATCCACATAGGCATTTCTGCCACTTTTCTCTGTGACTCTCCATCAGGGAAAGATGCATAGAAACTGAGTTTACCACCACCTCTGGAAAGTAAGTCTGGTGTTTAGATTCAGAGAACTTTTTGGTATATTGACGTTTCCATTTTGAAGGTACAGTAGGAAATCTCAGGAACTTGTTCAAAGACTTTAGAACTAAAATTTGCCTGAACGTGTCTTCCTTCTTTGGCAATATGAAAAGATTGGAATAGGACCCTTTGGCACAAGGAACCTTTCTCAAGGTGGCCTGACTATAAATGTATTCTGTAACCCCCTGAAATTATATTTAACAACAAGGAGTCTTGAATAGATGTGGTCCAGGCTTGCTGAAACAGGCTCAAAATGCCCCCTACCAGAGAGAACACTGAAATGGGGGCTGTACCTTCATGCATGAAGAAGAGAATTTCTTTGTCTATCTGGATTTGTTCCAAGAATTTCCTGGCTTCCAGGAGGACCTGGAGCAGTGTTTTTTGAGTCAAAGTGGGTAGGGCTTCTGTTTTCTGGACTGATGAAAGGAATGTAAGTGTCTTGGTCTAGACTTGCCTTGGAAAAATTGGTCCTGAGGTAAAAAAACTTATTTCCCGCCTGTAGCAATAATAGAGCCAAAACCTGGACCAAAGATGATATTTCCTTAAAACAAGAAATATAAAAGCCTACTCTTCAACATCATATCCACAGAGCAAGAATTTCATCATACAGCTCTTCTAGCAGGCACAGCTAAAGCAACATTCTTAGGCCTAGATTTGGAGTTCGGCGGTAAAAGGGCTGTTAACGCTCCGCGGGTTTTTTTCTGGCCGCACCATAAATTTAACTCTGGTATCGAGAGTTCAAACAAATGCTGCGTTAGGCTCCAAAAAAGGAGCGTAGAGCATATTTACCGCAAATGCAACTCTCGATACCAGAGTTGCTTACGGACGCGGCCGGCATCAAAAACGTGCTCGTGCACGATTCTCCCATAGGAAACAATGGGGCAGTTTGAGCTGAAAAAAAACCTAACACCTGCAAAAAAGCAGCGTTCAGCTCTTAACGCAGCCCCATTGTTTCCTATGGGGAAACACTTCCTACGTCTGCACCTAACACTCTAACATGTACCCCGAGTCTAAACACCCCTAACCTTACACTTATTAACCCCTAATCTGCCGCCCCCGCTATCGCTGACCCCTGCATTACACTTTTAACCCCTAATCTGCCGCTCCGTAAACCGCCGCCACCTACGTTATCCCTATGTACCCCTAATCTGCTGCCCTAACATCGCCGACCCCTATGTTATATTTATTAACCCCTAATCTGCCCCCCACAACGTCGCCGACACCTGCCTACACTTATTAACCCCTAATCTGCCGAGCGGACCTGAGCGCTACTATAATAAAGTTATTAACCCCTAATCCGCCTCACTAACCCTATCATAAATAGTATTAACCCCTAATCTGCCCTCCCTAACATCGCCGACACCTACCTTCAATTATTAACCCCTAATCTGCCGACCGGAGCTCACCGCTATTCTAATATATGTATTAACCCCTAAAGCTAAGTCTAACCCTAACACTAACACCCCCCTAAGTTAAATATAATTTTTATCTAACGAAATAAATTAACTCTTATTAAATAAATGATTCCTATTTAAAGCTAAATACTTACCTGTAAAATAAATCCTAATATAGCTACAATATAAATTATAATTATATTATAGCTATTTTAGGATTAATATTTATTTTACAGGCAACTTTGTAATTATTTTAACCAGGTACAATAACTATTAAATAGTTAAGAACTATTTAATAGTTACCTAGTTAAAATAATAACAAATTTACCTGTAAAATAAATCCTAACCTAAGATATAATTAAACCTAACACTACCCTATCAATAAAATAATTAAATAAACTACCTACAATTACCTACAATTAACCTAACACTACACTATCAATAAATTAATTAAACACAATTGCTACAAATAAATACAATTAAATAAACTATCTAAAGTACAAAAAATAAAAAAGAACTAAGTTACAGAAAATAATAAAATATTTACAAACATAAGAACAATATTACAACAATTTTAAACTAATTACACCTACTCTAAGCCCCCTAATAAAATAACAAAGCCCCCCAAAATAAAAAATTCCCTACCCTATTCTAAAATACAAATATTACAAGCTCTTTTACCTTACCAGCCCTGAACAGGGCCCTTTGCGGGGCATGCCCCAAGAATTTCAGCTCTTTTGCCTGTAAAAAAAAACATACAATACCCCCCCCCCCAACATTACAACCCACCACCCACATACCCCTAATCTAACCCAAACCCCCCTTAAATAAACCTAACACTAATCCCCTGAAGATCTTCCTACCTTGTCTTCACCATACCAGGTTCACCGATCCGTCCTGGCTCCAAGATCTTCATCCAACCCAAGCGGGGGTTGGCGATCCATAATCCGGTGCTCCAAAGTCTTCCTCCTATCCGGCAAGAAGAGGACATCCGGACCGGCAAACATCTTCTCCAAGCGGCATCTTCTATCTTCTTCCATCCGATGACGACCGGCTCCATCTTGAAGACCTCCAGCGCGGATCCATCCTCTTCTTCCGACGACTAGACGACGAATGACGGTTCCTTTAAGGGACGTCATCCAAGATGGCGTCCCTCGAATTCCGATTGGCTGATAGGATTCTATCAGCCAATCGGAATTAAGGTAGGAATTTTCTGATTGGCTGATGGAATCAGCCAATCAGAATATAGTTCAATCCGATTGGCTGATCCAATCAGCCAATCAGATTGAGCTCGCATTCTATTGGCTGTTCCGATCAGCCAATAGAATGCGAGCTCAATCTGATTGGCTGATTGGATCAGCCAATCGGATTGAACTATATTCTGATTGGCTGATTCCATCAGCTAATCAGAAAATTCCTACCTTAATTCCGATTGGCTGATAGAATCCTATCAGCCAATCGGAATTCGAGGGACGCCATCTTGGATGACGTCCCTTAAAGGAACCGTCATTCGCCGTCTAGTCGTCGGAAGAAGAGGATGGATCCGCGCTGGAGGTCTTCAAGATGGAGCCGGTCGTCATCGGATGGAAGAAGATAGAAGATGCCGCTTGGAGAAGATGTTTGCCGGTCCGGATGTCCTCTTCTTGCCGGATAGGAGGAAGACTTTGGAGCACCGGATTATGGATCGCCAACCCCCGCTTGGGTTGGATGAAGATCTTGGAGCCAGGACGGATCGGTGAACCTGGTATGGTGAAGACAAGGTAGGAAGATCTTCAGGGGATTAGTGTTAGGTTTATTTAAGGGGGGTTTGGGTTAGATTAGGGGTATGTGGGTGGTGGGTTGTAATGTTGGGGGGGGGGGTATTGTATGTTTTTTTTTACAGGCAAAAGAGCTGAAATTCTTGGGGCATGCCCCGCAAAGGGCCCTGTTCAGGGCTGGTAAGGTAAAAGAGCTTGTAATATTTGTATTTTAGAATAGGGTAGGGAATTTTTTATTTTGGGGGGCTTTGTTATTTTATTAGGGGGCTTAGAGTAGGTGTAATTAGTTTAAAATTGTTGTAATATTTTTCTTATGTTTGTAAATATTTTATTATTTTCTGTAACTTAGTTCTTTTTTATTTTTTGTACTTTAGATAGTTTATTTAATTGTATTTATTTGTAGCAATTGTGTTTAATTAATTTATTGATAGTGTAGTGTTAGGTTAATTGTAGGTAATTGTAGGTAGTTTATTTAATTATTTTATTGATAGGGTAGTGTTAGGTTTAATTATATCTTAGGTTAGGATTTATTTTACAGGTAAATTTGTTATTATTTTAACTAGGTAACTATTAAATAGTTCTTAACTATTTAATAGCTATTGTACCTGGTTAAAATAATTACAAAGTTGCCTGTAAAATAAATATTAATCCTAAAATAGCTATAATATAATTATAATTTATATTGTAGCTATATTAGGATGTATTTTACAGGTAAGTATTTAGCTTTAAATAGGAATTATTTATTTAATAAGAGTTAATTTATTTCGTTAGATAAAAATTATATTTAACTTAGGGGGGTGTTAGTGTTAGGGTTAGACTTAGCTTTAGGGGTTAATACATTTATTAGAATAGCGGTGAGCTCCGGTCGGCAGATTAGGGGTTAATAATTGAAGGTAGGTGTCGGCGATGTTAGGGAGGGCAGATTAGGGGTTAATACTATTTATGATAGGGTTAGTGAGGCGGATTAGGGGTTAATAACTTTATTATAGTAGCGCTCAGGTCCGCTCGGCAGATTAGGGGTTAATAAGTGTAGGTAGGTGTCGGCGACGTTGAGGGGGGCAGATTAGGGGTTAATAAATATAACATAGGGGTCGGCGATGTTAGGGGTAGCAGATTAGGGGTACATAGGGATAACGTAGGTGGCGGCGATTTGCGGTCGGAAGATTAGGGGTTAATTATTTTAAGTAGCTTGCGGCGACGTTGTGGGGGGCAAGTTAGGGGTTAATAGATATAATACAGGGGTCGGCGGTGTTAGGGGCAGCAGATTAGGGGTACATAAGTATAACGTAGGTGGCGGTCGGCAGATTAGGGGTTAAAAATTTTAATCGAGTGGCGGCGATGTGGGGGGACCTCGGTTTAGGGGTACATAGGTAGTTTATGGGTGTTAGTGTACTTTAGGGTACAGTAGTTAAGAGCTTTATAAACCGGCGTTAGCCAGAAAGCTCTTAACTCCTGCTATTTTCAGGCGGCTGGAATCTTGTCGTTAGAGCTCTAACGCTCACTGCAGAAACGACTCTAAATACCGGCGTTAGGAAGATCCCATTGAAAAGATAGGCTACGCAAATGGCGTAGGGGGATCTGCGGTATGGAAAAGTCGCGGCTGAAAAGTGAGCGTTAGACCCTTTAATCACTGACTCCAAATACCAGCGGGCGGCCAAAACCAGCGTTAGGAGCCTCTAACGCTGGTTTTGACGGCTACCGCCGAACTCTAAATCTAGGCCTTAGTATTTAAGCGAATAACATCCATCATTTTTTCGAAAATAAAGGAATTCCAAAGAAGTCCAAAATGTCCCTTTAAAAATTACAAATCAATAACGTCCTATTTTAGCAAAAATAGGGTGGACAGCTTGTGACAAAGCTTTAAAAAATGTTTGCAATTTTTCATGTAAAACTTTGGTGTCTCATTTATGCCAATTTGTATTTCAAGGGACATTATAGCATAAATAAGTTATAATTTGTTTCTAACCCTAGCCATGTGTGTCAGGAATGACAGTAGCAATACCCAGCAATTATCAGACATATTCTATTTGGGATTAAAGGCTAATCACATAGGTTGCTAGGGTCAGAAATGCAAAAATACATTACATCAATTATATAAAAGATACATAAAACCTGATCAACCCGCTTTTTCATAATAATATTTATTTGGTGACACACAAACATGCACACGCAAACAAAATAGACATTGACATTTAGATATTATAATTTGAATTACTTATTTAATTGGTAAGTGGAGGCAAGAGAAATGTACATTGTGACAGCTGGAAATGCACAGTGGTAAAACGTCACATAAAGTTCAGGTTCAGGTATTCATTAGGTATCAAGCGGGAAAAAATATTATAATATCCTGTCGTCTATTATTCAGATACCTTAATGAATCATCTCTCCACTATTAAGTATATAGATAGATACTGCCATTTTACAAATAAAAGAAAAATACAATATAGATGAATACCTCTCTACATTACCATTTTATAAAACACAGAAAAATGTAAGTTATACTAAGACATAATGCTTCATGGCATAATAAGGAATAAAAGTGAACTTTAAGGTTTGGCGCTGAAAGAAAAAAATTACGTACATAATGGAGACAATCAATATTTTACCATATGCTTTGGAAATAAAAATAAGTCAGTATCTTAGAAATAATCCTAAATAGAGGAGCTGAATATAGTTTAGACACTGAGTAAAAAATGGCAAACATTAGATATAACTTGGAATGAGTCAAATTGTAGCACATAGTTAGTTGCCCTTAAAGTTTAACGTTTTGAGGAATATAAAAACATTACTGTAAGTCTATAGAAGGTAGCATCAATAGCTATAAAGTATCATCAGTATCTCTGCTTGCAATATATACAAGATATATTGCTTCTTATATTTAGGTTCCATATATCTTTAGCAATACGTAGATTTAATGGTGATGTAACACCACATTATGACCCATGAGAATAGATATGCCCAACCCTTATGAGACCGTATATAGTCAAATTAATAGTAACACAATCATCCTGAAGTGTAGGGATCTTTTGGTTTGTGACTCATGTGGCAATGGGGATAATTACTGCATATTAGTTTGTTGCCCTGATTGGTGCTTTACATTGTATAGAATAGATAAGGACGTGCCAACTTATAGGGGCATATGGTGTTTTTCTTTTATTTCATTGTTAATCTGCCATTTTTCTTTTTTAAACAATCTGTTTTCTAAGATTAAACGAAGAGATGTGTATTCATTTTATTATGCATTTGTAACGACAAACTGACATTTATTTTGTTTTCACAAAGTGAATATCCAAATGAATGCACCAAAGAAATTTAAAGAAAAAAAAAAAATACTGACTAAATTCAGATCCCAGAGCTGAGTTAAAGAAGGTTCTTTAAGACAGACCCTGAAAACTGACATGCTAGGCTTCCTGTTAACAAGGCCTGAGGCTCTGAGAAGAAGGATCGGAGTAAGAGCGGCTCTAAAGATAAGTATAATGCTACAGGTTATCTTTTTCACCTGCAGAAAAGGAACACTGACATTTGTTTAACAAAAACAAATGTAAATGTTCCACGAATATTCCATATGTGTTTCATTTAAAACAAAATGAATACCAAATAGTACAGCAGATGAATATTTGGGGAGACAAATTTCCTTCAATATTCGTTATGAAAGATTATGGACGAAACACATTTTTAGGGGCTGCACAAGTCTAATTAAAAGTTAAGTTTTATTATGCTCACATCTGGGACCATAGATGAGGAATTAATAAGGATCTATGGCTTAGATTTGGTATTGATTAATAGGTGTTTGAGGATTCTTTGTTGTCTATTCTCTCTATGGGCTTGATATTCAAAACCTCGCTGGCATAGAAAGAAATCACACAAAATCATACATAGCAACATAAAAAAAAAAATCAAGACTTCATGAACGGTAAGGTTTTTAATATCAGGCTCACTATAGGGCAAGATAACATTGGCTCTATTTATCATTGTTTTTAGAAATACGACCTTCAATTCTCCTATCAGTTCTCCTCATCTCGCCCTTGGAAAGGAGCACATGTGCGCCAATATTTATCATTAAACCGGTAGTATTTTAACGCTGATTTCCATTGTCGAGATGCGGCGGATTAATGATAAATTTCGCCCTAATTTTTTAAAATGCGCCTTATTTATCATTAAAACAGCTTTGAATGTCGACTATTTCGATTCAATGTACATTTTTATTACAAATCTGTTGTTTCTATTCACGTTTGAACTTTAATTCCCTATTTTTTAATACCAAAATTTTTGAAAATCAAGAATTTGATAATGCTAATTCTTATTTTTAGAATTTGTTAATTGCATTATAATCCAATATCCCTTGCATTACAGCCAAAATTTGAATTGACGTATATGCATTTTGTTTTGTTAAATAATTATTTTTAATATATAAAATAATGCATCTAATAAAAGCTATATCTGTTTATCTCTGTGTTTCTAAATTGCTCACATGATACAAGCCCCATTGGCACTGTTATACTCCACATGCACCAAAACAATGAAAATACATGAATATTGCATGTTTCTATTGAAATATGTAAATCAATCTCTTACATTGTTATTATAATGTTGTTTTAACAATGATAATCTGTAATATTAATAAACATTTATTTGGACACCAATACACGTTTAAACAATATATTTTTATTTTTTACAACAACAAAAAATCATATTATGTTCACATTCATAGAAATATTATTATAATTTTACATCTTTTCTATTTTAAGCCGCATTTCATGCAATGTTGAGTAGTTCTCCTTTAGTCCTTTTTCAGCTTTAATTAACACCTCCAATAATTGTTTTTTATTTATCAAAATGTTTTGATCTTCAGGAACTGTAAAAAAAAAAAAGGATTTTGGTTATTAATCAGCATTTTAACTCCATTTATACAACACATGTCTGATATACTCACCCCAGTCACAATTGATGGTATTTGAAGAATCATTGGATTTCTTTTGATCCTGGACCTCTGTGGCCACTGCTTCTTCTTGCATAGCTGTGAAAAATTAAATTATATTATTTACTACTTTTTTTTCTATATATAGTTTTATATATATATATATATATATATATATATATATATATATATATATATATATATATATATATGTCTCCTTTTTTCACATATCTAGCATTTAACTATATCTCTTTCGAAATATGTATCCATGTGTGTGTTTATATATATATATATATATATATATATATATATATGTCTATATATATATATATATATATAACAGATATAGCTATATAAATGTAATATATTTATATATATATATATATATATATATATTACATTAATACGTATAAAATCATGATCTATTTGTTTTGGATGCTAGTACCCTAAAATTGTAGTATTCGTTTTCTATATTATTACTTACTATGTTCTAAATCTTGTTCCTGCACAAGCACTTGTTCTATTTCATACTCAAAATCTTGAGCCTCTTCTTGTCTCTCCTCGTTAATATTATTGTCCTCTTCTTCTTGATTGGAATCCTCGCCCTGAATTTCTGCTTCATCTGAAATGTATCCAACAAATGTTATTGTTAATTTAAAAATAATTTCAATTAACAATGCAATAATATGTTTTCTTTCATGTAATTAGCAAGAGTCCATGAGCTAGTGACGTATGGGATATACATTCCTACCAGGAGGGGCAAAGTTTCCCAAACCTCAAAATGCCTATAAATACACCCCTCACCACACCCACAAATCAGTTTTACAAACTTTGCCTCCTATGGAGGTGGTGAAGTAAGTTTGTGCTAGATTCTACGTTAATATGCGCTCCGCAGCAGGTTGGAGCCCGGTTTTCCTCTCAGCGTGCAGTGAATGTCAGAGGGATGTGAGGAGAGTATTGCCTATTTGAATTCAATGATCTCCTTCTACGGGGTCTATTTCATAGGTTCTCTGTTATCGGTCGTAGAGATTCATCTCTTACCTCCCTTTTCAGATCGACGATATACTCTTATTTATATACCATTACCTCTGCTGATTTTCGTTTCAGTACTGGTTTGGCTTTCTACAACATGTAGATGAGTGTCCTGGGGTAAGTAAGTCTTATTTTCTGTGACACTCTAAGCTATGGTTGGGCACTTTTTTATAAAGTTCTAAATATATGTATTCAAACATTTATTTGCCTTGACTCAGGATGTTCAACATTCCTTATTTCAGACAGTCAGTTTCATATTTGGGATAATGCATATGAATAAATCATTTTTTTCTTACCTTAAAATTTGACTTTTCCCTGTGGGCTGTTAGGCTCGCGGGGGCTGAAAATGCTTCATTTTATTGCGTCATTCTTGGCGCAGACTTTTTTGGCGCAACATTTTTTTTCTGTTTCTGGCGTCATACGTGTCACCGGAAGTTGCGTCATTTTTGACGTTCTTTTGCACCAAATAATGTGGGCGCCAAATAATGTGGGCGTCATTTTTGGCGCTAAAAAAAAAATGTGGGCATCACTATTGTCTCCACATTATTTAAGTCTCATTATTTATTGCTTCTGGTTGCTAGAAGCTTGTTCACTGGCATTTTTTCCCATTCCTGAAACTGTCATTTAAGGAATTTGATCAATTTTGCTTTATATGTTGTTTTTTCTATTACATATTGAAAGATGTCCCACGTTGAAACTGAGTCAGAAGATACTTCTGGAAAATCGCTGCCTGGTGCTGGAGCTACCAAAGCTAAGTGTATCTGCTGTAAACTTATGGTATCTGTTCCTCCAGCTGTTGTTTGTACTATTTGTCATGACAAACTTGTTAATGCAGATAATATTTCCTTTAGTACTGTTTCATTACCTGTTGCTGTTCCGTCAACATCTAATACTCAGAGTGTTCCTGTAAACATAAGAGATTTTGTTTCTAAATCCATTAAGAAGGCTATGTCTGTTATTCCTCCTTCTAGTAAACGTAAAAAGTCTTTTAAAACTTCTAATTTTTCAGATGAATTTTTAAATGAACATCATCATTCTGATTCTGATAATGGTTCTTCTGGTTCAGAGGATTCTGTCTCAGAGGTTGATGCTGATAAATCTTCATATTTATTTAAAATGGAATTTATTCGTTCTTTACTTAAAGAAGTCCTAATTGCATTAGAAATTGAGGATTCTGGTCCTCTTGATACTAAATCTAAACGTTTAGATAAGGTTTTTAAATCTCCTGTAGTTATTCCAGAAGTTTTTTCCTGTCCCTGGTGCTATTTCTGAAGTAATTTCCAGGGAATGGAATAATTTGGGTAATTCATTTACTCCTTCTAAACGTTTTAAGCAATTATATCCTGTGCCATCTGACAGATTAGAGTTTTGGGACAAAATCCCTAAGGTTGATGGGGCTGTCTCTACTCTTGCTAAACGTACTACTATTCCTACGGCAGATGGTACTTCCTTTAAGGATCCTTTAGATAGGAAAATTGAATCCTTTCTAAGAAAAGCTTACTTGTGTTCAGGTAATCTTCATAGACCTGCTATATCTTTAGCGGATGTTGCTGCAGCTTCAACTTTTTGGTTAGAAGCTTTAGCGCAACAAGTAACAGATCATAATTTTCATAGCATTATTATTCTTCTTCAACATGCTAATAATTTTTGTGATACCATCTTTGATATCATTAGAGTTGATGTCAGGTATATGTCTCTAGCTATTTTAGCTAGAAGAGCTTTATGGCTTAAAACTTGGAATGCTGATATGTCTTCTAAGTCTACTCTGCTTTCCCTTTCTTTCCAGGGTAATAAAATCTAAAGGTAAATTTAGGTCTAATAATCGTTTTCGCTCCTTTCGTCACAACAAGGAACAAAAACCTGATCCTTCATCCTCAGGAGCGGTATCAGTTTGGAAACCATCTCCAGTCTGGAATAAATCCAAGCCTTTTAGAAGATCAAAGCCAGCTCCTAAGTCCACATGAAGGTGCAGCCATCATTCCAGCTCAGCTGGTAGGGGGCAGATTACGTTTTTTCAAAGAAATTTGGATCAATTCCGTTCACAATCTTTGGATTCAGAACATTGTTTCAGAAGGGTACAGAATTGGCTTCAAGATAAGGCCTCCTGCAAAGAGATTTTTTCTTTCCCGTGTCCCAGTAAACCCAGCGAAGGCTCAAGCATTTCTGAAATGTGTTTCAGATCTAGAGTTGGCTGGAGTAATTATGCCAGTTCCAGTTCTGGAACAGGGACTGGGGTTTTATTCAAATCTCTTCATTGTACCAAAGAAGGAGAATTCATTCAGACCAGTTCTGGATCTAAAAATATTGAATCGGTATGTAAGGATACCAACATTCAAAATGGTAACTGTAAGGACTATCCTGCCTTTTGTTCAGCAAGGGCATTATATGTCTACAATAGATTTACAGGATGCATATCTGCATATTCCGATTCATCCAGATCACTATCAGTTTCTGAGATTCTCTTTCCTAGACAAGCATTACCAGTTTGTGGCTCTGCCGTTTGGCCTAGCTACAGCTCCAAGAATTTTTACAAAGGTTCTCGGTGCCCTTCTGTCTGTAATCAGAGAACAGGGTATTGTGGTATTTCCTTATTTGGACGATATCTTGGTACTTGCTCAGTCTTCACATTTAGCAGAATCTCATACGAATCGACTTGTGTTGTTTCTTCAACATCATGGTTGGAGGATCAATTTACCAAAAAGTTCATTGATTCCTCAGACACAGGTAACCTTTTTAGGTTTCCAGATAGATTCAGTGTCCATGACTCTATCTTTGACAGACAAGAGACGTCTAAAATTGATATCAGCTTGTCGAAACCTTCAGTCACAATCATTCCCTTCGGTAGCCTTATGCATGGAAATTCTAGGTCTTATGACTGCTGCATCGGAGGCGATCCCCTTTGCTCGTTTTCACATGCGGCCTCTTCAGCTCTGTATGCTGAACCAGTGGTGCAGGGATTACACAAAGTTATCTCAATTAATATCTTTAAAACCGATTGTACGACACTCTCTGACGTGGTGGACAGATCACCATCGTTTAGTTCAGGGGGCTTCTTTTGTTCTTCCGACCTGGACTGTAATTTCAACAGATGCAAGTCTTACAGGTTGGGGAGCTGTGTGGGGGTCTCTGACAGCACAAGGGGTTTGGGAATCTCAGGAGGTGAGATTACCGATCAATATTTTGGAATTCTGTGCAATTTTCAGAGCTCTTCAGTCTTGGCCTCTTCTAAAGAGAGAATCGTTCATTTGTTTTCAGACAGACAATGTCACAACTGTGGCATACATCAATCATCAAGGAGGGACTCACAGTCCTCTGGCTATGAAAGAAGTATCTCGAATTCTGGTATCGGTGGAATCCAGCTCCTGTCTAGTTTCTGCGGTTCATATCCCTGGTATAGACAATTGGGAAGCGGATTATCTCAGTCGCCAAACGTTACATCCGGGCGAATGGTCTCTTCACCCAGAGGTATTTCTTCAGATTATTCAAATGTGGGAACTTCCATTAATAGATTTGATGGCCTCTCATCTAAACAAGAAACTTCCCAGGTATCTGTCCATATCCAGGGATCATCAAGCGGTAGCAGTGGATGCATTGTCACTTCCTTGGAAGTATCATCCTGCCTATATCTTTCCGCCTCTAGTTCTTCTTCCAAGAGTAATCTCCAAGATTCTGAAGGAATGCTCGTTTGTTCTGCTGGTAGCTCCAGCATGGCCTCACAGGTTTTGGTATGCGGATCTTGTCCGGATGGCCTCTTGCCAACCGTGGACTCTTCCGTTAAGGCCAGACCTTCTGTCGCAAGGTCCTTTTTTTCCATCAGGATCTCAAATCCTTAAATTTAAAGGTATGGAGATTGAACACTTGATTCTTAGTCAAAGAGGTTTCTCTGACTCTGTGATTAATACTATGTTACAGGCTCGTAAATCTGTATCTAGGGAGATATATTATAGAGTCTGGAAGACTTATATTTCTTGGTGTCTTTCTCATCATTTTTCCTGGCATTCTTTTAGAATTCCGAGAATTTTACAGTTTCTTCAGGATGGTTTGGATTAAGGTTTGTCTGCAAGTTCCTTGAAAGGACAAATCTCTGCTCTTCTGTTCTTTTTCACAGAAAAATTGCTAATCTTCCTGATATTCATTGTTTTGTACAAGCTTTGGTTCGTATAAAACCTGTCATTAAGTCAATTTCTCCTCCTTGGAGTTTGAATTTGGTTCTGAGGGCTCTTCAAGCTCCTCCGTTTGAACCTATGCATTCATTGGACATTAAATTACTTTCTTGGAAAGTTTTGTTCCTTTTGGCTATCTCTTCTGCCAGAAGAGTTTCTGAATTATCTGCTCTTTCTTGTGAGTCTCCTTTTCTGATTTTTCACCAGGATAAGGCGGTGTTGCGAACTTCTTTTAAATTTTTACCTAAGGTTGTGAATTCCAACAACATTAGTAGAGAAATTGTGGTTCCTTCATTATGTCCTAATCCTAAGAATTCTAAGGAGAAATCATTGCATTCTTTGGATGTAGTTAGAGCTTTGAAATATTATGTTGAAGCTACTAAGAATTTCCGAAAGACTTCTAGTCTATTTGTTATCTTTTCTGGTTCTAGGAAAGGTCAGAAGGTCTCTGCCTTTTCTTTGGCATCTTGGTTCAATCTTTAATTCATCATGCTTATGTTGAGTCGGGTAAAACTCCGCCTCAAAGGATTACAGCTCATTCTACTAGGTCAGTTTCTACTTCCTGGGCATTTAGGAATGAAGCTTCGGTTGATCAGATTTGCAAAGCAGCAACTTGGTCTTCTTTGCATACTTTTACTAAATTCTACCATTTTGATGTGTTTTCTTCTTCTGAAGCTGTCTTTGGTAGAAAAGTACTTCAGGCAGCTTTTTCAGTTTGAATCTTCTGCTTATATTTTCAGTTTTTTTCTTTATAAGATTTAAACTTTATTTTTGGGTGTGGATTTTTTTCAGCGGAATTGGCTGTCTTTATTTTATCCCTCCCTCTCTAGTGACTCTTGCGTGGAAGATCCACATATTGGGTAGTCATTATCCCATACATCACTAGCTCATGGACTCTTGCTAATTACATGAAAGAAAACATAATTTATGTAAGAACTTACCTGATAAATTCATTTCTTTCATATTAGCAAGAGTCCATGAGGCCCACCCTTTTTGTGGTGGTTATGATTTTTTTGTATAAAGCACAATTATTCCAATTCCTTATATTTATGCTTCGCACTTTTTTCTTATCACCCCACTTCTTGGCTATTCGTTAAACTGATTTGTGGGTGTGGTGAGGGGTGTATTTATAGGCATTTTGAGGTTTGGGAAACTTTGCCCCTCCTGGTAAGAATGTATATCCCATACGTCACTAGCTCATGGACTCTTGCTAATATGAAAGAAATGAATTTATCAGGTAAGTTCTTACATAAATTATGTTTTTTTGAACTTACCATATTGGTTGAAAGAGATTAGATTTAATTATCATTTCAAGAAGTGTAATCTTTATTTTTATAATCTCTTTCAAATATTTGGATTATAGTGTGTTCACAACATATGTTCACACCAAGAAATCTTTGTGTTTGCAAACATCTAGACACAGTTGTCTTTGTTGACGCTTATAATACAGTATAAATAGATAAAAGAAAGAAACAGACATACTTAAAAATGTTATCATTCTTCAATGGAGACAGTGTCTACTGTTTAACCTCACTATTACATGACTATATCTTTTTTAACTTGTTAAATTGTTAATCTAAAGAATGTAAGTTAATTAACTTTGGAAACAACTCTCAAATACATAAGTATTAAACGAACAGTCTATTCAAATTAAAACTTTCATGATTCTGATAGGCCAATCAATTTTAAACAACTTTACAATTTACTTCTATTATCTAATATGTTCAATTCTTTAGTGGAAGAAAAAGCAATGCACATGTGTGAGTTAGTCAGTCGCAAAAGACCTCTATGTGCAGCAACCAATCAGCAGCTTCTGAGCATATCTAGATATGCTTTTCAGCAAGTGATTTCACGAGATTCACTGCAATTAACTAATAGAATTAAATTAGATAGTTGTTGAAAATTACATGTTCTTTGAAAATCAATAAATAAAAAAATTGGGTTCCATGTCCATGTAATGAAATTTGTAGTACAAAAAATATAAATTGTTTTCTATTTAACATTACAGACATTTTAGTATTTTAATAAATAATCATAATGTAAAGGGCTTACATTTGCGCAAGTAACACCGGATAAGTGTCCTCAATTTCGATTGCCTCCTGTACAAATCATTGTACCGTTTGAGGCATTGCTTTCTGATCCTCCTCTGTCCTGAAATACGCCTCACTCTTCTCACCATTTCACACAGGATATTATTTCTCCTATCCTGGTCCAGAGTATAAATCCCTCTTCTTTTTTTGGGAAAATACTTTTCCATGATATATGCAATAATCAACAATTCCCCATCTTTCTCTTTCTCTTCAGCTTTCAATTTCTGTATGCAGTACACAAATAATGGAACTAATTTCTATTTAAAAATGCGCAATTGCGCGTAATAAAATAATTCAATATCTAAAATTAATATAGATATATATTGATAGTTTTCGAAGTTGCAATTTATGTGTCAATATGTGTTATAAACTAATTGTAACTTGTATTTACATCCTATACTTTTATAATCTTTATTGTATCAATTATGTTGAGTAGTGTTTATGGAAATGGTAACTTTTTAGATACACTTGTGCTACAAATGGAATCTTTTATTATTGTATACAGCATCGCTTAAAATTGTTACTTTTGGATACAAATATAACATATAATTGTAAGAATGTATTTAAATATGTTTTCAAATAACAATCTTTAAACCAAAGAGAACACATGACCGGAAATCATCCAACAAAAACACTTTACTTTGAGATACTAATGCAACATAGGGATCTTTCCAGAAATATAAAGTTTATCAAGATTACAGATAGAATTCTTTATAACTGCGATTGTAACGGAAAGTTAACTATTGAAGAATTGTACTCTCAATTTTGCGCACTTTAACAGCTCTATTTTAAGATGGCATCAGTGCAATCTGGAAAGACCAAAAGTGGCAGAAGTATCATGTTCACCCATTGCCAGAATTGTATTTTGGTTGAACTAGTGGTGGAACATTACGAAGAGATAATTGGATACCAGGCTAGAAATGTTAACCCACAGCGAAAGCGGGCAATATGGTCCCAAATTAGCACATCTGTGTCTTCCGAAGGTAGCTTTCCTAAAGATGTAAGGGCATGTCGGAAGAGGGTTAACGATATCAGAAAGAACATCAAGAAAAAGGTATGCCAAGCAAAACAATCTGCTAAAGCAACTGGTGGAGGACCCGGATACAGGGCAGAATTAAGTGAGTTTGAGCAAATATGCCAGGATGGGTGATGCAGTTGTTTTGGGCCTCGATGTTCCTTCGGACACAATGGACTTTAAAGGTAAGAATTTTTTTTTTTTTTTTACATTTTTGTGTATGTTGTAAATTGACCAAATTCTATATTAATCTGTAGAGCAATATGATGATGTATGTGTGGAAGAGGAGGTCAATGAACAGGAGGATCAACCTTTTGTTCATGAAAGCACATCACAGGAACAACAAGCTTCAACTTCTCATGGAAATACTGATAGAGAAGAAAGCGCATGTAAGCAATTATTCTTAAAAATAAATTCTGTATATATCGTGTAATATAAAAGGCAAAGTGAGTTTGTCAGAAGCTGTCAAGCGCAGTAGAGACAGCAAGATGAAAAAAACACAGGATGGAAGAGAGATAGAGAGGAGGGGGAGAGAGATAGAGGGGCGGGAGAGAGATAGAGATAGAGAGAGAGTGATCACAAAAGAGAGGGAGGAGAGATAGAGCAAAAGAGAGGGTTGACATAGAGAGAGTGCCAAAGAGAGGGGGAGAGGGAGAGCGCAAAAGAGAGGTGGGAGAGAGAGCGCCAAAAAACGAGGGTGTAGAAAGAGCACAAAAAGAAAGGTGGAGAAAGAGAGATAGCAAAATATAGGGGGGAGACAGACAGAGGTAAAGAGATGGGGGGATCGAGAGTGCTATGGGTGGGACCACTGTATTATCAAAAATTGCCCATGTGAACGGGCATTAGGACTAGTTTATTATATATTCGAATAAGCTATATTAGAAAAATATTTAAAACTAATTTTGAAAACAATTAATAGTCATATTTGCAAAATCCAATGTAGATTGTAATCCTATTTTGTTTGTTATGTTATAAAAAAAAAATTTCTTTAGAAAATCTTATGGTTAATGATAAACATAGTTATTATCGAAGAAAAAATATTGTACCTTGAGAAATGAATGCAATGTTTTATTTTGGGGTCAATATTTCATGAGTTTTCTGCTCAATATTTTATGAGTTTAAAAACGATAAGATTATCAATCAATATTATTTAAGCTGTCGTGAATACCAATTGCTGAATTTTTTTTTTAAGAAAATGGAGTTAATACCCATAGGTAAAAAATTATTTGTTGGTCAATGCTTGCTAACCTTTTACAAATACTTTTCTTATGTTATGTTGATTGAGAGTTTTTGATTCTTTAATTCAAATCCAATTACATGCAGCCAGATGCAAAAATACCAAAAAAATTGAATTTTTTGTTGTTGTTGTTTTTTTTTGTAGAAAGATTGTGCACAGATAAATATAGACAATTTTAAAATAAAATAAAAAATCTTTCTTTTTTTAAACCTTTTTGTTCTCAACAGG
Source organism: Bombina bombina (assembly GCF_027579735.1). Taxonomy (NCBI): domain Eukaryota; kingdom Metazoa; phylum Chordata; class Amphibia; order Anura; family Bombinatoridae; genus Bombina; species Bombina bombina. The sequence goes on from NC_069503.1 coordinate 642,020,607, forward strand.
TGTTAGAGAATTGTTCCAAACTATGCAAGACAGTTCAATATCATTATATGATGGTATGTATGAAATATTTAAATAATTACGGTTAAATATAGTTTGTTACTAATTTTTTTTTTTCTTATTATGAAGAAGAACATGTAGAATTAACATTGAAACCTCTAGTCGAGGATACCATCAATCAAGAGGATGATGATGAGACCCAAATACAGGGACACACACAGGAGGGACCATCACCACCAGAATTAAATACACCTGCTTGGAGTCCAATGGTCAATGAATCTGACATTGAGGAAACAGCAGAAGAAGTCAGACAGCCTCAAGTTACACAAAGACCCAATGACATTCAGACACTGACAGATATGGCATCATCATTTAGAAATGAACAAAGTGTTTTTTTAAGGAATTGCTGCAATTACAGAAAGAAAGGAATAATATTCTGAAACGTGATTCTGAAATAAAGAGTGATTACAATAACAAAAAAATAATTGCAGAATTGATCCACACAACAAAAAAAAATATGTAAATATTTAGGGTTTTGGATTTGTTGTCCTTGACTTTATTTAAGCTTTGTTTGTTTGAAAGTTCTATTTTATTTTTTTAACACATTATTTAATTGTTCATCAATACAGTATTGTTATATTTTCAATAAAGTTATTTATCCCTTAATAAAAAAAAAACAGATGTGTGTAATCAGAAAATTTTTATTATTGACATTAGTGAAGGTAACATAGATATCAATACATTTAAACAAAAAAAAAGGTGAATGTACACTTCTTATAAAAGCATTCAAATCCGATGTGATGACATGTTTTCTGAAAAAAAAAAAAAATGGTCATTTAAATATATATAAAATTGAAAAATTATACTCAATGAAAAAATACAGACTTACAGGAAAAATATCTTTCAATTATTTCCAAACGATTCTGTATACCTGCCCTGGTAGTGTGCCTGCTTACAATGTCTTGTCTCTAAGTTGCCTTGTGAAATAGCAATGTTGTGCAACATGCATGTAACTAGAATGATATTTTTACATTTTTCAGGAGAATATTGAAGGGCTCCTCCAGACCTATCCAACACTCTGAAACGCATTTTTAAAACCCCAAAAGTTCTCTCTATTGCACTTCTCGTGCTACGGTGGGATTTGTTAAATTTGATTTCTACTCTGGTATGAGGCATTGGGACTGGGGTCAACAGCCAAGGTCTGCACGGATAACCACTATCACCTAAAAAATATATGAAAAATAAAATTTATTAGACATTATAAAGAATTGGAATATAGATTTAAATATTAAGAATTTAATCAAAATTGAAACATAGATTTATGCAATGTGATATCTAAATTTCATGGAGGACATTGAAAAAAAAAAAAAAAAATAGGAATACATATAACTTATTTCATTAGAATTAAAATAATTAAAATAATTGCATATTTACCTAATAGCCAACCATGTGGCATGTCGCCCTGTTCAAATGCAGAAAATAAAGCTGATTGTTTCAGAATGTGGAAATCATGACATGAACCTGGAAATCCGGAACGAACAGCCCAAATTCGAAGGTTAGCAATAGCATCACAAACAGCCTGTATATTTAGGGAAAGCTTTTCCTGTTCCTATATTGCTCCTCCCTTAAGGATGGTGGTCTAGAGCAATATGGGTGCCATCTATAGCACCGAGAACATTGGGCATACCAGCTACTTGGTAAAATGATGACTTTACTGTATGCCATTCATGCACATTTCTGGGAACATAAATAAACTTTGAGAGATGCTTGAGAATAGATTTTTAAAACAATACTTAAATGGTGGCAAAATGAAGGCTGACTCATGCCCACAACATCACTAGATACAGCCTGAAAAGATCTGGTTGCCAAAAAATGCAAAACTGCTAGTAATTTTAAAAGTCCTGGTATTGCCCTTGTTCTTCTCGTTCTGGGATCAATGTCATTTTTAATCAAATAATACAGATTGAGCATGCTCTCACGATTAATCCTAAATTTACGCTTAATTTCTTTATCAGATAATGCCTCAAGTCCACAACAGGGCAAAAACTATCTTGGAACTCTTTGGCGTCTCCGTAACATATTTCCATAATTTTCTCGATTTTCAGGGGACTGTGCAATAGAAATTGTGGCCAAAATCAAAAAGAACTCCATCTTCTCTGAAGAAAATCATGGAGTAAATTCAATGTTCTCCATAATGGTTATGGAGTATTTTCACAGTCGGATTTATAGGAGAATTTTAGGTTCTCCTTTGGCACAAAATAATGATAAATATGATTTTCGGTGATTAGTTAGGAGTATTTCCAAAAATACGACCGAAATACATCATTTTTAGCCTGTATTTGGCGCACCTGTGCGCCTTGGCGAGAGAGAATAGAGTGGTCGCATTTTAAGGTCGTATTTCAGCTTTTTTTGGTCGTAAATTGTGTTGATAAATCGGAGAATAAATCCGACAGAGTAATTATAGGCGCAAAAGTAGGAGAATTACGATGATAAATAGAGCTCTTGGAGTGCTAACAGTTCTGCATGAGCGAGAAGGGGTTTATTGTGTCAGGTTTTCTGCTCATATTACAAGTTGAAAGTAAATGCGATAACTTGAGGGCAATCTTGATTTACTCCAGAATAATTACTGTGTCCTCATAGTTCTGTTAACTGTTTCACAAAACAAAAAAGTTGCACAAAACACATCAAAAATACATTGCAAAGTATAGTTACACTATAAAAACCAACTAATAAAAAACTGACAGGCTTTAAGATAGAGATTCATACATATACTGTAAATGTCTAAAGATGCATATGTATGAATATTTATATGTCTATTTCTGTGTTCATATGTATTTACATAGTTATATGTGTATTTATGTATTTACAGACATATATACACATAAATACATATGTTTACATTTATTATGTCTTGGGTGTTTTCATAATTAGATAGAATATCTACTCTAAATTTTGATTGCAATATACGATTTAATAAATACTATTTAGAAGTTCAATAGTTGATGTGGTAGGGAATTTAGTAAAATTAAACATAATAGATACAAATATATCAATTTGAATGTTTCTATTTCAAACATTGCATAATTCAAATATTACATTTAAAGAGAGCATAAGAAATACTATTAAAAATATAACGATTCAAATTTGAATATTGCATAATTCAAATTGAAATATTAGATAAATTCAGATTAAATATTACATTTAAAAAATAATTAGAAATACTATTACATTAAATGAATGTTAGAAATTAAAAATGAACAAACAAATGTGTTAAAATTTGTTTCATTTTTCGAATGTTGCAAAACATTCATCCTTCATGACTGCAAAGAGATACAAACATACACATATCTAAATATGTAAATCTATATATGTATATATTAATATATATTTCTATATATATATCTATACCGGTATATCTATTCCTATAGATATATAGGTATAGATATATATTTTACATGAACAGTATCAGAAATATACTGTATATTTAATAATAAAAAGTACAATATTTTCTATGTGAAGAACATTGGAATGTAAAATATATGATTGTGCATCAGGTTTCACTGAGGAATAATGCTATCTTCTGGATGCAATATAACCACAAAAGAGAAGATTTATCTGAACCTCACAGTAGGTGGTGCTGTTGGTTAAATGTAAAAAAAAACCCTAAAAAAATACAGTGAAACCTCTACACTGTATAGGTAATCTATCTTGTGAAAAAAAAGGAATTTTAAGTGTGCCTAAGCTTTTCTGAGAAGAAAATACCATAGTCTAAAATTACATAAACCAAAATTTTTTAGTCCATTTATTTAGCAAACATAAAGATTTTCTTCATTGATTTTATAATTGATTGTATTGGTGTTGTGTACAATTGATTAAATTAAATCTAAGGACTATCTTTAGATACTTCATATATTCCTTAAATTATTTTGATATATAGATACTAAATAGATACTAAATCACTTTGGAGTTAAGTACATATATAGAAAAGTAAATTGGGGGTAAGAACATCTATAGAAAAGAAGAGAGCAAATTTAAAACAAAGATATCCTTTACTGTTTTATCATAATACAAAAATGATTAATTCAAATAAAAAATGATTCTAAAAAAAATAAATATTCGTTTGTCTTTAAAACCTCAACATGATTAAACGGATCTGTTTATTAAATGGTTTTTAAAACTATATAACAGTTAAAAACATACATAAAACTAATAACATCAAACTTAATCGGTTAAAATATAGGTAATGTTATTATGGGAATATCTATTGCACAACTATATTTATATAGTGTCTAACTGCCAAAGCTTAAAGACTGATACCATATGCTTTAATAGTAGATAATTTATGTTTCAAGATAGAATCTCTATCAAGATAGTATCAACTCTCAAAAAGCATGAGGTAAAACTCTTAAGTATCCAAATGCAAAATCTTTTAAGGATACAGAGCAAAAGACTGATGTAGTAGTGTACTAAACACTGCCATTCGTGGAAAATGAACAATAGCTGCAAAAACAATGAAATAACGATATATTAATTCCTAGAGTAAATGTCAATCAACTGCCACAGATTGTATATAACTTGCTGTGTCTATTTGTATTTTATTTTATTACAAAAATCAATCCGTTTTTTTAATGTAAACCTTATATTTAGGGATCCAAAGTTTGTTTGCCCGGGGCTTAAAAGTAGTTATTCAAACCTTCTGTTCCAGTGAAGAAGCAATAATTCTTGTGAATTAGTCTCTGAATACCGGCATACTAATATGGAGCTGGGTAGGTCCTTAAAAGCCAAGACGATCTTTATCTCACCTTTTTCTACTGCAGACCCAAATGGTGCCTCTCAGCAATTTTCAGGTGGTGTATTGTTATCAAGCTGTCTGGCAAGTGTAAGGCTACGTTCCTCTTTCTGGCTCCTGCAACAGTGTCAGTTGGTTGCTCCTGCAACGATATCCGTAATGAAGCACGGCAGTTATAGATCCAAGAGTGAATACTTATAATATTATCGATCCTAAAAGCAGAATGTATAACGCGCTTCGCCTGTTACCTGCAGACTTTTTCAAACATACTGCTAGTGTATTTTAGCTGGTCTTATTTAAACCATAATGGTTGAATTTTCATTGGTTGTCTGGCAGGTTCCACATTGGTTTAGAGTTACCACCAATCATATTGTACTATCAATCCATTCATTACTTAACAATTCATTTATTTTATATATAAACTATATTGAACTTACAAAACAATATCATTGTAGTACTATTTTATTTTAGAACGTGTTTAGGTTTTTATCATCAAACGGATAAGGATTCTTCTAACAATAAATGTTAAAAATTAAAAATGAAATATTAAATGGAATAGATTCAGAGATCCCCCAATATTAGAGAATAATTATAGTTTATAATTTATAATTGGTCAAAATTTAATCTAGGACCGTATGATCTTTAACTTATATTTGAAACTATTGAATCAAAATAAACTGTATTTTATTCATTATATTTTTAGAAGTGTTTTGTTCTCAATCTTTTATAATCTTAAATATATATTAGGGAAATTAGATTATAATAGATACATAGCAAAAATAGAAAAAATAAATAAAAATATATATTTAAAAACATATATAAAAATAAATTCATACAGATATAAATATGAGTAAGAAACTATGGCCTAGATTTGGAGTTTGGCGTTAGCCGTGAAAACCAGCGTTAGAGGCTCCTAACGCGGGTTTCTTACGGACTCCGGTATTTAGAGTTCAGTTACCGACACTCAAAGATCACTCAACGCTCAAATTTCTACCGACACCTCAGACCCAGTAGTAAACATATCCCGACAAAATAAACATTCACGAATCACAAAACAAATATTACACAAACTACACTTACACTCATACAAACACTACACTATGTTTATTTTTAAGATTTAATAATTTTTCATCAAAATACAAATGATCAAAGTTGCGAGATCTCGGGTGTTAGAAAAAAAACTACACAAATCCATTTTCCCATTGACTTACATTGACACACGGGAAAAGACCCTCATATACCTACATCTAACTAATAACATTATCCCAAATATACACTCATCGATGCATACAAACAATATACACCACATGACATACAAAAATATTTATTTATTACAAAAAGAACACGATTTAGTTACTTTTTCACACAAGCTCATGACGTCACTCACTTTACGAGGAAAACCAGTCTTAGAAAAAAAAATTACCAAATTTTAGAGCCTCCATTGACTTCTATTGGGAAGACGTGCTCGTGCACGCGAAACCCACATTTCCCTAACGCACGCAAATAGCGTAGACCGAAAAACTCCAAATACCAGCGCTAGAAAATACATACTTTTATGCGTTAGACCCAGCTATGATAAATAGATCAAGAAATGACTATTTCCCTATGGTGGATTTATGGATTTTAATTATTGAATATTCACAACACCATTAAATTGTTTCAGACTTTTATATTACATCAACTGCAAATCAACATCACTAGTAACAAACTTTTTGTTATCAAAATATTACATTTAAACGGACACAAAAATAATGTAAACTTTTCAGGATTCACAAACACTACACAATGGGAAACAATTCTCATTTACCTTTATTATTGCATTTCAGTTATTCAACTCATATGCTTGCAGCAACAGCATATCTACATAGGCTTAACACATGATCAGTCATGGATGCACATGCATTACTTTTAACATTCACTCATACATGTGCATTCAAATGATGGGGGAAAAACACATTACATTCTCTATAGGAATCACAAAACAGAACATATGGATTTTACTGTACTTTTAACATCATGATTCCATCACCAGAAACCATTAGGAATTACGTACAACAAGAACATCATTACACCAGATTACAGATGTCACTTTATGGGAAGGAACAACAATGCCAGACCGCTATATAGAAGTCAGCATATGTGGGACACAATCACAATATATACGTACATGTACATAACACGCATCACCCATCACGCAACCACAAAGCACACATTTAGATTTTATTCAGCACACAATAATAATGTAGCACAATACAACAACACAATGAGGATTTCAGAACTACATGGGCAGGTTAATAATATGATGACGTCATTAGAAGATTCAACCATACACATCACAGATTCACCACTGTACCGCCCCTTTCTGAACTTTAACACTCAATACTACAATACAACATATACGTAAATAACAGTTTGGAACAGCATTATTAGGGAGATTTGAATGGGACAATTAATAAATATTGTCAGATCGCAAATCACTTATATATATAATACTACAGATGACAGCCGGAAGTTATTCAGTATTAGTGCGATTTTAATGGGACGCATACAATATTGACAGCTCGGCAATCACTTATATATACAATACTACAGATGGCAGACGGGAAGTTCTGAATTATTATTGCAATTTGAAAGGGACGCATACAATATTGACAGCTCAGCAATCACTTATATATACAATACTACAGATGGCAGGCGGGAAGTTCGGAATTATTATTGCGATTTTAAAGGGACGCGTACAATATTGACTGCTCGGCAATCACTTATATATACAATACTACAGATGGCAGACGGGAAGTTCGGAATTATTATTGCGATTTTAAAGGGACGCATACAATATTGACTGCTCGGCAATCACTTATATATACAATACTACAGATGACAGCCGGAAGTTCTGAATTATTATTGCAATTTTAAAGGGACACATACAATATTGACAGCTCGGCAATCACTTATATATACAATACTACAGATGACAGCCGGAATTTATTCAGCATTAGTGCGATTTTAAAGGGACGCATACAATATTGACATCTCGGCAATCACTTATATATACAATACTACAGATGACAGCTGGAAGTTATTCAGCATTAGTGCGATTTGAAAGGGACGCATACAATATTGACAGCTCGGCAATCACTCATATATACAATACTACAGATGGCAGACGGGAAGTTCGGAATTATTATTGCGATTTTAAAGGGACGCGTACAATATTGACAGCTCGGCAATCACTTATATATACAATACTACAGATGGCAGATGTTAATTTATCGTTTACAAACAATATTGCAGCAACATTGATCGATCACATTTGATGCACATTATACACAACTATGCACTTTCATTCATGTTAGCCTGGACATGTGCTTGTTACTATAAGATCGCGTTTAAGAAATATTGATTATGCATATGATCAAACATTACAAACATGCACTGTATGTGTGATATTTGACACTTTCACATTGAGATTCATGTTGGAAAACAACATTTCAGCAAACAACCAAAAAACGCCCACTGTGAAAGCATTTGCGCCGCTCACATACAAACAAGTGAATACAATTAGCAATCATTACAAACTCACTACCATTGGACTAATTGTACTATAAATCCCCCAAACAACATGGCCAAAGCATCACTTGTGATCCACATCAGATCAAGTGCATACCTTGTTACGCTGTTTTGAAAGATGGATGACGATGACATGGTAGACACTGCTGGTGCTGCTATTGGCGAACTAGCTGTTGATCGAATCAGGCAGCCTTGGCGGCTCAGACTGAGACAAAGGGGTCATCTGGTTCGAGGTCCTCCTGTCTACAGGGTGAGACCCACCTTGGAAAACATGAGCGACTTTGAGGTTTATGATAAGTATCGGCTCAATCGCGAACAGCTCATTGGCCTTTATGATCTTCTTAAACCTCATTTGGAGCCACGTATAAGAATAAGGACTGCTGTTCCCGCCATGAGTAAGATGCTAAGCTGTCTATACGTCCTGGCCTCCGGGAGTTTTCAATCCGGAGAACTGTACATGCATGGCCTGAATCAAGGTACATTCTCTGTGGTGTTTGATAACTTTCTGGATGCCATGGTACGTATCAGTAAGCAATACATAGGATTCCCACAGAATGATGGTGATTGGAGGCGCCTGAAGCGGGAATTCTTTGATATTGCTGAATTGCCCAATGTCTTGGGAGCCATAGATTGTACCCACATTGCGCTGCGTGCTCCAATTGATGACTTGCCCTTCAGAAATCGCAAACATTTTCATAGCCTCAATGTGCAGTATGTTTGTGACGCACGGATGAGGATTATGCATGTGTGTGCGAATTTTGGAGGGGCTAGTCATGATGCCCGCATCCTCTCTCTGTCGTCCCTGTGGAGACCGTTTGAGGAAAGACAAATGCCCCCTGGTTATCTCGTTGGTAAGTATTTGTGCACAACATGGTTAATTAGTTTGACAATTGCCACTGTAGTTTTAAAATGTTAGCGTAATGTTCAGCTATAGGATGCAATTTAACCATTTATTTTTTCCCCACGCTAATGTCTACTTTTAGTTCAATGCAGATATGTAGCATGTCTTACCTTAAATGCTCAGATAGAGAATGCAATGTAACCATGTAGTTTGCATTTTACACAAGGTTTGGTTTAGGAGAAATACGCATATGTAGCATGTCTTAGCTGAAATGGCAAGATATTAGCTAATGCAATTTAACCATGTCATTGTCTCTTTCCGCTAATGTCTACTTTTAGTTCAATGCAGATATGTAGCATGTCTTACTTTAAATGCTCAGATAGAGAATGCAATGTAACCATGTAGTTTGCATTTTACACAAGGTTTGGTTTAGGAGAAATACGCATATGTAGCATGTCTTAGCTGAAATGGCAAGATATTAGCTAATGCAATTTAACCATGTAATTGTCTCTTTCCGCTAATGTCTACTTTTAGTTCAATGCAGATATGTAGCATGTCTTACCTTAAATGCTCAGATACAGAATGCAATGTAACCATGTAGTTTGCATTTTACACAAGGTTTGGTTTAGGAGAAATACGCATATGTAGCATGTCTTAGCTGAAATGGCAAGATATTAGCTAATGCAATTTAACCATGTCATTGTCTCTTTCCGCTGTCTACTTTTAGTTCAATGCAGATATGTAGCATGTCTTACCTTAAATGCTCAGATAGAGAATGCAATGTAACCATGTAGTTTGCATTTTACACAAGGTTTTGGTTTAGGAGAAATACGCATATGTAGCATGTCTTAGCTGAAATGGCAAGATATTAGCTAATGCAATTTAACCATGTCATTGTCTCTTTCCGCTAATGTCTACTTTTAGTTCAATGCAGATATGTAGCATGTCTTACCTTAATGCTCAGATAGAGAATGCAATGTAACCATGTAGTTTGCATTTTACACAAGGTTTGGTTTAGGAGAAATACGCATATGTAGCATGTCTTAGCTGAAATGGCAAGATATTAGCTAATGCAATTTAACCATGTCATTGTCTCTTTCCGCTATGTCTACTTTTAGTTCAATGCAGATATGTAGCATGTCTTACCTTAAATGCTCAGATAGAGAATGCAATGTAACCATGTAGTTTGCATTTTACACAAGGTTTGGTTTAGGAGAAATACACATATGTAGCATGTCTTAGCTGAAATTTCAAGATATTAGCTAATGCAATTTAACCATGTCATTGTCTCTTTCCGCTAATGTCTACTTTTAGTTCAATGCAGATATGTAGCATGTCTTACCTTAAATGCTCATATAGAGAATGCAATGTAACCATGTAGTTTGCATTTTACACAAGGTTTGATTTAGGAGAAATACGCATATGTAGCATGTCTTAGATGAAATGGGAAGATAGAGAATAATATTGAACTAGATTATTTTTTTTTAAAATAAACATTTGTTAGTGGATTATCGTGTACAAAACTTTTTATTGGACTCCAAATACTATTTTGAGGATTCGGTTTGATTTATGTTCTGTTCATAATTTATAGGTGATTCTGGGTACATGAGCCGGCCTTGGCTCATTACCCCCTTGCGTAGCCCGACTGATGTGTCTGAGGAGCGCTACAATAGGGCTCATAAGAGAACCAGGGCGGTGGTTGAATGGATGATGAGGTTCGGGTGCCTGGACAGGTCAGGAGGAGCCCTCCAGTACAACCCAAAGAAGGTGGCTAATATCGTTGTAGCCTGTAGCGTCCTGCATAATATTGCACAGCGGGCTGGGATGCTGCAGGGCGTCCCGGTGCACCGAAACTTCCTCAGAGATGAGGAGGATGATCCTGTTCTAGAGGGGCCATTCCGGGACGAGGGGCTCAATGTCAGAGCAGACATCATCAACCGCCACTTTAGACGGTAAATAATAGAAGTTAAACTGGAGTATTGTCAATAGATGTGAACTCTAGGGAAATGACAAGTAGAGAATTGTGCAAACATGTTAGGATTGTTCATCAAATGCTAAAAAAGTGTTTCATTTATTAATATAGGTGATGCTCTGGGCATTGGGTCCTGTAGCGAGTCTTTGCCACCTGGTTTTTAAAGAGGACATCAGATGGTAAGTATAAATGTATGGACTGTTGCTGGCATGAATTGTACACAAATACATCATATGGCATACATTTTCTAAACTAGTATTTAGTTTACACATTACTTAAAATGTAAATACTCAGAAAGGGATCCTTTAGCATAACTATCCTCTAGCATGACTATGGTTCAATGTCACACATTAGAGGTTCGTCCTGCTCAATATGACTCATCTTCACACTTGATAGAACATAACACAAGATGCTACACACGCTTAGTAAGCTAGTGACAGAAATGGTATTCTGAAATGGGGGGGTGGGAGAGGGGTACAGAACTGATTCACACACTTGTAGTAATTTTTAATAAACTTTTTCTGCCATTAGGGAGCTGACTTAATCTAAAGACTGAAAGTGAAGAATTAGAAGCCTGACAGTGAAGATTGCCCAGACTGACAGTGGAAAAAGCCAAGATTGAAATTGAAGTCTACCAATGGGATCATGTCTGGCATTATCTTTCCAATCTGCTGACCTTGAAAACCATACAAAGACATGTTCACATGGTAAGTGCCAACTATTTGATAGAATAAGGCTGTGGAGGCATCCTATTGGAGACACTTAGATTATTTTCTAATTTTTAGATGGTATTTCACAGTCCTCTATTTTGGAAATGATGAATAACACACCTATTGAAGATCAACTGTTTACCCCTGAATTGACTTTCAAGGACCATGCATTATCCAGGTTGGTGTACCAATGCATGCTAGTTAAGAATCACAGGAAGAATGTTGAATATTAGTAGCTTACATACATTAGTCATATTTAGTTCAAAATTAGATATTTAGGGATCACAATCAGACACTTAGATGATTTTACTTTTTTAGATGGTAATTTCACAGTCCTCTATTTTATGAACTGATGAATAAGACACCTATTGAAGATCAACTGTTTACCCCTGAATTGACTTTCAAAGACCATGCATTATCCAGGTTGGTGTACCAATCATGCTAGTTAAGAATCACAGGAAGCATGTTGAATATAGTAGCTTACATACATTAGTCCATATTTAGTTCAAAAGTTAGATATTTAGGGATCACAATCAGACACTTAGATGATTTTACTTTTTTAGATGGTATTTCACAGTCCTCTATTTTATGAACTGATGAATAAGACACCTATTGAAGATCAACTGTTTACCCCTGAATTGACTTTCAAAGACCATGCATTATCCAGGTTGGTGTACCAATGCATGCTAGTTAAGAATCACAGGAAGAATGTTGAATATTGGTAGCTTACATACATTAGTCATACTTATTTCATAATTAGATATTTAGGGATCACAATCAGAAAAAGGAATACATATTATAGTTGATATAGAGGTATTTGAATGGACATGTGTAATAGTTTGTATTAGTAGCAATTTGAACAAGCATTTAATTTTGTTTTATAAATAAGAACCAACAATTTCCTCAAAAGTAGGTTTGTAACATAAAAGAAGCTTGATGAATTCGTTGACAGTGCTTCATATAATGTATTACTATTTGCCCAATAAGTGACAGTTTATTAACTTCATAAACTGTATTACTTTCAGGCATTGATAATGCAAACAGTTCAAATTAAGCAGTAACGTAAAATATAGTATTCCTTGATTAGGCAGGTAAAGTTCATCAAATAAAGTAAGGATAACGATTAATAATAAAATAATTAGGTCCTGACCTGAGAACACAGGAATTGTTACTTGTCCGTTTGTTATGAACAGCAGGCGTGGTACTCAGAGGGAGAGCGGTTGCGGCTGCAGCTGATGACGTCACCGCTACTTGCTGTGCTGTGTATGAAGCTGCTTGAATCCTGTTACCTTTTAAATGCTTCAGGGTTTGATGTCGAGTTTGTTTGATTTCCTTATATTATGAAATATCTTCCAGTGTTGAATTGAGTAGAAGAGCTGCTAGATGTAGGAATGAAAAATAAGAGATGTTATCAGTAACTCTTCAAATAAGAATTTATGAGGCTGTTGGAGAGTGAGGAAAACTCTCAGTGTAACGCTTGTGCTTGTGAATCCTTTCTCAATTAACCAGCAATGAATGCTGGGGGGAAGTGCTTGATATAGGAGGCTCTTAAAGGGACAGATCATTAGCAAGCAGTAACCCTGACAGAGCCCCCCACAAAAAGAACCACAGCGAGGTTCAAGGCCTAGGACGATCAGGGTTACGTCTATGGAAGAGGGAAATCAGACGTGGAGCAGATATGTTCGAGGCAGGCTCCCAGGAATCATCCTCATGGCCAAAACCTTTCCCAATGAACCAAATAGAAAAGATTCCCACGACGTAGTCTAGAATCCAGAATGCTATGAACCTCATACTTGCAATCAAGATTAGCAGAAGGTATTGGGTCTTCTGATGTAATATTTGTTATGGGTAGGGTTGCAAGGTTTGATAAGAGACACATGGAAAGTTGGATGTATCTTAAAAGTTGATGGTAGTTGGAGTGTAACTGTTGTTGGACCATTTACCCTGACGATAGGGTAAGGACCCAAAAAGAGTTTACCTAGTTTCCTCAAGGATAAGGTATCTTGAGGTTCTTAGTGGAGAGGCCCATACTTGTTGTCCTACGGAATATTGAGGACTAGGTCTGTGGCGAAGATCGTAGTACCTGCGTTGTGATGCCTGTGCCTGAAGAATATGTTCACGAATTGAAGAAAAGTTAGCAGAAATGTCATTAACCAGATCATTCACCTGAGGACATGGGGTGTCAATCTTCGGAAGTAGTGTGAAATTTGGATGTAAACCATAATTTTATAAAAAATGGTGATGTGCCAGTTGTAGAACTCTTATTATTATTATAGGCAAATTCTGCTAGGGGCAAGTAGGTGGCCAAGAATCTTGTTGGTGAGAGCAGAAACAACGTAGGTATTGCTCTAGCCCACTGGTTTCACCCTCTCCGTCTGCCCATTCGTCTGAGGATGGTAAGCAGTGGGTGAGTTTTTGTTCTATATGCAGAGCAGCACACAAATTTCTCCAGAACTTAGATGTGAATTGGGTTCCACGGTCACTAAGGATGGTTTTAGGTATTCCATGCAGTCTTACAATGTTTTGAAAGAACAATTCACTGGTGAACTTGGAAGGTGGGTAGGGAGGTAACCGGTATGAAATGTGCCATCTTGAGAATAGATCGGTGACAACCATATAGTGGTATATTTGTTAGAGACAGGTAAGTCCACGATAAAGGTCCAGGGATACCGCCTCCCAGGGTACTTGAGGTACAGGTAAAGGCTGTAAAAAGACCCACAGGGAGTTGTTTAGAAGGTTTGGAGGTTGCACATATAACACATTTAGAAATATATTCTTTGAGATCGAGGTTAAGAGGTAGGCCACCAAAAAGATCTCTTAAGTAAATCCAAAGTTTTTATCCCTTCCCATGTGTCCAGCAAGGGGGGACTCATGAACTGTTTTCAAGATTGAAGATCTAAGATTTGGAGGTATGTATAGCTTCCCGTCCTTATAGAGTAAGCCATCAGAATTGTAAGTAAGATCTGTATGAGGTACTGATGGATCAATAGCAGTAGCATCTTTTATCACTGTAGTTAGACTTGTTATAACTCCAATGATAGAGTCCTTAGGAACAATAGTAGTAGGAATGCATGGTATTATAGGTTTAGGACCTTGTCTAGAGAGGGCGTCAGCCTTGCCATTTTTTGTACCAGGCCTGTAGGTAATGATGTAATGGAAACGAGAGAAGTAAAGACTCCAGCGTAATTGTCTGGAGGATAGGGTTCGATTAGACTGAAGATATTGCAGATTTTTGTGGTCAGTATATATGACAGTTGGTTGTGTTGCACCCTCAAGCAAGTGCCTCCAGTGATCGAAGGAACACTTTATTGCAAGTAATTCTTTCTCGCCAACTGGATAATTTAACTCTGCTGGTTGCATCAATCTAGAGAAGAATGCGACCGGATGTAAGGGTTCTTTGAATGATTTCCTTTGAGAGAGGATTGCCCCTATTGCGAACTCAGAAGTGTCAACTTCCAGGATGAATTGCTTTTCTAAATCCGGGTATTGGAGAATGGGTGCTGTAGTGAATTTATTTTTTTAAAAGGTCAAATACCTGTTGAGTATGGCTTGTCCACCTGAAAGGATGATTCAATTTGGTGAGTTCAGTAAGAGGTTTGGTAATAGCAGCAAATCCAGGAATGAATTTCCTATAATAATTTGAGAAGCCAAGGAAACGTTGAACATCTTTCTTACATTGAGGAGTCGGCCAATTATGAATGGCCTGAACCTTGTCATCTTGCATCTTGATTCCTTCAGGAGAGATGTTATACCCCAGAAAAGAGATATTATTGATTCAAATATACATTTTTCTAGTTTAGCGTATAGGTTATTTTTTTCGTAACCTAGTGAGAACCTCTCTAACATGCATTCTATGTTGATCTAAATTTTGTGAGTAAACTAGAATATCGTCCAAATAGACAACAACATATACATCCAAAATATCTCTGAAAAGATCATTGATTAAGCATTGGAATGTTGCTGGGGCATTGCACAGACCGAATGGCATCACTGTATATTCGAATAGCCCATATCTAGTCCGAAAAGCAGTGAGCCATTCGTCGCCAGCTCTCATTCGTATAAGATTATAGGCACCTCGAAGATCCAATTTAGTGAAATTGAGGCCCCCCTTAATCTTTCAATTAATTCAGGGATTAAAGGTAGGGGGCACCTGTTTTTTCTGGTACGCCTGTTCAATCCCTGTAATCAATGATTGGTCTTAACGTGCCATCTTATTGGTAACAAAAAATATGCCTGCACCTGCAGGAGAGGTACTAGGTCTTATAAAACCTTTTCGGAGGTTCTCATCGATATAATTTTTAAGGGTGTTCTAGTTCTGGTTTAGAAAGGGGGTAGATATGTCCATAGGGAATTGAAACTCCTGGGAGTTAATCAATAGACAATCGTAATCCCTATGAGGGGGCAAACATTCAGCTTCTTTTTTATTAAAAACATCTGAGAAGTCCTGCATATTGTTTGGGTAAAATATTATCCTCAACCTGTAGCATAATTAAATCTGATGATGTCTCACTATTTTGAGTGAGATGAGGAAAAGATAAACTGAGGTCATTCCAGTTTATAGTTGGTTTGTGTTTACAAAACCAATTTAATACCAAGGATTACATTAAACATTGGTGAAGATATGACATCGAAAAGTGAGTGTTTCTGTGATGTGTGTGCAAGATATTACCTGTAATGGTGTAGTTTGGTGTGTGACAGGACCTGATTTAAAAAAGAGCCATCAATGACCTTCACAGAGACTGGAGTTTTCTTAGAGACCAGAGGTATTTTATTCTGTTTCACAAAAGAAAAATCAACAAAATTTTCTACATGAGCCGGTGTCCAGGATAGCTTCAGTTGTTATCCTGATTTGATCCCACTGTAAAATAATAGGGATAGTTAAATATGATGGTTTAATGGTTTTTCAATCAACAGGGATTCAGAGATGTTAGGCAACCTACCCTTCTTATTCCTAGCCAGAACTGGGCAGTCCTTTACTTCATGTGTAGGGCAGGCACAATACATGCACAAACTATGCAACTTCCTCCTAGTCTTTTCCTGAGAGGAGAGGGACCCTTTATGAAGCCTATGTCCATAGGTTGTGGGTGATTCCTTAGTTTGATAAACAGGTGTGAGAGAAAGCTTTTTGTACCGCTAGCTTTTTCAGAGCGGCGTTCCCTAAGCCGTCTATCTATGTTAATAGTGAGAGAAAAGAAATCTTCCAATGAATCTGGAATACCTGTGCGTGAAAGTTCATCCTTTATATCCTCAGACAATCCTAAACGATATTGAGTTTTAAGGGAGACCTCATTCCATCCCGAATCACGGGCAGAAATTTTAAATTGTGTGATGTAAGACTCCACTGGGTTTCTTTCTTTGTTTTAAAGATCTAAGTAAGTTTTCAGCTGTGACCTTTTTGAAAAGGGTCATCATATAATGCTGACATTTGATCAAAGAATTCATCTAGAGATCCCAGTATTGCATCATCATTTTCAAAAAAAGAGTCAGCCCAAGCCCTAGTTCCCCCCTCAAATATGATATCACAGTGAGCACTCTTGACCTTTCAGTGGGATAAGTGCGTGGCTTTAATTGAAAAAGCAACAAGCAGGAGTTTTTAAACTCTCTGAATCTTGAACGGTCACCAGAGAATTTTTTCTGGGGGGGAGACCATGGGTTCAGGGATAGATTCTGCACTTGCAGGGTTTAGGTGCCAGAGTCTCTCTTAAGCAGGCCTTCAAAGCCTGATTTTCCACTTGTAATTCATGGAAAGAACCTGATAGAGATTCTAATCTGTCTGACAGGACTTGAACTTTATCACTTAAAAGATCTTGTTCCATAATTGCTGTTGAAAGTATATGTTTAGTATAGGATAATTCTGTGTACACAAACACTAAATCCTTTCTTCCTTATGGCTGGTTAATTCTGTAATAGTTTGTATTAGTAGCAATTTGAACAAGCATTTAATTTTGTTTTATAAATAAGAACCAACAATTTCCTCAAAAGTAGGTTTGTAACATAAAAGAAGCTTGATGAATTCGTTGACAGTGCTTCATATAATGTATTACTATTTGCCCAATAAGTGACAGTTTATTAACTTCATAAACTGTATTACTTTCAGGGCATTTGATAATGCAAACAGTTCAAATTAAGCAGTAACGTAAAATATAGTATTCCTTGATTAGGCAGGTAAAGTTCATCAAATAAAGTAAGGATAACGATTAATAATAAAATAATTAGGTCTGACCTGAGAACACAGGAATTGTTACTTGTCCGTTTGTTATGAACAGCAGCGTGGTACTCAGAGGGAGAGCGGTTGCGGCTGCAGCTGATGACGTCACCGCTACTTGCTGTGCTGTGTATGAAGCTGCTTGAATCCTGTTACCTTGTAAATGCTTCAGGGTTTGATGTCGAGTTTGTTTGATTTCCTTATATTATGAAATATCTTCCAGTGTTGAATTGAGTAGAAGAGCTGCTAGATGTAGGAATGAAAAATAAGAGATGTTATCAGTAACTCTTCAAATAAGAATTTATGAGGCTGTTGGAGAGTGAGGAAAACTCTCAGTGTAACGCTTGTGCTGTGAATCCTTTCTCAATTAACCAGCAATGAATGCTGGGGGGAAGTGCTTGATATAGGAGGCTCTTAAAGGGACAGATCATTAGCAAGCAGTAACCCTGACAACATGAAATATTACATTTATGTTCAGCATACATATATATTATTGAAATGTGATATAAATTATTATGTAGAATTAGAAATTCAGATATTTAAATTTATTTTTTATTACACAATAGAATGGTGTATGTTTTGTTTTTTTAAAAATTTAATTAATAAATATCTTGATAAAATGTTGAACAAAGTTAGAGCATAGACACAAGATGATTGTAAATGTATTTTATGAATATTGACAACGTGTGTATTAACTTTGTTAAAAATTTTTATTTTTTATTCAGATTGTCATCTGATGACTTCCGGAATATTTTTTGTTTTTGTTTCAGAAACTTTTAATTTTTTTAAATGGTAATAATAAACATTTTAGTATTAAATACACTCTTTTGAACAGATTATAATAAATATCCAGATAATCTGTCAATAAAAAACAATTTGACTCCCATGACTGGTAGTTTGGCTATTTGACAAGCACATGCATAAGATCAAATAATGCATTAATTTTAGAAAATCCACTGATTCAGAGAATATTACATTAAACTGTATTTTTTTTAAATTAATTGGGGAGTGATATCCATCGATGCTTTTCTTTTGAAATTCTTAGATGTTAAAATAATTTTGGATATGTAGTCAAAATTTGACATAAATTATTTGTTTTCACTTTTAAGAAGGGGAAGTGGTTCAATACATTAAAGTGACAGTGTTGTTGAATGTAAAATTAATTTTATAAGATCTTGTATCTTCCTTAGGTATCTCAAAACCAGTTATTTTCTAAATTCTTTTAATTTTTACAGTTATAAATGTTAGGTCATTTAACTTGATATTTTTCACAAGCTAGTTATTGATGCCAGGTTAATCGATTTAATTTTCTATGTGGAGTCATTTAACTATAGTTATTAATATTATGTAGTTTTTAAAATCTTACCTCTTGGGTTAGACATCACATATCTATATATAATTTTCATTCCCCTTTAGTTTCTTTTGACAATGTTAAATCAACATTCAAAATGTTTTGGTCCTTTAAGGGACATTCACAAAGTATATTGTGTATTGATTTTTCAATAATTCATAAAAGAATTTAAACATATTTAGAAAGTACTATAGAATTACATTCAGTCTTTAAATATACTTTTAAAAAGATACATCAATGCACATATCTTAGTCAATTACATAAGGCATCTATGTGCAACCAACAATCAGCATCAAAATAGCCTATGTAGATATGTATTTAATCCAAGAATATATAATTACAATCTAATGATTGAATACCAAAACATATTAAGTTGTTCAAATATTATAATCTTATCCAAAATGCATACATAACATATAGCTTAATGTCCCTCTAAGCTGAAGACTCCGAAATGACTCCTTTACAATATATATTTCAGTCAGTGTGTAAAACAATCCAGAAGTTAATCTAAATTTGCTTTACTCATATGTTATACTAATTTAGCAAAAGGAAGGTGCTAAGGTTTCTGATTTTTCAAGCATTATTGTGAAATGTTTCTTTAAAGGGACATGAACTCAAAATATACTTAAAGGGAGACAGTTAAAAAATTAATGATTTATACATTCTGAATGAGTATTCTATTTTAAGCAACTTTAAAAATTGTCTCATATTATGAATGCTCCTTGTGATGTTGCTATCATTACTTTAAAAATAAGGCATTAAATAGATAATTTATTTGCTTCAGTATTCTGGACAGAACTTGTTTTTTTTGGTTGGATTAATTTATCCAACAATCATCAAGGACAACCCAGGTTTTTCGAAACAATTGTCCGTAATCTAAAATATCATTATTGATTTGCAAAGAAAGATAACAAGATAATTCTTAACATTTGATAATCGGATTAAATTATAAAGTTGTTTAACATTTCATGCTCAATCTGAATCACGAACGCTAAATTTGTTTGGACAGTGTCCCTTTAAGAGATTTAAAGAGTGTATTTACTTCTCTTCTTATCTTGACATACTTTGCTTGAAAAGCATATCGAGATAGGCTCAGTAGATGAAGATTGGTGGATGCACAGAGATGCCTTATGTGATTGGCTCAACCATGTGCATTTAAATTTCTTCTGTTGAGGATATCTAAATACTAAGATAAATTGAGTTACATTTTAAAGTCTAAACAATTTTCTATCTCTACAGATAATTTGATACAATTGCTTGTTTGTAATGTATATTTAAAAATAAAGACGCCATTGCACAATAACATATATGAGCACTTCAGACAAATACAAGCTTGAGGTTTATTTACTAATAACAAACAAACCTGTAGTTTAACATTTATAAACAGATTATCCAAGTTACTGACATTATAACCTGAATTTGAACATTCAGAAATATTGCGTGGGAAATGCATCTTGAAACACCAGATTAGCATCTTTAAACATTAGAGTCTAATGTCACGCAATAGCACACAATCAATGTGCATTATAAATACATTTAATAGAGCAATATCAATACTTCACAATAAGTCAAGAAATGGATTTTATGAACAATAAAGACATACAATATTAAATGTGTATTTGTATTAAAGAAACAGACCGTTATTAAACCGAGAAATGTCTACAACATTTAATAATGTGACAGTATTAGATTTTAAAGAGAATTTAATCATTAATATTTAACGGATCACGGATATTAAATCTGCGTCACACATATCCGCATGACAGGCCCATGAGTTACAAATAAGTCTACATGAAAAATGAAGTTACAGCACCACCAGGAGGTATGTGTATGGAAGTTGCTAAGATATGAAACATTAAGGAACGGCCAATCAGAGTTCATCACACAAACACAACTTGAGTCAGGATGGTCTCACAGACATTCTAACTATATTTCAAACTTTTATCCAATCAGATGTACAGATAACTTGTCCCATGGTGCATCTCATGTTTACTTCACCATATAAAAGTCCATTACACGTTGCCATCTTTGTCAGTTCTCTAATGCCTGCAGGCAATATATATTATTATTATTATAATCCAACCCAGCAGGCATGAAACCTCCCAGGTTCACCAAGCAGGAGAGCGCTGCACTGGTCCACGCCGTCAAGGACTTTTATCCCCAGCTGTTTGGGAACAAGAGGAGGTTGACAGATGCACCTGTTAAGAAGGCCCTCTGGGAGTCTATCACCAATGCGGTTAAATTGGTGTGTGACGTCCAGAGGAGCCAGGATCAAATCATGAGGAGATTCGGAGATATGAGGTTGCGCTTAACAAAAAAAGTCAACCTCATAAGGGAGTGGGTGCAAGCCCGTAAAAGAGGGGGCCAAAGAAAGGCCCCGCGGAAACTATACCTACTCCCTTATGAGGTGACTTTATGCGAGCTCCTCAATCTCCGGGTCCCCAAAAGATTTAGATCCTCGCCATCCTCGGCCTCCTCTTCTTCCCTCCCAGCTGCGGGATCTGAAAGTCCTGACGCGGGGGCCAGGGCAGCTGCTTCTCCGTCCGGTGGCCTGGGAGGAGATGATGGAGAATCTGAACCAGGTAACTATACAACTTCATATAATATCTTAATATTTGATTTATTTTAAAAAAATGTGTATATAGTCGTCAGACACTAAACCTATACAGATCTCACAACATACAATACATATGATGTTTACATATCTGATTTTAGATTAGTGACACATGAAATAGGAATGATGTTTCTTGCGCTCTACAGAATATGCGTCACAGAGCGAAAATGGAATTGCGCATACATGTTAACATGGGTTAGCTGTAAGTGGCATTGCTTTATACATGTTGGTCAAATGACGGATGCGTAATTCCGCTTGGAATCATTGCGCAATGATCGTGAAAATGGAATTGCGCATACATGTTAACATGGGTTTGCTGTAAGTGGCATTGCTTTATACATGTTGGTCAAATGACGGATGCGTAATTCCGCTTGGAATCATTGCGCAATGATCGCGAAAATGGAATTGCGCATACACGTTAACATGGGTTTGCTGTAAGTGGCATTGCTTTATACATGTTGGTCAAATGACGGATGCGTAATTCCACTTGGAATCATTGCGCAATGATCGCGAAAATGGAATTGCGCATACACGTTAACATGGATTTGCTGTAAGTGGCATTGCTTTATACATGTTGGTCAAATGACGGATGCGTAATTCCGCTTGGAATCATTGCGCAATGATCGCAAAAATGGAATTGCGCATACACGTTAACATGGGTTTGCTGTAAGTGGCATTGCTTTATACATGTTGGTCAAATGACGGATGCGTAATTCCGCTTTGAATCATTGCGCAATGATCGCGAAAATGGAATTGCACATACACGTTAACATGGGTTTGCTGTAAGTGGCATTGCTTTATACATGTTGGTCAAATGACGGATGCGTAATTCCGCTTGGAATCATTGCGCAATGATCGCGAAAATGGAATTGCGCATACACGTTAACATGGGTTTGCTGTAAGTGGCATTGCTTTACACATGTTGGTCAAAATGAAATGTTTTTTATTTATTATATATGTGAAGAATACAGTATTCTTATTTTCAATATTATACATAATAAAAAAAGAAGAATCCAAATAAATTATAACATATGCCCATCAATTGATGAGAATGAAATAACACAAAAAAATAATTTAAGCTACAGTAAACAACACAACTGATTGAAAATAAGAGTACAGGATATATTTATCATGAATAGAATTGAGGAAACAATTAACTCATGGGACTACCAAAGGATTAATAGTTTTTAATTGATTTGCTAATAATGTAAAGATTTTAAACATGGCATGATTTGTATTAATGATATCCAATCCTCATTTAATATATTACAGATCTGGATGTTGGTGCTCGATCCTCAAGGCAGGGCTTGTCACAGTATGGTATGTCTCATTTTAATTGACATTTGTCTTAGAAACATGGACAGAATATTACATACTAAATCCACATTGTTCAATATTTATATGTATCTTCAAAATGGATTTTAAAACTTTTTGCAAATAAGAAAAAATAAAACCAAAAAATAGGATTACATTGTAAGACTACTCTGATTTTGTTTGGAATTTAAGATATCCCATCTATTCTGGATGTCTTAATTTTAATGTAAGATTCTTTGAATGTCCAATTTATATTCTTCCCTTGTGTATTGCTTAATCTTATTTCTATACATTTTGTAAAAATACACACAATTTTGCATATGTTTAGATTTTAAAAATATAGATTCCATTTTTGAAATTGATCACGTCATTTAAGGGACATGACAACTAAATTTTACATAGAATTTTTTTTAAACGTGATTTTATTGTTTTGTTTAAACATTTTATGAGCTACATTGGTTCAGTCTATTGTTTTAGTTCTTAGAAAAATTAATGGATTTTGGTTTAGGTTAAACAATGCATTACTGATATTATCCGGCTGTTTTTCTATGCATAAATTGGCATATTTACAAAAGTTAAAATCATGTGTTCAGAAAACAGTAGTACATAGTTTAAAAAAGTATACAATTACACATTTAGAGCTTCATGTCCCTTTAATAGATGAAAATTAAATAATTCTTAGGATATCCTTAAATAACATATTAGATTGGAATTGCATGCTCAAGGACTTTTATCCCCAGCTGTTTGGGAACAAGAGGAGGTTGACAGATGCACCTGTTAAGAAGGCCCTCTGGGAGTCTATCACCAATGCGGTTAAATTGGTGTGTGACGTCCAGAGGAGCCAGGATCAAATCATGAGGAGATTCGGAGATATGAGGTTGCGCTTAACAAAAAAAGTCAACCTCATAAGGGAGTGGGTACAAGCCCGTAAAAGAGGGGGCCAAAGAAAGGCCCCGCGGAAACTATACCTACTCCCTTATGAGGTGACTTTATGCGAGCTCCTCAATCTCCGGGTCCCCAAAAGATTTAGATCCTCGCCATCCTCGGCCTCCTCTTCTTCCCTCCCAGCTGCGGGATCTGAAAGTCCTGACGTTGGGGCCAGGGCAGCTGCTTCTCCGTCCGGTGGCCTGGGAGGAGATGATGGAGAATCTGAACCAGGTAACTATCCAACTTCATATAATATCTTAATATTTGATTTATTTTAAAAAAATGTGTATATAGTCAGACACTAAACCTATACAGATCTCACAACATACACTACATATGATGTTTACATATCTGATTTTAGATTAGTGACACATGAAATAGGAATGATGTTTCTTGCGCTCTACAGAATATGCGTCACAGAGCGAAAATGGAATTGCGCATACACGTTAACATGGGTTAGCTGTAAGTGGCATTGCTTTATACATGTTGGTCAAATGACGGATGCGTAATTCCGCTTGGAATCATTGCGCAATGATCGTGAAAATGGAATTGCGCATACATGTTAACATGGGTTTGCTGTAAGTGGCATTGCTTTATACATGTTGGTCAAATGACGGATGCGTAATTCCGCTTGGAATCATTGCGCAATGATCGCGAAAATGGAATTGCGCATACACGTTAACATGGGTTTGCTGTAAGTGGCATTGCTTTATACATGTTGGTCAAATGACGGATGCGTAATTCAGCTTGGAATCATTGCGCAATGATCGCGAAAATGGAATTGCGCATACACGTTAACATGGGTTTGCTGTAAGTGGCATTGCTTTATACATGTTGGTCAAATGACAGATGCGTAATTCCGCTTTTAATCATTGCGCAATGATCGCGAAAATGGAATTGCGCATACACGTTAACATGGGTTTGCTGTAAGTGGCATTGCTTTATACATGTTGGTCAAATGACGGATGCGTAATTCCGCTTGGAATCATTGCGCAATGATTGCGAAAATGGAATTGCGCATACACGTTAACATGGGTTTGCTGTAAGTGGCATTGCTTTACACATGTTGGTCAAAATGAAATGTTTTTTATTTATTATATATGTGAAGAATACAGTATTCTTATTTTCAATATTATACATAATAAAAAAAGAAGAATCCAAATAAATTATAACATATGCCCATCAATTGATGAGAATGAAATAACACAAAAAAATAATTTAAGCTACAGTAAACAACACAACTGATTGAAAATTAGAGTACAGGATATATTTATCATGAATAGAATTGAGGAAACAATTAACTCATGGGACTACCAAAGGATTAATAGTTTTTAATTGATTTGCTAATAATGTAAAGATTTTAAACATGGCATGATTTGTATTAATGATATCCAATCCTCATTTAATATATTACAGATCTGGATGTTGGTGCTCGATCCTCAAGGCAGGGCTTGTCACAGTATGGTATGTATCATTTTAATTGACATTTGTCTTAGAAACATGGACAGAATATTACATACTAAATCCACATTGTTCAATATTTATATGTATCTTCAAAATGGATTTTAAAACTTTTTGCAAATAAGAATAAATAAAACCAAAAAATAGGATTACATTGTAAGACTACTCTGATTTTGTTTGGAATTTAAGATATCCCATCTATTCTGGATGTCTTAATTTTAATGTAAGATTCTTTGAATGTCCAATTTATATTCTTCCCTTGTGTATTGCTTAATCTTATTTCTATACATTTTGTAAAAATACACACAATTTTGCATATGTTTAGATTTTAAAAATATAGATTCCATTTTTGAAATTGATCACGTCATTTAAGGGACATGACAACTAAATTTTACATAGAATTTTTTTTAAACGTGATTTTATTGTTTTGTTTAAACATTTTATGAGCTACATTGGTTCAGTCTATTGTTTTAGTTCTTAGAAAAATTAATGGATTTTGGTTTAGGTTAAACAATGCATTACTGATATTATCCGGCTGTTTTTCTATGCATAAATTGGCATATTTACAAAAGTTAAAATCATGTGTTCAGAAAACAGTAGTACATAGTTTAAAAAAGTATACAATTACACATTTAGAGCTTCATGTCCCTTTAATAGATGAAAATTAAATAATTCTTAGGATATCCTTAAATAACATATTAGATTGGAATTGCATGCTCAATCCCATTCATTTCATCAACATATGGAGTAGAGAATTCATTAACACCAACATTGTCAAATCAATATAATTTTATATTAAAGGGATACTGAGCTAAAATTATTAATGTTGTCATTCAGATAGAGCATGCAATATTAATCAACATTTAAATATAATACTATAATCATATGTGAAATATTCTATTGCTAAATGTATTTTAAAATCAAGAATGTACGTTTATCTGCAGCTCAATTTTGGTTGACCAACCTGGGTTTTGATTGATGATTGGTGGATACCTTCAACAAACAATATTTATTGAATCCAATATTGCTTATCTGCCTTTAAGATTAAAATGTAGCAACATTCAAATTATAATAGGAGTCAATGTTAAATCATTTGGAACAGTTTGAACAGTGAAATCAATGATTGAAATAAATCATGTCAGTGTCCCTTTAATAAACAATAGATTCATTCATCTTTACATTCTTTGGATTAGACAATATTGATATATAATTCACATATTCACTGTTGGAGTTACTTTATAGATATCAGCATACTCTAACAGCACCATGATTACATATTTGTACTAATCAATTTGTTTTTGTATTGTGATCAATATGTGTTGTGTCCTAAACAAGATTACTGTACATTGCACAAATGGCTTGATGTGCCACATGTCTTTGTTTATATTTGTCAACAGCTGTTATTCAAAATGTGGTTTGTGTGTATTCTTTTAAGAACATTGATCAATGGGTATATTTAGATATGCAATAGCATCGTATGAGATGAGTTTGATGTCTAATATAGTCAGAAATTAAACATATGTTCAATACATCATTTTTAACAGAATCCCCTTGATTCAATCAAGCATTTTTTTGTTTAATGACTGCTCTATTCTTCACATTTTCAAGTTGATTATTCTTAAAATTCGCTACAGATGTGATTTAGTGCTATCCCAAATGTGTTCACTAATATATATCTATATCATTCATAGAGAGAGTTGGTGTGGGGAGCCCAGAGGAATCCAGCACTGACACAGAGACGCCTTTGCGGTCTCCTGGTAAGTCCATTGACTCATTTATATGTCATTGAAGGAGTATTGGTAATCAATATTATGAGCATGATTCTGATGAAGCATAACATTTGAAACAAACATATAATTTACTCCTCTGATTATATATTAATTTTCTTTGAATATTGAAAGATTAATAATTAAAACTTTCTTAGTCTACACCTTTGTTATTCAGAAGATGTATAGCATATGTTTGTTTCCATGTTCATTTTTGACAACAGTCATCAAGTGATACACACATGAGAAATCTTAAATGTTCTATGTACTATGCTTTTATGATTTTAAAATTAATACAAACAATACATCGAAAATCTGAATCATTGAGAATAACAAATCTAATGTCATTTGTATGCTCCATCAAAATGATGTAAATCATAACTTTGGGTGTCTATATCTTTAATGCAACATTGATGTGTGTCTTTGATCAACAGTAACATATGTTATAATATCTGATCTTAACGTGTACACAACATGTTATGTTTTACAGAGATTGATTTAACATGTGTGACGGAGGAGGAAGAGGCTGCCTTGGAGTCTGATGGTATGTGAAATATATCTATCATGTTTCCAACATGTTGCTTTATTGGAAATCATTTTATTGAAGACATTCAAAGTCTACAGCTTTTGCACTTTAAAAAGGAATATTATTTGTCTGTTCAAATACACTACTGCCCCCTTTCTATATCAGGCAGCATGAAAATATGCTTGGATGTTTTTTTTTTTTAAATTTATAATTCATGCCATCATTATGTCACATGCATATTCCAGGCCAAAACACAATAATAATGTTATAATTGTACAGACAGTCATTGATATTCATCTGAGTGCCTATATGCATACCATATCCTCATTTCATAATTGTTTAGAAATTCAAACACACTTCTAAGTATATTGAAAACATAATCAATTTTAAATGCGTTGATTTGATTTCATGATGTATGAGATGTTAATATATTTGTATTATTTATTTCAGATGGATCCTCCACCTCTGGTCATCAGTTTTCCGCCCCTGCCCAGTCCCCTGGCCAGTCACAGACCCCTGCCCAGGCCCAGACCCCTGCCCAGGCCCAGACCCCTGCCCAGGCCCAGACCCCTGCCCAGAACCCTGCCCAGGCCCAGACTCCTGCCCAGGCCCAGACTCCTGCCCAGGCCCAGACCCCTGCCCAAGCCCAGACCCCTGCCGGCCCTTCCCATTTGTCCTTTCATGTCCCTCCCAAAAAACGGCCCTTCGTCCCCTTTTGCCGCTCTCCCCGTATTATGGGCCGTACAGCTGCCCAGACCCCAACTCACCACTCCCCAGCTGTACGGCCTACCCCGGAGCAGCAGCTCATCCCTCCCCAACCCAATCCCATCCCTCCCCAATCCAATCCCATCCCTCCCCCCTGTCTCAACCTTCATTGTCCTGGGTGTCGGATTGTCCTTCCCAGGCACAGCTGTAAGTATCATTCAAAATCCACATTATAAGATACTTAAAGGTACACTGAAGGCAAATTGTTTCTATTGTGATTCAAATAGAGCATGCAATGTTAATCAAATTTATAATTTACTACTCTTATCAATTATTCTTCATTCTCTTGCTATCTTTATTGAAACAAATAAATGCCTAGAATTAATTTTAAATAGAAAATAATTGTGGACATCATTTCTTTATTGTTGGATGAATGTATCCATCAACCAGCAGGGACAACCAAAGTTGATAAACAAAGATGGCCTGCCCTATAAACCTACATTCTTGCATTCCAAATCTAGCTAGAGAATTCAAACATTTAAAGAATATGTGCAATTTTTTAATATTTGTAATGTCATGCTCTATCTGAATGAGTCAATTAAATATTTAGGTTCAGTGTCCCTTTAATTTGATATCACTACATATACCAATCACCACTACTTGGATCCAACAAGTTATGTACAAATGTTGATACATTATCTCTTGTCTAACCCAGTGGGAATGTAATTTCTTCAGGTTGATATGTTTACACAGCTTGTCCTCAACGCCAAAATGTTTAAGGATAGGTGTGCCTACCACAGTATAATTAAAATATTTAAATTGCTAATGTAAGTACAATGTAAATCCTTTAACAAGATTTGATACACTCAAGCTGTATAAGTGGATCATCGAAAACCAATTAAAGGGGACAACATGTTTGAGTAAACTGTCCCTTTAATGATTTCGGTCTGTCTGAATAACATATTTAATGTGTAAAGAATCCATTTTAACAAATTGATGTAAAGAATGATTTGTCTTTATGATGACAATGTATCTTTGCTTATTTTTTCTTCTGTTGTGTAATTATCCTTAATATTTGATTTATTCTTTATTTTAGGCTGTGACTCAGCATGGCTCATGCTAGAAGGTATAGCACGAGTAGAGCAGGCCGTGTTGAGTAACGCAGCTGTCCTGAGAGGGATGAACGACACCATGCAGGCCCAGCTCCGGGTTCAGGATTTGACTCTGCGTCAAATCATGCTATTAAATTCAAGGCCTGAATCTGGAGCTGGACATGCACAGGACGATGAAGAGGATGACCAGTAAGTGGAGGATCTGGAGATGCTCCAAGGTCGCAGATAAGAATCCTCCGTCCACATGTTGATGTTTTTGTTATTGTTGCCATTTGGCCTTTTTTTAAGTTTATTGTTGTGCCTGTTGCACTCTTTTACCTTGTCATATGGCTCAAATGGGGCTATGCTGGCCCTTGGCAACTCTCTTCATGGACTGTGATGCACTCTGTTACCTTGTCATATATCTACAATGGGGCTATGGTGGCCCTTGGCAACTCTCTTCTGGACTGTGATGCACTCTGTTACCTTGTCATATATCTACAATGGGGCTATGGTGGCCCTTGGCAACTCTCTTCATGGACTGTGATGCACTCTGTTACCTTGTCATATATCTACAATGGGGCTATGGTGGCCCTTGGCAACTCTCTTCATGGACTGTGATGCACTCTGTTACCTTGTCATATATCTACAATGGGGCTATGGTGGCCCTTGGCAACTTTCTTCATGGACTGTGATGCACTCTGTTACCTTATCATATGGTATGGCTCAAATGGGGCTATGCTGGCCCTTGGCAACTCTCTTCATGGACTGTGATGCACTCTGTTACCTTATCATATGGCTCAAATGGGGCTATGGTGGCCCTTGGCAACTCTCTTCATGGACTGTGATGCACTCTGTTACCTTGTCATATATCTACAATGGGGCTATGGTGGCCCTTGGCAACTCTCTTTATGGACTGTGATGCACTCTGTTACCTTGTCATATATCTACAATGGGGCTATGGTGGCCCTTGGCAACTCTCTTCATGGACTGTGATGCACTCTGTTACCTTATCATATGGCTCAAATGGGGCTATGGTGGCCCTTGGCAACTCTCTTCATGGACTGTGATGCACTCTGTTACCTTATCATATGGCTCAAATGGGGCTATGCTGGCCCTTGGCAACTCTCCTTATGGACTGTGATGCACTCTGTTACCTTATCATATGGCTCAAATGGGGCTATGCTGGCCCTTGGCAACTATCTTCATGAACTGTGATGCACTCTGTTACCTTGTCATATATCTACAATGGGGCTATGGTGGCCCTTGGCAACTCTCTTCATGGACTGTAATGCACTCTGTTACCTTGTCATATATCTACAATGGGGCTATGGTGGCCCTTGGCAACTCTCTTCATGGACTGTGATGCACTCTGTTACCTTATCATATGGCTCAAATGGGGCTATGCTGGCCCTTGGCAACTCTCTTCATGGACTGTGATGCACTCTGTTACCTTATCATATGGCTCAAATGGGGCTATGCTGGCCCTTGGCAACTCTCTTCATGGACTGTGATGCACTCTGTTACCTTGTCATATATCTACAATGGGGCTATGGTGGCCCTTGGCAACTCTCTTCATGGACTGTGATGCACTCTGTTACCTTGTCATATATCTACAATGGGGCTATGGTGGCCCTTGGCAACTCTCTTTATGGACTGTGATGCACTCTGTTACCTTGTCATATATCTACAATGGGGCTATGGTGGCCCTTGGCAACTCTCTTCATGGACTGTGATGCACTCTGTTACCTTATCATATGGCTCAAATGGGGCTATGCTGGCCCTTGTTAACTCTCTTCATGGACTGTGATGCACTCTGTTACCTTATCATATGGCTCAAATGGGGCTATGGTGGCCCTTGGCAACTCTCTTCATGGACTGTGATGCACTCTGTTACCTTGTCATATATCTACAATGGGGCTATGGTGGTCCTTGGCAACTCTCTTCATGGACTGTGATGCACTCTGTTACCTTATCATATGGCTCAAATGGGGCTATGGTGGCCCTTGGCAACTCTCTTCATGGACTGTGATGCACTCTGTTACCTTATTATATGGCTCAAATGGGGCTATGCTGGCCCTTGGCAACTCTCTTCATGGACTGTGATGCACTCTGTTACCTTATCATATGGCTCAAATGGGGCTATGCTGGCCCTTGGCAACTATCTTCATGGACTGTGATGCACTCTGTTACCTTGTCATATATCTACAATGGGGCTATGGTGGCCCTTGGCAACTCTCTTCATGGACTGTGATGCACTCTGTTACCTTGTCATATATCTACAATGGGGCTATGGTGGCACTTGGCAACTCTCTTCATGGACTGTGATGCACTCTGTTACCTTATCATATGGCTCAAATGGGGCTATGCTGGCCCTTGGCAACTCTCTTCATGGACTGTGATGCACTCTGTTACCTTATCATATGGCTCAAATGGGGCTATGCTGGCCCTTGGCAACTCTCTTCATGGACTGTGATGCACTCTGTTACCTTGTCATATATCTACAATGGGGCTATGGTGGCCCTTGGCAACTCTCTTCATGGACTGTGATGCACTCTGTTACCTTGTCATATATCTACAATGGGGCTATGGTGGCCCTTGGCAACTCTCTTTATGGACTGTGATGCACTCTGTTACCTTGTCATATATCTACAATGGGGCTATGGTGGCCCTTGGCAACTCTCTTCATGGACTGTGATGCACTCTGTTACCTTATCATATGGCTCAAATGGGGCTATGCTGGCCCTTGGCAACTCTCTTCATGGACTGTGATGCACTCTGTTACCTTATCATATGGCTCAAATGGGGCTATGGTGGCCCTTGGCAACTCTCTTCATGGACTGTGATGCACTCTGTTACCTTGTCATATATCTACAATGGGGCTATGGTGGCCCTTTGCAACTCTCTTCATGGACTGTGATGCACTCTGTTACCTTATCATATGGCTCAAATGGGGCTATGGTGGCCCTTGGCAACTCTCTTCATGGACTGTGATGCACTCTGTTACCTTATCATATGGCTCAAATGGGGCTATGCTGGCCCTTGGCAACTCTCTTCATGGACTGTGATGCACTCTGTTACCTTGTCATATATCTACAATGGGGCTATGGTGGCCCTTGGCAACTCTCTTCATGGACTGTGATGCACTCTGTTACCTTGTCATATATCTACAATGGGGCTATGGTGGCCCTTGGCAACTTTCTTCATGGACTGTGATGCACTCTGTTACCTTATCATATGGTATGGCTCAAATGGGGCTATGCTGGCCCTTGGCAACTCTCTTCATGGACTGTGATGCACTCTGTTACCTTGTCATATATCTACAATGGGGCTATGGTGGCCCTTGGCAACTTTCTTCATGGACTGTGATGCACTCTGTTACCTTATCATATGGTATGGCTCAAATGGGGCTATGCTGGCCCTTGGCAACTATCTTCATGGACTGTGATGCACTCTGTTACCTTGTCATATATCTACAATGGGGCTATGGTGGCCCTTGGCAACTCTCTTCATGGACTGTGATGCACTCTGTTACCTTGTCATATATCTACAATGGGGCTATGGTGGCCCTTGGCAACTCTCTTCATGGACTGTGATGCACTCTGTTACCTTATCATATGGCTCAAATGGGGCTATGCTGGCCCTTGGCAACTCTCTTCATGGACTGTGATGCACTCTGTTACCTTATCATATGGCTCAAATGGGGCTATGCTGGCCCTTGGCAACTCTCTTCATGGACTGTGATGCACTCTGTTACCTTGTCATATATCTACAATGGGGCTATGGTGGCCCTTGGCAACTCTCTTCATGGACTGTGATGCACTCTGTTACCTTGTCATATATCTACAATGGGGATAAGGTGGCCCTTGGCAACTCTCTTCATGGACTGTGATGCACTCTGTTACCTTATCATATGGCTCAAATGGGGCTATGGTGGCCCTTGGCAACTCTCTTCATTGACTGTGATGCACTCTGTTACCTTATCATATGGCTCAAATGGGGCTATGCTGGCCCTTGGCAACTCTCTTCATGGACTGTGATGCACTCTGTTACCTTGTCATATGTCTCCATTTTCCTGATCTTTACCATATTATTTATAAACGTTGTTGTTTTCTGACATACTAATAAAAGACATGTCATTGCACGATTCTTTGTCCTCCTTATTCATGTCATTGATTGAAATCTCTATTTTATCTGATTGATCCTTAAAGGGACATACCCAAAATAATGTTGTTTCCTGAATCATATATGTAATACAATTCTAAATGACTTTAAGATTAACATCTCCAATGTAATTTTTATTTTTGTCTTTATATTGTTTTCTAAAATCTTTATCATTGCATGATTATGATTAGCATAGTAATTGTTTTATATATGTATATAAAGATTGTTATATATGTATATTTCAAATTTCACATCCATGTGTGTATTTATAAACTCTGCATGAATTGATGCACCTTTAACAAATGATCTGAGGATTGATACAATGATATAATCCCTGTAAAGTGTTCATTTTATTGAAATAGTATTGTCTCTGTGTATCCTCTTTTTATAAATAAAAATCATGTCCCTTTAAGTGATGGTGAGCCCAATTGTTAATGAATGTATTTCCATTTCTAAAGCGTTTTTGTCCTTTTTACATGAACAAGGACATATAATCTTAATAATAAACAATCTTATTGTAATGTTGACAGCACATGTATTTCATTTTCTATTCTATCTTATTGTAAAAGTGTAACCAAATCAATCTCTGTGTGTAATGCGCATATTTTATATGAGGAATATGTTTTTCAAAATATTTTTAAAAAATACTTCTCCTCCCATATATGGCTATAGGTAGTCTGACCATATTTCAACTTGAATAAATGACCCGTTTGATCAATACATGTGTCATTATTGTTATTCCCAAACAATCTAAACATATCTTAAAACATCAATGGCATATGTATTTCTCATGTGTATCTTTTAAATTTTAAAGATATACACCATAGCTATAGTTAAAGGGACAGTCAAGTCCGAAAAGATGAATCATGATTTCGTGACATTCCTAGATATCAATCTAGACACATACTAGTTTCAAAAATATAAATACGTTTCTTAGTGATATGCCAAGCTGTCAACTGAGTCCTTGTATTGGCTGCTTTTTTTCTGCGATCGCGGATGCGCCATGTTGCTTAAGACGTCACCTGCCAGGCTGTCCAATGAATCCTTGTATTGACTGACATTTTTACGCGATCAAGGATGCACCTTTTATTGGATGGCGTTTTTACGCGATCAAGGATGTGCCTTTTATTGGATGGCGTTTTTACGCGATCAAGGATGCACCTTTTATTGGATGGCGTTTTTACGCGATCAAGGATGCACCTTTTATTGGATGGCGTTTTTACGCGATCAAGGATGCGCCTTTTTTTTTGTTTGCGTTCTTACGTGATCAGGAATGTGCCTTTTATTGGATTGCGTTCTTACGTGATCAAGGAAGCGCCATGTTAATTAAGACGTCACATGCAAAGGTAAAAAAACGTCTGATTGTATTACGTAGTCCCGCAATATTTGTTTGTGCACGTTAAACACGTTTGTGAATGAAGCCAAGTTTAAAAACATTGCGAATATGGATTGTTTGCATCATGTTACATTGTTGAACCATAGCTGATAAAGACCACCACATTCTCTTTTGCTGGATGTCTGGTTGAATAAACGAACAAAAGCAAAATGTTTTCATGCATAAGATATTTTGAGGCAAGTGCAAATCTCTATAGTCCATGTTGTTTAATATGTTTGTCAACAATATGTTCCTTTTTATGTAAAATGACTGTTGTGTTTAATGTTAAAGATATCTAATTCATAAATATGCGCTATTGTGTTAGAATCAAGTAATCAATATGCATTTATCTTTATCATATGCTAAATATATGATGCCGACTTCTTCTAAATGTAATTTCGTCGTATATTCTATTAAAGGTTCATTAGACACTCACATTATAAATCAAAACTTTTTATTTTGTCTCTAGTTAGATAGTCCATTGTTTAACAAATACACGTTTCATTTTGCTTCTGTTCAAAGAAAATGTAAGTAATTTTCAGACTCCTCACCAAGCCTCTGAGTTTCATGTGAGTACCATCTCCAGCTTTCTCCTGTTTGTGTAAAGGGTCTTTTCATATGTTAATGATGGGGTATTGTCTTGTTTTACGGTTGTAATGGGGGTTCATCTATATTTTCAATAGAGATAACCCTATTTTCTTTGAAAAAATTGATATCAGTATATGTTAATCTTGTTGTTTCTAGTAGTGTCTATTACATACAGTTCTGTTAAAAATATAACTATTATATATAAAAATCAGTGCGCCAAATCCCAATATATAAATTGGAAGAAACAAACAAACAGAGTATCAAAATAAAAATTAGAAACACCTATGCAAATATATACAAAGTGACAACTGCAAAAATAAAAACAGTGTGGTTAAAAACCCAATCAAACCAATATTGTAAATGGTGGAAATATAGTATTGGACAGTTCATCTAGTCCATAATCCAAATCCTGAAATCTGGAACGGATGGCAGGCTACTTCTTCGAATTTCTTGTTGGTGTCCCAAGATGTTAAACTCTGCAGAAGTGAATGATAAAAAAAGAAGGCGCCACCATAGTGCACAATCAGATGATAATAACACGCCAATAAAACAAGTAAGACCGTACTTACAAGCTGTATGACACTTGAGAAGTGTCACAAACGCCTTCTGGACTGTTAGGAGTCGTCCAGCTAACTCACACTGATGGATTTCAGAATTCCTCTGGGGTGTGAGGGCGGCGATGGTCATAAGCAAAACAGCATCCAGCAACAGAGGTTTCACAGAGCCGGCTCGTCTTGTACTATCCACTGTTATTGTAGGTACATTGATGGATACAATGTAACAGATGGATCAATGAGAAGAGTAAATGAATGAATAAAGGAAAATTCGTGGCAAAAGTCTTGTAAAAGTGAACAGACTTTATTTAGAGTACATAAGCACAACGTTTCTCGGTCTCTCCTGACTGTTTCCTCAGGTGCAATATACATAATAGTTAAAACCACGAACTTTTATTGCCGAGTTCTCGGCGTCTACTAAAAGGAACTGCGCATGCGTGAAGGTGTGACCACTATTCGAGCTACCATTGGTCGCTGATATCCATTGGTAAGAGGAAATAGTATTCATGCCTCTGTGTGAAATAAACAGCGTGAGTAAAAAACTGCTATTAATGGCAGACAACCACAATCAGGCCGTGCAGGGCTCAACTAACCGAGCACATCAAAAGATTGTGTATATTAAAATATGTGTCAAAAAATATATTTTGAATAAGTAAATATATATAATATATACACAGCGTAAAAAATAAATAAATAGATCTAAAAAATATATATATATTAATTCCCATTAGGTCGCTCTTAGTGGTGACACCCACAGCGCAACTCAAATACTACAGCTAAACAGGTTGAACCAGAGTATCTCTCAGTCAAGATGTAAATGATATAAAAAGACACTATTACTTAATATATAATATAAAACTGTAGATCGGAACCTCATATAAAAAGCCTATAAAATACAATTCATTCAAAAACATATATACATGTTTCTGAAACATAGACAGAGTTCAAAATTAAATAAAAGCACAAATGTGTCATAACTGATTATTGGACTTAATAAATATATGCAAATATAACCCACTCTGAAGACATATATAGAAATGTATATATACACATATGCATATACACATGTATGTAGATGTATATAAGGTTATAAATATAACTATACATGCATATATGCACATACACACATCACATACCCACTGAGTACCGGTTAGTCAACAATACATGTGGTATCACAAATGAAATACAATATGCCTGTCATATAACAGTCATAATACATCTGTACTGTTAACACTTAGTGTATTCCACGTCCCAAAAGGCAATAGTGATAGATATATCCACAAAAAGCCCTATCAATATAATCATCATAGTATAAACTAACAAATGTTAAAAGATAAGGTGGCGCCTTCTTTTTTTATCATTCACTTCTGCACTGTTAAAAATATAGTATACTGTCCCTTTAATGCAAATGTTTATTTTTGTATCATGTATGAGTTCCACATTGGTTAATCTCCAAATATATTATTGTTAGCATATTTTCACCCCCCACTCCTAAAAGGACTTTAAACCATATTCATTGTTAAAACAAATGTCTTTCTGAAAATAAAGGAACACAATAATGTCTCTTTAAGAAAATAGACTTTATTTAACACGTCAATATAAATCTGATTTCAATATTTATTGTTTGAACAAGTACATGTAGATATACCAACAATCTTCAAATATATGTTAGCATATGTAATTTTGTTAAAGGGACAGTTTAGAAAACAAATAATGTTTTGCATTATTCTAAAAGTCAATTTTGTAATATCAATGATATCAAAGGTTTCTCACCAATTAATCATTTGTCTGTGTTTATTTTAATTTGCTAGCTAAACCTATGAGGTTCGTGTGCTCATTTCTTAGAGCTTGAAGAGTGCATGTAATCATTATACAATTTGACCACTAGAGGGCATTTGGATAGCATTTGTATATGTTAAACCCTGTGCTCATACAGCATATTATTTACCATGTATTGATCATTGATATCTAAAATGTTGTTATGTCAGAACAACAAATAAGTGTTCATTTTTCAGAGTCATAGATACAAGGGTAAGCACATAAGTCACACGTATTTCTCCATGTTTTGTTGTTTCCAACTTGATAATGCGTAATACAGTGTTTTCTTTGTAATCAATAATTTTCTGACTGTCCCTTTAAGCTGTGTTATTGGCATTCAAACAGTAATATGCCATCATGGATAATTGTAATGGTAATTTTGTTTGCGATTCGGGAAACAGTTTGGACATCACATCACAGAAACCAATCAATATCATGAACAAGGATAGGTATGTGATGATGTGGTTTTCACACACTTATAACCCACACTCTGCAAACAATCTGCCTCCATGG
This sequence comes from Bombina bombina, assembly GCF_027579735.1. Lineage (NCBI taxonomy): Eukaryota > Metazoa > Chordata > Amphibia > Anura > Bombinatoridae > Bombina > Bombina bombina. The sequence continues at coordinate 642,059,458 of NC_069503.1, forward strand.
ACCTGGTCCCATAGAAGTAGATTATATACAGAGTGTGGTCCACAAGTGTATGAAAACCACATCATCACATACCTATCCATTACACATTAAATAAAAAAAAACATTAAACATGAAAACAAATACTTACTTCCTCTTCCTTCCCCTCTTCCCACGGGGCTGAGGCTCTGGGAGGGGCAACTGCCGACTCTGACGAGTTCTCCTTGGAGATGTTGTTTGAAGAGTGGAAGGAAGAGTACTGGGACGACCAAGGTGAGGAGGAGAAGATGGCTGAGGAGGAGAAGATGGCTGAGAAGGAGAAGATGGCTGAGGAGAAGATGGCTGAGGAGGAGGAGATGGCTCGGCAGGAGGAGATGTCCCGGCAGGAGGAGATGTCCCGGCAGGAGAAGATGGCCCGGCAGGAGAAGATGGCCCAGCAGCAGGAGGCCCAGCAGCAGGAGGCCCAGCAGCAGGAGGCGGACCAGGAGGCAGACCAGCATGCGCTTCCCGGAAAAAAATAAACATCTCTTGGTGTAGATTAATGATTCTGTTTTGCCCTTCTTCTATTCTATTAAGTATGTTTATTATTTGGTTTTGGCCTTCAATTATTTGGTTTTGTCCTTCAAGAATTCGAGTTCGGCCTTCTATATTTTGTATCCGGGAGTTACGCATCTGGTCTATGTAGTCTAGTAGAACCCGCACCTCCGCTATTTCCTCTTGTTGTGCTTGGCGGGGTACCCGTGCATGGCGTGGTGCCCGTGCATGGCGGTGTGCGGGTCCTTGAGGGGCCTCTGGTTCCGCGGGCTCCTCCTCTGCTTCGGGGGTCTCTTCATCAGCTTCCGTGCCCTCTTCGTCACGGGGGGCCTCTTCCCTCCGAAGTGGAAATTCCTCCCCACCACTCTCATCCCGGGGAGATGGAGGAGGCTGTATTTGTTGTGCTGCCTCCTCCCCAGACTCTGTATATTTGAAAAAATAAAAAATGTATATATTAGCATATTTCCAAATCAAGCTTTAAATGACTTAGCTTACGATACAATTACAAATGCAGAATCATTAATCCACTTTGAAATCTAACAATCAATACGATTTCCGCATTTTCTAAACCGTGTTTGTGATATCTCTGGTCAATCTGAATGTTTTAGCATTTGTTTTCAGTCTGTTTAAATGCACACCTAACCTATAGCCTAGATACTGATGTAACCGCAAAGTAATTGTGAATGCGTGTAAACAACGTAATAGCATTTATCTGATCCTTAAAGGGACATGAAACCCAATGTTTTATCTTTCATGATTTAGAAGCATACATTTATAATCAACTTTCTAATGTACTTTTCTTATCTAATTAGCTTCATTCTTTGGATATTCTTTGCTGAAAAGCATATCTAAATATGCTTAGAAGATGCTGATTGTTAGCTGAATATAGCTGCCTCCTGTGATTGGTTCACCGTGTGCATGGCTATTTCTTCATTAAAATATATCTCAAGAATGATTCAAATTAGGTAATATAAGTACATTTGAATGTTTTGTAAAATTGTATTCGCTACCTTAATCATGAAAGTAAAGGTTTGCGTATAGTGTCCCTTGAAATACATTTGTATGTGAATTTATTCTTAAATGAGCTTACCGTCAGATGAGAGTGGCAGGTTCCCGGTATCAATTCCTCCGATACCGACTACATCCACCTCAGAGATGCTGGGCCGCAACATTTCCTCCCATCGGCAGTACTCGATTTCCAGGGCAGGGCCGCCACCGGTTCCTGCGGAATGTCGGGCCTCCAGGCTTAACTTTTTCTTGAGATCCATCTTACAGTCCCGGTAGCGATGTTTTATAGAGTCCATATCTCTATTCCGGCCACCCACTGCATTGACTGCATTCCTTATCTCATGCCAGAGCTTCCTCTTCTCAGTCGGGGTGGTCTTCTGGTGCTGCAGCCTCCTATACCTGGCCATATAGGCCTCGACGAGGGCCTCCTTCTCCTCCATCGAAAACCTCGCCTCCCTAGTCGCCTTGGCCTTCCCCTGTGACGATGCCCTCTGTTTCCCGGACTGTGAAGCCCTACTCTGTCCGCCACTGGGCCCAGCCACTTGTTCATCTTGAACCAAGTGGCTGGGTCCACCCACCGCTTCCACCCCCGCTTCCTGCCCCCCTTCCTGCCCCCCTTCCTGCCCTGTTCCTCTCCCCCTCCCTCTCCTCCCCCCTCTACCTCTCCCCTGCCTGCCCTCCATCTGTTCCCTAAACTAAACCCCAAATAATCAAACAAAAAGTGAGTGTGAAGAAATGAAAGGGGTTCAAAATAAAGAACTAAAAAGACAAAATAAGTGCTGAAAGTGTGAGAGGGATCTAAAAAAACAAAGAGGGTAAGGAGTATTGTAGTAGTAGTATGTAAACTAAATGTAACTAGGGGATGGGTATGGGATGGGGATGGGGTATGGGATAAGAGTAAATGGGATGAAAGGGAATGGGACTACAGGGAATGGGGTATGGAGTGTAGTATGAGGGGGTATGGGGTATGGAGTGTATGTAGTGTTATTGATAAGTGTATGTATGTATTGAATGTGTTTGCGTGTAAATGTGTTAAGTGTACAGAAAAATCACTCGCTCGCTAACTCACACTACTACTAATTCTCACTAACTCGCACTACTACTAATTCTCACTAACTCACACTACTACTAATTCTCACTAACTCACACTACTACTAATTCTCACTAACTCACACTCCCACTAACTCTCAATAACTCACACTAGCACTAACTCACACTCCCACTAACTGACTCACTCACACTACCACTAACTTTCACTAACAACTCCCACTACCACTAACTCACTCACGCTCCCACTAACTGACTCTCTCCCACTAACTCCCACTCCCACTAACTCACTCACGATAACACTAACAACTGACTCTCTCACACTAACACTAACTCACTCACAATAATGCACAAACTCTCTAATCTTAAACCTCCAATCTCCAAAGACCCACCAGCAACACAGTCAAAGAAGCCATGCTTGTGTGGTGCTTATATACCCTGTGTAAATGTTTAATGATGTACCTATTTGCGTTGTAAATTGTGTTCATGTGTGCTTTATTAGCAATTAGTATTTGTGCAATGTGTATTAGGTGTGTGAATTTGCGCATGCTCATTTTGAGTTAGTATTTGTGGAATGTGTAGAATGCGATGATGTCATAGTGCTCGTTTTCTATAACATTGACCAATAGTATTCTGTTTAAATGTGAATTTGCGATGGTGTGTTATTAGTGAAGTGTTGTATATGTATGTTTGTCCTAATATATAGTGATATTGAATGCGATTATTTTGCTAGTGTATGTATATTTTTTTTTCCTTGTTGTTATTTAGCGTATTTCCGCATCTTAAAGTATATGCGTATTCCCTGTATTACGTTTTATTAAAAATCCCCCCGCTTGTGAATGTGTAATGCTTGTGTGCTTTGTTGAGTGATTGTTGTTGTGACATTTGCGGCGTGTTATTGTTGTGCATGATGTGCTATGCGTCATATGACCGAGCTGTGCGTATTTCTCGCGAGATCGAGTGTTAGGTGAAAAAAAGCTATTTATTTTGCTTTTCCATTGATCTCTATGGGAGACTGTCTAACGCGGACAGGATTCCGCGTGTGAAATACACGCGTTAGGAACATCGTTAGATGGTCTTTTTTGAACTCTAAATACCGGAGTCAAAGAATGCCATGCGTTAGACATAAACCACGCGTAGCGTTAGCAGCCCATCTACCGCCAAACTCCAAATCTAGCCGTATATGTTTTTGGGATAACTTATAAAGTGTATATAATATAATATTCACTGAATAATAGATGGAATATACAACCTTTTAATTAAGTCCAATTGATGGGGTATTTTAATATTTAAAAAAAGGTGTGATATTAAATATTAAGCCCCTTTGGAGTTTTTGTTTCTAATTCATATATACATTTATATTCTAATTTCAACATTTCATTTTCCACACCTCCTTCTCTCCAGTTTTGATTTAATTTATCAATTGCAATATATTTACATTTTTTTTAGATTACAATTATTGCATGATAGGAAATGTTTTGGTACTGGTAGATCTTTATTTCTGTCCTCGGTTGCATTTTCTATGGAGAGTATTTGTTCTCTCACTTTCTCTCTTACTGGTCTAATGGATTCACCCACATATTGTTTCCCACAAAAGCGTTCTCTCAGATAGATTATGTTTCTGTCAGTACAGCGTATTAGTTTAATTTTTATACTCTTTCCCTGTAATATTTGATTTGAATTGTTTCCTTTTTTTCTGAATGTATGCAAGCATAACAGGGGAAAAAACATTTAGATCTTTGCCATGAAGGTCTTTGTCTAATTTCTTATTCTTTTTTATATCTGTTGGGGCTAGTCTACTTTTCCGATTATTTTCCCTCCTATAGATGATCTCTGGATATTCTCCTATTATACCTTTTAGTTTCTCATATAATTTTAGTATGTTCCAATGTTTTTTTTATAATTATTTCTACCTTTTTGTGGTCTTTATTATATTGAGTAATGATGGTACCCTTGTTTTTTTGTTAATATTAGTATTCTTTTTAGAATTGTTTAATATATAATTTCTATTTCTACCATTCACTATTTCTTTGTTTGTCTATTATTTCACCTTTATAGCCCCTATCTATAAATTTATTTTTAAGTGTTGCTGACTGTTCCAAAAAAATCTTGTTCTGTAGAACAGTTCTTTTTTATTCTCAATAACTGTCCTTTTGGGATGTTTCTTTTCCAACGGTCATGATGACAGCTCTCAGCATGTACATAGTTATTGCTGTCTACTTCTTTGTAATGTGTTCTAGTATTTAATTGATTATTGAGTACATAAATTTCTAAATCTAAAAAGACTATTCTGTCTTTCCTGATCTCATAGGTGAACTTTAGGTCCTTATAGTTATTATTCATTTTCTTATGAATTGTGTTTTTTCACCTTTCCAGATAATGAAGATATTTGTATTTATTTTTGCTATTTTTGCTATGTATCTATTCTAATCTAATTTCCCTTATATATATATTGTAAGATCATAAAAGATTGAGAACAAAACACTTCTAAAAATATAATGAATAAAATACAGTTTAGTTTACCCCTCCAGATGGTATGCGCTTAACTACAAACCAATCATTAGTAAAATCGTAGAGGATCTCAGAAATTTGAAGACATTACCGGTATCAGTGTCAGGCAGAATATGCTTGATAAAAATGATCTTGTTTCCTAAGCTAATGTACACCTTTCAAATGATTCCCATGCTATTGCATAAGAAAGATTTGAAACATTTAAACACACAATTCGCAAATTTCATATGGTCAGGGAAAAAACACAGGCTTAGCTTGGAGAAGCTCATGTGTTCGGTTCACGCGGGGGGCTTTGGATTGCCGAACTTGGAACTATACAACTGGGCCACATCTAGCAAATACGTTCTAGACTGGCTAAGTAACACAAACCACTTCACACACAAAGAAATAGAGAGCAGCATGGTACAGCCATGGTCTTTAGCAATGTTACCACATGTGGAGAATCATAAAATACATACAATGATCAAGGACTCTCCTCTCTTTGGAGAATCAATTAGGGCCTGGGCAAAAATGTGTAAGTGGATGGGGGTATCACATACGCACACAAAATTCATACCCATGGGAGGGAACCCGGATTTCCCTGCAGGACTGACGACCAAACCATTTCAACAATGGAAAGATAAAGGCTTATACTCAGTTAAACAGTTGGTGTCGGAATCTACTGGGCTAATCCATACATTCCAAGACTTACAGAAAGATTACTCAATACCTAGACAACACCACTTTGCATATTTGCAAATCAAACACTACGTGACACAGTTGCAGAAACACATAAACTTTACAGACCATACAGGGAGTGCAGAATTATTAGGCAAATGAGTATTTTGACCACATCATCCTCTTTATGCATGTTGCCTTACTCCAAGCTGTATAGGCTCGAAAGCCTACTACCAATTAAGCATATTAGGTGATGTGCATCTCTGTAATGAGAAGGGGTGTGGTCTAATGACATCAACACCCTATATCAGGTGTGCATAATTATTAGGCAACTTCCTTTCCTTTGGCAAAATGGGTCAAAAGAAGGACTTGACAGGCTCAGAAAAGTCAAAAATAGTGAGATATCTTGCAGAGGGATGCAGCACTCTTAAAATTGCAAAGCTTCTGAAGCGTGATCATCGAACAATCAAGCGTTTCATTCAAAATATTCAACAGGGTAGCAAGAAGCGTGTGGAAAAACCAAGGCACAAAATAACTGCCCATGAATTGAGAAAAGTCAAGCGTGCAGCTGCCAAGATGCCACTTGCCACCAGTTTGGCCATATTTCAGAGCTGCAACATCACTGGAGTGCCCAAAAGCACAAGGTGTGCAATACTCAGAGACATGGCCAAGGTAAGAAAGGCTGAAAGACGACCACCACTGAACAAGACACACAAGCTGAAACGTCAAGACTGGGCCAAGAAATATCTCAAGACTGATTTTTCTAAGGTTTTATGGACTGATGAAATGAGAGTGAGTCTTGATGGGCCAGATGGATGGGCCCGTGGCTGTATTGGTAAAGGGCAGAGAGCTCCAGTCCGACTCAGACGCCAGCAAGGTGGAGGTGGAGTACTGGTTTGGGCTGGTATCATCAAAGATGAGCTTGTGGGGCCTTTTCAGGTTGAGGATGGAGTCAAGCTCAACTCCCAGTCCTACTGCCAGTTTATGGAAGACACCTTCTTCAAGCAGTGGTACAGGAAGAAGTCTGCATCCTTCAAGAAAAACATGATTTTCATGCAGGACAATGCTCCATCACACGCGTCCAAGTACTCCACAGCGTGGCTGGCAAGAAAGGGTATAAAAGAAGAAAATCTAATGACATGGCCTCCTTATTCACCTGATCTGAACCCCATTGAGAACCTGTGGTCCATCATCAAATGTGAGATTTACAAGGAGGGAAAACAGTACACCTCTCTGAGCAGTGTCTGGGAGGCTGTGGTTGCTGCTGCACGCAATGTTGATGGTGAACAGATCAAAACACTGACAGAATCCATGGATGGCAGGCTTTTGAGTGTCCTTGCAAAGAAAGGTGGCTATATTGGTCACTGATTTGTTTTTGTTTTGTTTTTGAATGTCAGAAATGTATATTTGTGAATGTTGAGATGTTATATTGGTTTCACTGGTAAAAATAAATAATTGAAATGGGTATATATTTGTTTTTTGTTAAGTTGCCTAATAATTATGCACAGTAATAGTCACCTGCACACACAGATATCCCCCTAAAATAGCTATAACTAAAAACAAACTAAAAACTACTTCCAAAACTATTCAGCTTTGATATTAATGAGTTTTTTGGGTTCATTGAGAACATGGTTGTTGTTCAATAATAAAATTAATCCTCAAAAATACAACTTGCCTAATAATTCTGCACTCCCTGTACTGACCCAATATCAAAACTAGTTTCCTTGACCTCCCAAGGTGGTCACTCAGTCTCCCCCATATACAAAATGTTGATAGACATACCAAACCAAAAACACAGGACAAGCCTGAGTGATAAATGGTCGGATATACTGCAGACACAGATTTCAGAAGAACAAATCACAAAGAGTGTAGAAAATGTCAGGAAAGCCACCATAGGAACCGACATAAGGGAAATGCACACCAAAACAATTCATAGGGCACATATCACCCCTAGGATATACAGTAAGTGGGTGAAGGATGCAGACAATGTTTGTGTCAAATGTCGGCAGCCAGACCCTGATTATGTACATTTACTTGAGACTTGCCCAAGACTGACAAAATTTTGGGCCATGACGGAAAGATGGATAAATAAGACATGCTCTACTAAGATCAAACTGGATGGGAGGGCCATATTACTTCTAGATTTCCCAGTTAAACTAGGCACACAGAAACAACTTATATATAACATAATCCTCACAGCAAGGAAATTAATTCTCAAAGAATGGAGAAAAAGGGACCCATCAACACTAGGACAGCTCAAAAGATCGTTGCTGCAGCAGATGACAATAGAACAATTTGATACTATGGGAGATGTAAAAGAAAGGGTCAAAGCTTTCATGAGGAAATGGGAAAAGCTGATCCTACAACAGCCAGATCAGGTACAAAAACAGATAATACACCCGTTCCGCAATTCAGAATACATATTAACAGCACAACTGAGAGGGGAATGGAAAATACTGTAAATATTACAAACAGGAGAAAGCGAGTCCCAGGGGATGGAGGAGTATACTGCTAAGCATCAAAGTGTGAAGGCATTTAACTGCAGAGCACTACTTGAAAATGAATGATAACTGGTAAGAATCTCTAACAGTCTGAAAGACCTTAAACATTGAAGATACAGGAACGAGGGAAGAAGAGGGGAGGTGGAGTATATAGTGAACCTAAGTGGGGGGGGGGGTAGAGGTAGCGATGATATTTACAAAGGTGAGATGGTTTATGTTAAATGGGGGAGGGGGGAGATAATAAGAAAGCGGGGGGACAGTTTGATGGCAAAAGTTTTTTGGAAGTATAACATGTTTATCAAGTTTTATTGTTACCATCTGATAAAAGTCTGTGAATGTTGTTGAATTGTCACCCAATAAAAAATTTATTTTAAAAAAAAATACAGTTTAGTTTAAATCAATAGTTTCAAATATAAGTTCATAGTTAAAGATCATACGGTCAAAGATGACATTTTGACCGATTATAAATTATAAACTATAATTATTCTCTAATATTGGTGGATCTATGAATCTATTCCATTTAATATTACATTTTTCATTTTTAACATTTATTGTTAGAAGAATCCTTATCCGTTTGATGATAAAAACCTAAACATGTCCTAAAATAAAATAGTACTACAATGATATTGTTTGTAAGTTCAATAGAGGTAATACATAGAATAAATGAATTGTTAAGTAATGAATGAATAGATTGATAGTACAATACGTTTCGTGGTAACTCTAAACCAATGTTGAACCTGCCAGACAACCAATGAAAATTTGACCATTATGGTTTAAATAAGACCGGCAAAAATACACTAGCAGTATGTTTGAAAAAGGCTGCAGGTGACAGCCGAAACGCGTTATACATTCTGCTTTTAGGATTGATAATATTATAAGTATTCGCTCTTGGATCTATAACTGCCGTGCTTCATTACGGATATCGTTGCAGGAGCAACCAACTGACACTGTTGCAGGAGCCAGAAAGAGGAACGTAGCCTTACACTTGCCAGACAGCTTGATAACAACACACCACCTGAAAACTGCTGAGAGGCACCATTTGGATCTGCAGTAGAAAAAGATGAGATAAAGATTGTCTTGGCTTTTAAGGACGTACCGAGCTCCATATTAGTACACCGGTATGCAGAGACTAATTCACTAAGAATTATTGCTTCACTGGAACAGAAGGTATGAACAACTACTTTTAAGCCCCGGGCAAACAAACTTTGAATCCCTAAAAATAAGGTTTACATTAAAAACCAGGATTGACTTTTGTAATAAAATAAAATACAAATAGACACAGCAGCTATTGTTCACTGTCCATGACTGGTAGTGTTTAGTACACTACTATACATCAGTCTTTTGCTCTGTATCCTTAAAAGATTTTGCATTTGGATACTTAAGAGTTTTACCTCATGCTTTTTGAGAGTTGATACTATCTTGATAGAGATTCTATCTTGAAACATAAATTATCTACTATTAAAGCATATGGTATCAGTCTTTAGGCTTTGGCAGATAGACACTATATAAATATAGTTGTGCAATAGATATTTCTATAATAACATTACCTATATTTTAACCGATTAAGTTTGATGTTATTAGTTTTATGTATGTTTTTAACTGTTATATAGTTTTAATAACCATTTAATAAATTGATCTGTTTAATCATGTTGAGGTTTTAAAGACAAACAAATAATTATTAATAACTTTTGTATTATGATAAAACAGTAAAGGAAATGTTGGTTTGATTTTTTTTTTTAGAGTGTTGCTCTCTTCTTTTCTATAGATGTTCTTACCCCCAATTTACTTTTCTATATATGTACTTACCCCCAATTTAATTTAGTATCTATTCAGTATCTATTTATCAAATAATTTAAGGAATATATGAAGCATCTAAAGATAGTCCTTAGATTTAATTTAATAAATTGTACACTTAACACCCATAAAATCAATTATAAAATCAATGAAGAGAATCTTTTTGTTTGCTAAATAAATGGACTCAAAGAATTTTTTTTTTTTTTGTAATTTTAGACTAAGGTATTTTCTTCTCAGAAAAACTTAGTGAAAAAAAAGGAATTTTGAGTGCGCCTAATGCTATCTTCAATGTGTGATATTAAAACATCAGAACATGAAGCACTCCAAAGATCTTTCATCCAGATCACCTTTATTAGTGAACGTTTTCGGGGCACAAAATAGCCCGTCCTCAAACTTACAAGGTTACAGAAAACTTACCACCCAGCCTGTGCTTATAGTCCACCACCAAACAAATGTGTCCACGCTCTCCAGGGTAGATGCGCGTCCCAGAGCGAGTGACGTCATCATCCGTGGCAACGTGCAAGGGACTACAATATAACAGACAAATAGACAAATCGTAAATAGCAAATACAAAATAAAACAAGCAGTACGCATCCTGACATGGTGCTGAAAAAGGAAAAGTTAATGGCAGTGGAATTTGCTGTAATGTTCTAAGCACCGTTCCTCGTAGTCTAAAGCGGTTACCAAGGGCAACCAAATAAACAATGCTAAACTTGTAAAAAGAGAGAACGACATACGAGGAGGGCGTGAAATGAACAGACACAAACCAATAAGTAATCTTATGCAAAAAAATAGCATCACATTATATAAAAATCCTACAAATACAATAAGACAACCAAACATGTCTAGTATGATCATAACAGATCAAATTATATTGATAAAGGAGAAAAATTTGTAACTAACACCACTAGACAAAAAAATGACACAACCAATTGGGTAAAAACACAGGGGCCAAAACTGTGAAGTGGTGTCCGCCACAAATTACATACTATTATTTGCATACTAAAAATGATCCATAACAGGATAATACAGTAAATATAAACTAAACATAGCCAAAAAAATTTTACCATCCTAAAGAAAAATATATTAATACTTGAAATATCTAAGCAAAAACAGGACAAATACAAACACTGAAATAGATCATGGATCTCATAATGTTATGGACTCTATAACAATTCATGCATATTGAATGATTTAGGACTCCCAAAAGAGGCACCAGAAGTGAAAGGAAGTCATAAGAACACCTGCCAATCAACTGGCTGTTAAGTCCATAGGGAACAAGGGTATTCAACTCAAATGTCCATTTTGCTTCCTTTTGTAGAAGCAAACGGTTTCTATCTCCTCCTCTTGACATCGCGGTACATGATCAATGATTGTGTACTTAAGGTCCATTACATTGTGCTTTTGTTCCAGAAAATGTCTGGCTACCGGTTTGTTCCGATGTACCCTTATTGAGTGACGCATTGATTGCAGGACCGGTGGTTTGCCATACGTGTACGCAGGTCATCGTAGTCTTACCTTCATAATACAACCCACAAATACAATGTAGGAGATATATTTATATGTAGTGTACACGTAAGCGAAATCTATGTTATAGATTTTAAGGTTTGTGTGGATGAGTGAAACATGAGCCAGGGTTATCAGTCCCCCACACGTAGTACAGCCGAGGCATCGGAAGACACCAGGTTTTTTGATGTCCTAACCATGTAGATGTTCTGTAACTGTGTACAGGGACAGATTTAATTAGTTAACAGTGACTTCGACCTCCTGTACCCACCCTAGGTGGTTCAGATTTATACAGAGGTTAAGGATCGTGTCTGTATTGATGATCTTCCAATATTTTTTTAGAATGTCCATGAGGGGATCCTTATCAACCTGTGAAAGTAGTCACAAATGTCATCCTTCTATCCTCATTCTTAGGCTCTCTGTCTTTATCCTGACAAATGTTGTCACGCTGTTCATTCAATAATTTATAAGGATAGCTCCTTGTTCCAAAGCGTTGGACCATCTCTGTCAGTTGTTTATCCCTTTTGTCGATTTCCGAGTTGTTCCTAATCACTCTTAGCAATTGTGATTTAGGCAATGCTCTCTTCAATGCAGGGGGGATGGCAAACTGGTGTAATATAATAGGGAATTTCTATCAGTGTCCTTTCTGTGCAATGTTGACTGGATTTTGCCATTCCCTTATACAACCTGACATCTAGAAAATCAATTTGTGTTTTAACTGGACACCATTTTAAACTTCAGAGCCGTGTTAGCCTCATTTAATTGTTGGACATGGATGAAGATATATGGCTAGTCACATTAAATGTAACTAGTCTGTATACTGTAATCCCTCATGAGGAAGGGCTACAAGCTGTTTTATTTCAGCTTTGCAGATATCCCTATATTGGACCCCCTCCTGAGATACTACTTCAATTATTGAGTTCTGCCTCACCACCAATTACTTCAGATTTGAACAATCTTTTTACCTACAGATGAAAGGGATGGCGATGGGGTCTAATATGCCCCATCATATGCCAATTTGTTTATGGCCCATTTTGAAGATTTTGGGACAAAACTCTTTCAGGTCAAAAATATTCGCTTCTTTAAGAGGTATATAGATGACCTGTTCCTGATCTGGTCTGGAACATTGGAATGCCTGGAGATTTGGTTCCAACAATTAAATGAGGCTAACACGGCTCTGAAGTTTAAAATGGTGTCCAGTAAAACACAGTCGACATTGTACAGAAAGGACACTGATAGAAATTCCCTATTACATTACACCAGTTGCCATCCCCCTGCATTGAAGAGAACATTGCCTAAATCGCAATTGCTAAGAGTGATTAGGAACAACTCGGAAATCGACAAAAGGGATAAACAACTGACAGAGATGGTCCAACGCTTTGGAACAAGGAGCTATCCTTATAAATTATTGAATGAACAGCGTGACAACATTTGTCAGGATAAAGACAGAGAGCCTAAGAATGAGGATAGAAGGATGACATTTGTGACTACTTTCACAGGTGATAAGGGTCCCCTCATGGATATTCTAAAAAAATATTGGAAGATCATCAATACAGACAGATCCTTACCTCTGTATAAATCTGAACCACCTAGGGTGGGTTACAGGAGGTCAAAGTCACTGCTTACTAATTAAATCTGACCCTGTACACAGTTACAGAACATCTACATGGTTAGACATCAAAAAACCTGGTGTCTTCCGATGCCTCGGCTGTACTACGTGTGGGGGACTGATAACCGGCTCATGTTTCACTCATCCACACAAACCTAAAATCTATAAACATAGATTTCGCCTTATGTGTACCACTACATATATAATATATCTCCTACATTGTATTTGTGGGTTTGTATTATGTAGGTAAGACTACCGATGACCTGCGTAAACGTATGGCAAACCACCGTCTGCAATCAAGGGCGTCACTCAATAAGGGTACATCGGAACAACCGGTAAGCCAGACATTTTCTGGAACAAAAGCACAATGTAATGGGACCCTTAAGTACAACAATCATTGATCATGTACCACCGTTGTCAAGAGGAGAGATAGAAACCGTTTGCTTCTACAAAAGGAAGCAAAATGGACATTCGAGTTGAATACCCTTGTTCCCTAGGACTTAACACCCAGTTCGATTGGCAGGTGTTCTTATGACCTCCTTTCACTATCTGGTGCCTCTTTTGGGCATCCTAAATCATTCAATATACATGAATTGTTATAGAGTCCATAACATTATGAGATCCATGATCTATTTCAGTGTTTGTATTTGTCCTGTTTTTGCTTAGGTATTTCAAGTATTAATATATTTTTCTTTAGGATGGCAACATTTTTTTGGCTTTGTTTAGTTTATATTTACTGTATTATCCTGTTATGGATCATTTTTAGTATGCAAATAATAGTAGTAATTTTGTGGCGGACACCACTTCACAGTTTTGGCCCTGTGTTTTTACCCAGTTAGTTGTGCCATTTTTTTGTCTAGTGGTGTTAGTTACAAATTTTTCTTCTTTATCAATATATTTGATCTGTTATGATCGTACTAGACATGTTTGGTTGTCTTATTGTATTTGTAGGATTTTTATATAATGTGAATGCTATTTTTTGCATAAGATTACTTATTGGTTTGTGTCTGTTCTTTCACGCCCTCCTCGTATGCCGTTCTCTCTTTAACAAGTTTAGCATTGTTTATTTGGTTGCCTTGGTAACCGCTTTAGACATACGAGGAACGGCGCTTAGAACATTACAGCAAATTCCACATGCCACTAACTTTTTCCTTTTCAGCACCATGTCAGGATGCGTATTGCTTGTTTTATTTTGTATTTGCTATTTACAATTTGTCTATTTGTCTGTTATATTGTAGTCCCTTGCACGTTGCCACGGATGATGACGTCACTCGCTCTGGAGGCGCATCTACCGTGGAGAGCGTGGGACACATTTGTTTGGTGGTGGATATAAGCACAGCTGGGTGGTAAGTTTTCTGTAAACTTGTAAGTTTGAGGACGGGCTATTTTGTGCCCGAAAACGTTCACAAATAAAGGTGATTTGGATGAAAGACCTTTGGAGTGCTTCATGTTCTGATGTTTTATATATATATATATATATATATATATATATATACAACATCAGAAAAAGACCTTGTACTCGCTGGATTTTTTAACAAACTTTTTTACTTGGCAAAATTAGTGACGTTTCGGGGACAGTGTATCCCCTTCCTCAGACAGTGAATTCTTCAAACATTAGTGAATTTATACAAACAAACAAATAACCCCTCCCCCCAATTAGCAAGAAAAAACCGCCAAAAGTGTTGCTATGGTGACCATATGTCACAAAGTGAACATCATATATAGGCTGTATATAAGCGATCAATGCAGTGACAGTGCAAATATTCATATTAAAAGACCTATAGCAGTATAAACATGGTAAACAAATTAACATTCCGCAGTAATGGTAATCAGGACGTACCCCTTATAACCGTTATTATCTGGGGAGCCAACCAATATTGAAAGCCTCATGTGTTGTTACCTAGGCGGTCAGGCACAAAGTACATATATGTGTACAAACTCACAACCTACCATGATTGCAAAACAAACAAAGTTCTAATGTCGATCACCGTGTACCACGCCACCGCAACTGCACCCGCACTAGGAAAGACGGGCAAACCCGGAAGTGCATCGGCCGATCACGTGTGTGGCGATGCACCAATCACCCGGGTTGCGGTTGGGGTTGCCATGGCGATGGGTCACAAACGATCCAAATAGCAACAAAGAAACAAGTCAACGATATTCTATAGCAAATTAGCTACTAGGCGTAATTAACAGCACCAGGACACTGAACCCTATCATTGTTATAACACATATCAATCAATACTTATAATGCGCGCTGCTACAGTGACTATACCACTACTATAAAGATAATCAATAAACAATATATACAGCATGACAGTCCTGCCGTAGTATGATAGGGGTATATTAATATCATACACTGAACCCTAAAGCGCATATCTATCAACGCTCATAGTGGGCGCTGGTACAGGGACTATACCACTACTGTACAGTTACTATACAATATATACAGTGTACCATGATGGGGGGTATATACAAATCTGATACACAGTAGCACCGCCCATCAGAAGAAGGTGATCTGAGGATGGGAGACCCAAGAGAGAGTACCCAAACACCTCAAAGTAGTAAAAATAATAAACCAGATGGTGAATGAAAAACACAAACTATAAATATAGTGATAAGGGATAAATAAAACAAACAAAAAATGGGATAAAACGTAATAAGAAAAGAATAAAAATAATAAGAATAAGAATAGACACCGAAGACAGAAAAAGACAATAGGACAAAAATAGGAGAAACAAGAAGGGAAAAAGAAAAGAAAAAGAAAGAAGGAAGAAAAAAAGAAAAAGGGGAGAGAAAAACAGAAAAGAAAAGAAGAAAAACAAGAAAGAAAAAGAAAAAAAAAGAAAGAATAGAGAAAAAGACAGTAAAAAGACAAAGTTTCAACAAACCACAAGTGAGGCAGAATAGAAAGTGAACAGCAAGAAGGGAATAAAAGGTAAGCTAGTAACCAACAAAACATCGAATAGAGTGTGGACTCTCAGGTAGATAAGTCAGGATAACATGGACTCTCATGGTCAGTAAGGCAGATCTCCATAAGGGCTGGATTTAATTTACAAGAAACAATGCCAGTCAAACATAGTATTGAGTCCATGTGGTTGCAGGGTATTTAAACGAAAGATCCATTTAGCCTCAACTTGTAGGAGAAGTGTATCCCTATCACCCCCCCGCCTTAATGGGGGGACATGATCAATTAGGGTGAATCTCAGATCATGGAGTCCATGGCCTTTCTCCACGAAATGCCGGGCCACAGGTTGATTCACTAGAGCCCTTCTTAAGAGCCGTTCTGATGGATGACCTGTGGTTAGGCGAACCTGGTCCGGGCATCGTCAGTTGTTTTTCCCACATAGAACCGCCCACAGCTGCAATTTAGTAGGTATACACATGAGAGGTGGTGCACGTCAGCACATGCCTAATCTTGAACCTCTGGTTGCGGTGGGGATGTTTAAAAACGTTGGTCCTGGAATCATGGCGTTACAGGTGGTATATCCCACGCATCTATATCATCCTGGTTTCTTTCTCTGTGTCAACCTATGTCTCAGGTTGTAGCAATGGGTGGGATCCGTGAGCATCAACAGATCTTTTAAATTTTTATCACGTTTGTAACCCACTCTCGAGGTTGCCACCTGTTGAATGGGAGAGAGGGTCACCTTGTACGATGTGCCAGTGTTCTCTTAGTGTTACACCTAAGGCTCTAGTTGAAGGACTATATACCGTGGTAAAAGTCATCCACTGCTCATCTTTAGGATCGGTTCGGGTAGACATCGTGGTATCATTTTCCACTCCCGTTCTACTCTGTTTAACAAGGTGCGGATTATATCCTCGTTGTACAAATCGTTGCTGCATCTCATCAAGTTGCTGGTGTCTTCTGGTCTCATCACTATTATTTCTTGCGGCCCCTGCAGTTGGGCTTTCGGAATAGCCCTGAGGAGTGCTGTCGGGATGGTTACTTGTGGCGTGTAGGATAGAGTTCCTGTCCGTGGGTTTCCTAAACAACGAGGTACCCAAATAACCACTCTCTGTTTTGAAGATGTTTAGGTCCAGGAACTCAATACTTTCCAAATCGTATTTGAGTTTAAGTTTCACTGGATTATTGAGTGAATTCAGTTCTTCAAACCATCCTTCCAACTCTGTAGCTGTACCCCCTCCAAATAATTAGCAGGTCGTCTATATACCGTTTGTAGTATATTATTCCTGGATTCTGGTATATCTTCATCACATGTAGTTTCATAGTGCTCCATGTATAAATTGGCCAGTGAGGGGGCCCACGTTTGATCCCATGGCCGTACCTGATATTTGTTGATGGTACTTTCCCTCAAACCTGAAATAGTTGAGACGTAAGCTCAGGTCTAGCAGTTTTATCAGGAAGTCTCTAGGGGGACCAATATAGGGATGTTTGTCCAAAGCATCAGCCACATACTGTTTCCCAGTCTCATGTGGAATAATTGTATATAAACTATTTACGTCTGCTGTGACCAAGATATATGGCTCCTCGAACTTGATAGTTTTCAGTTCTGCAATCAGCTGTGACGAATCCCTAAGGTATGACCTCATATTTCTCACGAGGGCTGAAGAAAATGGTCCACATAGATAGCTAACCTAGAGGTGATAGAATTCCGGGCAGAGACAATTGGCCTCCCCGGAGGCTTCTCCAAAACCTTGTGGATTTTGGGAAGTGTGTACAGTATGGGACAGACTGGATGTTTAATCCTCAAGAAACCAGCTATATCTTCATCAATCCACCCTTCATTCAATCCTTCTTGAACCGCCTGATGTATCAGGATTTGGAAATTATTAGTTGGATCCCTTTGAAGTGGTTGGTATGTCTCATTGTCACTAAGTTGCTGTTTGATTTCATCACTATAGTATTTGTAATTTAGTACGACTACCGCACCGCCCTTTTCCGCGGTGTGGATCACAATGTCAGGGTCCCTAGACAACGTAGTGATGGCAGCCTTTTCTTCTGTACTTAGGTTAGTGTGGTATTTATTGGACTCATATCTTCTCAGATCTTGAGAGACCAATCTCATGTAAGTTTTAATACTTGCATTGTTGCTTGAGGGGTCAAACGAGCTTTTGTTCTTAAACTTGTGTGTGTCACCATCTGCGGACTGGACATTGAAGAATTCTTTTAGTCGCAGAGACCGCTGAAATTTCTGGCAATCAATGTAATTAGTGAACTCATCACTCTTGCCAGAGGGTACAAAACTCAAGCCTCTATTTAACACCCTTCTCTCTACCATGGTTAAAACTCTGTCACTGATGTTTACCACTAGGTCCTCAACAGGACCAGTGGTTGTTATTTTCTGGTAGGGAGTGGCGGTTTTTCTCTCTCCAGCCCCCCCTCCCGTATGTGTGGCCTCTTCCTCGTCCTCTCTGGCCGGCTCTGGTAGTGACCCCTTGAAAAACCTGTTGGCCGGAGGGTTGGCCCCCACTTGCTCTATCTTGGGTCAGTGGTGCTTCTGTGTCAGGTCCAGAGCTGCTGTCTACAGTTTGGAGAGATTGTTTTGTGTGGAATCTTTGTCTCCTACGCCGCTGGGGGAATGGTCTTCTATTCTCGCCACTGTTTAACCATCGATAGACAGTTTTATCCTTATGGTCTTCGATTACTGTTTGCAACTTTCTGTTCTTGAATTGCACAAGGGTCTCTTTATATTCTTTAATCTGGGAAGACAATTTGTCAAGCCACTGTTCAGATGAATCCTCGGTCAGTACTGGAATCTTATCTCTTTCCCATTCCTGTATTTCCACTTTGACTCTTTCAAGTTGGTTTCTCACCTCTTCTGTGACCAGGAGAATAAGGTCCAAGGAACATTTATTGAGTATTGCGCACCAGCGCTTGCAGAACTCAGGATTGTTTCGTCCGATAGTAGGTTGATTACGTATCCTGAAGCCCCTAGGAATCATGAGCTTCCTATAATATTCTGAGAGATAGACCCCATGTAGTCGTAAATCAACTTCCTTCTTTTTCAATTTCACCAAAGCCAAATAAATGGCTTGTGCTGTGTTGCCACCAGTGGTCTCCTCTTCAGGATTAAAAAGAATTCTGGCTGCATCATCCACCGTAAAGGTTAGGGTCTGTGTGCTTTCTACATCAGGTTCCATTGTAAATTGCCACAGGTCAGGTGTGGTGTGAAGTGTTGGTGGTGAATAGACAAATGTCTAATTGGAGAGAGGTTTCTATCATGTGGGTGCAACAACAAGTTGATATCCGTTTAGCAAAGATGTGCACTCTCACTTACTTGCAGCAACCAGGGTGCTAGTGGAATTAAATACAACATCAGAAAAAGACCTTGCACTCGCTGGATTTTTTAACAAACTTTTTTACTTGGCAAAATTACTTGGCAAGGAACATTTATTGAGTATTGCGCACCAGCGCTTGCAGAACTCAGGATTGTTTCGTCCGATAGTAGGTTGATTACGTATCCTGAAGCCCCTAGGAATCATGAGCTTCCTATAATATTCTGAGAGATAGACCCCATGTAGTCGTAAATCAACTTCCTTCTTTTTCAATTTCACCAAAGCCAAATAAATGGCTTGTGCTGTGTTGCCACCAGTGGTCTCCTCTTCAGGATTAAAAAGAATTCTGGCTGCATCATCCACCGTAAAGGTTAGGGTCTGTGTGCTTTCTACATCAGGTTCCATTGTAAATTGCCACAGGTCAGGTGTGGTGTGAAGTGTTGGTGGTGAATAGACAAATGTCTAATTGGAGAGAGGTTTCTATCATGTGGGTGCAACAACAAGTTGATATCCGTTTAGCAAAGATGTGCACTCTCACTTACTTGCAGCAACCAGGGTGCTAGTGGAATTAAATACAACATCAGAAAAAGACATTGCACTCGCTGGATTTTTTAACAAACTTTTTTACTTGGCAAAATTAGTGACGTTTCGGGGACAGTGTATCCCCTTCCTCAGATGCTGTGACAGTGCAAATATTCATATTAAAAGACCTATAGCAGAATGTTAATTTGTTTACCATGTTTATACTGCTATAGGTCTTTTAATATGAATATTTGCACTGTCATAGCATTGATCGCTTATATTACAGCCTATATATGATGTTCACTTTGTGACATATGGTCACCATAGCAACACTTTTGGCGGTTTTTTCTTGCTAATTGGGGGGAGGGGTTATTTGTTTGTTTGTATAAATTCATTAATGTTTGAAGCATTCACTGTCTGAGGAAGGGGATACACTGTCCCCGAAACGTCACTAATTTTGCCAAGTAAAAAAGTTTGTTAAAAAATCCAGCGAGTGCAAGGTCTTTTTCTGATGTTGTATTTAATTCCACTAGCACCCTGGTTGCTGCAAGTAAGTGAGAGTGCACATCTTTGCTAAACGTATATATATATATTCTAAGGATTTTTTTCTTCTTTCAGTTTTTGTGCTCCATTGAAGTTTATGGGGCCAATGTATCATTGTCTGTAGCGTATCATGTCCGACAGACATCGCTGAATGCCGATAGCTGAATGCCGATAGTGTATTTAACATTGCACAATCAGTTCTGGTGAACTGCTTCTGCAATGCCGCCCCCTGCAGAATCGCTAGCACGGTATGTCAATCAAACCGATCGTATAGGATTGGGCAGATTGCAGACCGCAGCTTCAGTGGCAGCGGATCAGTTATGGAGCAACAGTCTTAAGACCGCTGCTTCATAACTCCTGTTTCTGGCGAGCCTGAAGGCTCGTGTGGAAACAGGGGCACCAGGGCATATTCGGGCCCTTGATAAATCGGCCCCTGTGAGAGAAGAAGATAAATGGACAGTCGACACCAGAATTTTATTGTTTTAAAAGATAGATTACCCCTTTATTACCCATTCCCTAGTTTTGTATAAACAACAGATATATTTTATACACTTTTTATCTCTGTGATTATCTTGCATCTAAGCCTCTGCAGACTTCCCTCTTATTTCAGTTCTTTTGACAGACTTGCATTTTAGCCAATCAGTGCTTACTCCTAGGTAACTCCACGTGCGTGAGTACAATGTTATTTATATGACACACATGAACTAACACCCTCTAGTTGTGAAAAATGGTCAAAATGTATTTGGATAAGAAGCGGCCTTCAAGGTCTACGAAATTAGGTTTAGCTTTCAACTAAGAATACCAAGAGAACAAAGCAAAATTGGTGGTAAAAGTAAATTGGAAAGTTGTTTAAAATTACATGCCCTATCTGAATCATGAAAGTTTATGTTGGACTAGACTGTCCCTTTAACGCAGTCAAAATATGTTTTTAGCGCTCATATATAATCTATACAGGTACACTATGCTAACGATTCTGCACTTTTATAATTGCACAAAGCACATGTAATACAACTATGGGAGTGCATAAATATGATCTATGGTTACACGGGCACCTTCCATATTCTCATTGGACAGCATAAACATGCAAAAAACCTAAGGTTCTACAATCACATATGGGTATGTGTTCTGCCCTTTTATAATAATAATAATAATAATAATAATTTGCAATTTATATAGCGCTTTTCTCCCTGTGAGACTCAAAGCACTTTACAAATATACTGTACCAACATAAGACATAAAAGTTAGGAGTTTCTGAAGGTCAGATAAGCGGACTGAATGCCTGATGGAAGAGGTGGGTCTTTAGCTTTTTTTTAAAAGTCTGTAAGGACAGTGCCTCTCTGATTGCGCAGGGTAAAGAGTTCCAGAAAGTAGGCGCAGCGTGGCAGAATGCTCTAGAGCCTGAGTTTGTCCTTATTCTTACAGAGAGAAGGATGTATTGGCGCTTATAGATAGGATAGATCAAAAATGAATAAAAAGTGTATATATAAATATATAAATAGTCAATAATAGGTCTATAAGTATCTTAATATATCCGTATATAATGACAGGCACTATTGTAAAATTCCAAGAAAATTTATTAGAAATACAATGTTTAAAATGTCAGGCATATACACGGTAAAAAATCTGTGGGAAAGGATATGCTGGGCAGTGGAACCTCACTCTAAAGACTAGCTCAAACAAGCAGATTACAGTAGAGAGGTACAATGTCAGGCAGAGCAGTTCCCTAGTTCTAGTAAATAGGCAAAAAATACATATGTAAAAAACGATGATAAATAAGCTAAAAGAGCACTCAAAGATGTGTATAAGTATAACACTCAAACATTAAAATGATAATGTTTGAGTGTTATACTTATACACATCTTTGAGTGCTCTTTTAGCTTATTTATCATCGTTTTTACATATGTATTTTTTGCCTATTTACTAGAACTAGGGAACTGCTCTGCCTGACATTGTACCTCTCTACTGTAATCTGCTTGTTTGAGCTAGTCTTTAGAGTGAGGTTCCACTGCCCAGCATATCCTTTCCCACAGATTGTTTACCGTGTATATGCCTGACATTTTAAACATTGTATTTCTAATAAATTTTCTTGGAATTTTACAATAGTGCCTGTCATTATATACGGATATATTAAGATACTTATAGACCTATTATTGAATATTTATATATTTATATATACACTTTTTATTCATTTTTTATCTATCCTAGCTGTAAGCGCCAATACTTCCTTCTCTCTGTAACCACAACCCAAGGGACTTTTAGAGAGGGTCCCTCCTTGTATTTGGCTTCAGGTTATAATTAGTGCTGATTCTTCCTCCACTCCAAATTTGTCATTATTCTTGGCACTGAGAGGAGGGATGTGTTGGCTGACCTAAGTGAACGGGGTGGGATGTAGGGTGTCAGGAGCTCTTTCAGGTACTGTGGGCCTTAGTTGTTTAAGGCTTTGAAGGTCAGCAGGCCAATTTTAAAATATGTTCGCCATTTAATTGGAAGCCAATGCAGGGAGTGGAGAACAGGTGTTATGTGGCAGGAGCGAGTTTGATTGGTCAATAGTCTTGCTGCTGCGTTTTGTACTGTCTGAAGGCGATGAAGCTCTTTTTTTGGGAGGCCCAAGTAAAGTGCATTGCAGTAATCTAGCCTAGAGGATACAAATGCATGGATTAATGTTGTCATATCATCCGGTGGAATTAAGTGTTGTATCCTGGCTATGTTTTTCAGATGAAAGTAGGCAGATTTTATTACGGAGGAAAACTGCTGTTTAAAAGATAGTCCAGCGTCAATCAGCACTCTGAGGTTTCGTACCTTTGCTGAACTAACGAGTTCAGAACCTCCAAGCTCCAGGCAAGTTGGGAAATCGTGGGATATTTTTGATTCCCGGGGTTCCCTCACCAAGAGTAACTCTGTTTTGTCTGGGTTCACTTTGAGACAGCTAGCATTCATCCATTATGCTTTGCACATATACTACACCCATGGTAGTGCTTAGAATTCTTTTGTGGATAAACAGAAAACTCTAATATTTTTATTGGACATCATTGTTTCTAATTTCGGATATTGCAACTGCACTAACTTCTCCCCATAGCCTTCTAACCCGACAGGAGTTAAACAAACAGCACTAACATGAAGGTAGCTTTGAATGTTTTACATTCCAATGTTCTTCACGTAGAACATAGATATTTTGCATATATCTAGACCACACACTCACACTGTATATAAGAAGAGAAAGGGCGCCTCCTAGTGTAGCCAATACACAATTAGATCATAATACAAATGATATGAAATGGTACTCACAATTTTGGAAGGCAAAGATAATGCCTAGGTATGTGATCTGGAAACTCTGCAGTGTCCCAGTAACTGTGCACGATTGCAAGGGCAGCTCCTCTTAGCTGTAGTGGATTCTGCAGTCTAGAAATTGAAAATAAGGAAGAGGGCGACTCCTAGTGCAGATCAGTCATTCAAATGGGCACCCACTGGTAAATACCAATAATATGGATACTCGCATGGCCTGAAGCACACTATAGTGCTAATGAAGCAAGCTGGGTCTATTGTAGTGGCCCAGCGCACATAAACACATAGGCTGTAGTTTTATTCCAGGAACATCAATAAGAAACAGGAGACTTCAGTGTAAAAAAATTACTTTATGATCCAAAAAAAGTTCATATACAATTGCTCAAATAAAATACAAAGTGATAAAAAATCAGTAAAACACGTTACGCGTTTCTCAGCGCTGACCACGCTGTTTCCTCAGGCAGGTAGTCACACTGTAAACAGATATATATATATATATATATATATATATATATATATATATATGTATATATAAGAATATCTATTTCAGAATACATAGAACAGTTTCCCTTATGTGAAGAACATCTGAATTCAAAATATTTACAGTACATACACAGTAATACACATTACTAAATATCAAAACTAAATAGAATTATTTTTCTTGTTTTCAGGTATTTGAGTGGAGTACATGTGTAGATATGTGTTTATATGTGTGGAGTGGATAGAAGAAAGCACTCACTGGTCTTAAATAATGCAAAAAATGCTTTTAATTGAGGGAAATTTTGGGGAACGCTCCCATTCATCAAACCAGCAAACAAGCAGTGAACAACAAACATATATACCATGTAAGACCCTCCCCCTGTGTACAGAAAAAATACCAAACTGGTTGCCAAGGCAACCAGCCAATACAATACTACAATAATAACTCAAGAAATAAAATATAAATCGCCCTATATACAGAAATGGCAGAAAACAAAAACACCTGTACAATTTTTTGTCTCTGTAGTCGTCAGTTACATATCTCAGCATTGTTGTATTCCTTTAGTTGCGTGGAAATTTTCTCTGTCCAGTTTTCGGTGTTATCCTGTCTAAGAATGGCACCCTTTACCTCCTCGGCTAATGCAATTTCAGCCTTGACTTTTTGCAGTAAACTCCTAACCTCCTCAACAACAAGAAGTATGAGTTCCAGGGAGCATTTGTTCAGTACTGCGCACTATCGTTTGTGGAAATCAGGGCTTGATCTACCAATGGTGAGTACCCTGTTGATGAGGAACCCCCTGGGAATTAATTGCTTCCTGTGATATTCGGATAAGTAGATTCTGTGTAGTTTAAGATCTATCTCCTTCTTCTTGAGTTTCAATATCTGTAGATAGACCATATGTGCATTGTCTGTGTCAAACAGGATTCTTGCAGCATCATTCTAACAGAGTAAGTGTCTCTGCTACCTCAATCTCAGCATGGATATTCGGGGTAGGCTCAGAGGTGGAAATGTGTTCCATAGTTCCTACCATAGTATGTGTGCAAACAGTGATACCGTGGTGGTAGTAGTTTATCCCAAAAGTGACCAGGTACAAAACAGTGTGGAGGATCCAATGAGGCAAAAGCAGGTGAGTGCAACCAGATAAATAGTACAAATGCAGAGGAAGTTGCACTCTCATAAACAGGTTTCAAATGCCAGGTTGCTAAATGTATTTTAGAATATAGTGGATAGAAGACAGCACTCAATGGTCTTAAATAAGGCAAAAAATGCTTTTAGTTAAGTGACGTTTCGGGGAACGCTCCCCTTCATCAGACCTACAAACAAGCAGTGAACAACAAACATATATACCATGTAAGACCCTCACCCTGTGTACAGAAAAAATGCCAAACTTGTTGCCAAGGCAAACATGCCAATACAATAATACAGTAATAACTCAAGAAATAAAATATAAATCACCCTATATACAGAAATGGCAGAAAACAAAAACATGCAATGCAGGATATAGAACACAAGTAATATTTCAATAATAAATGAGCTGCAAACATAAGGTGAATAAAGTCAGAGTAAATATAATATGGGTAAATGTTATTCCATAATAGCAATCCAGAATTTACCCTCAGGCACTAGAACGGTAACACATCAACATATTAACATAACGAACCGCCAATGTACCTCTATGTAGTGGGTAACTAGCTAAATGTCCCAATGCCTGTAGCTGGTAAGATAGAAGTGTTTACAATAGCAAGAGCGTATAGGTCGCAATGATCAAAGAGAATAAAACTACCAGAGCAAAGCCCGGAGCATGTCAGTGAGGCAGCTAAAGTGCATGCATGCCAACTGATTCCAGCTAGGTAAATGCACTGATGACGTGTGCATGTAAACAGAGAGGCGAGAGGCATTTTATGGCCATGTGTGACATCAACTTTATGTGCCTGGACCGGCTTTCTGATACATGTTGATTACAAATGTGCAGCTTAAAGAGGAACATGATTTGCTTGTGACTCCCAGACCAGAGGAATCTAAAGGTGATTGTTCACTTCAGTAAAGTATTGTGGTTTTCTTCCTTACTATGCTGACTGTCATATGGCTATACTGAGATGGTGGTGCAAAGAATATATGTACCACATTTGCGTTTAAGTGCTAATCGTTGCTGGACTTGTAATTACATCAGCACATCACCTGGCTCTATGTGAACTCAGTGATTGTTACAGCATTTTTGAGTATTCATATTATTGGAATTGTACACAAAATGCCTTCATTCTCACCTTTTTTATACTTTGTGTGAATATGACTATGCACCTTCACCATGTGCTTGCTATGGATGAACATAGATCCTAATTATTATCTTTGGTAGCCGGAACCACTGGATGGGTGGTGCTATCATCTAGTATTGGTGTTGTTCATCCAGCTAGCATTATTGTTTATACTTCTGCACATATATTTATTAATATGTTCCACTATTCTTTGGAATAGATCCTCATGTTTTATCCCAAGGTGACAGTTTCCAGTGGCTTTTTCTGGGTCACCCACTGGGAGAGGTGTTGTCATTGACTTTTCTTATTATAAGTATTTCTGTAGTAACGCACTTGCATAGATCCTCATTGATATTGCAAGGTAGCAGACTCCTGGCAGAGTATAGATCTTCCCTCTGTCACCACCTCTTCTAAGAGGGGGAATATTATCAATGAGCATAAATCTAAGGTCTTTCACCATATGCTCATGTTCCATAAAATGTCTTGCGACAGGTTGGTCACTCTTGCCTTTGTCTATAGCTGTCCGTATTGCGCATCTGTGGTTTACCATGCATTTTTTTATATCATCCGAGGTTTTACGGATGTAGAATAGGCCACAAATGCAGGTCAGCATATAGATAACGTATTTCGTGGTACAGGTCAAGTAGTGCTTGATCAAAACGTTTGATTAGTGTGAGGGTGTCTGAAGTTGCCTCCTGCAACATGGAGTTGCATGTAGTACAACTGGGACACTTAAATGAGCCCAATCTAGTAGTTGAGGTTCTGATGTCTGTACTATAGCCTTTCACAGGGTCAGTAATCATCAGTATATCTCTTAGGTTTCTACCACACTTGAAACCAATCCTAGGTGGCTTAGATTCTTTGTAGAGTAGTGATTCATCAGTTCTCACTATATCCCAGTGCTTCCTGAGGGTCGCAACCAGAGAGCTGGACTTAGGGGTGTATGTGGTGATAAAGTTGTCCCTCTGTGGTTTTGTTACTGACCCATCACTGGAGAGTGATCTTGCCCCCTCGAAACAGGACATCGTTTGGATATTATAATCATTTCTTTGTCATATCTGTCATATCTTCTGGCTGAAAACCTCAGTTCCATATCATCCATATCATCTGCAATGCTTTCCTCAGGTATTGTTATGCACCACATTGATCATTTGTTCCTTGGGTATAGCCTTAATTTGAGACCATGGGTGGCAGCTTGTGGCATGGAGTATGGAATTCAGGATGGTCTCCTTCTTGTAGAGAGTGGTTCCAAGTGCCGTTTCATCTTTGAAAATCCTGAGATCCAGGAAGTCAACCTGTTGGTAGTTTGCTGTAACCTTGAGTTTGACAGGTCCTGTTGAAGCGTTAAAAGTGCTGGTCCAATCCATCAGTGTTTCTTCCATGCCTCTCCAAATCAGTAGGATGTCATCGATGTAGTGCTTGTAGTGGAGGACCTGTGTATGCTCATATACTTTAAAGACCCTCTCCCAGATATGCTCCATGAACAAATTGGCAAGTGTCGGTGCCATATTCGAGCCCAAGGCAGTTCCGGTTAGTTGGAGGTAGAATCCCTTCTCGAATTTAAAGTAATTCATTTTGAGGCATAATGTGAGCAATTTCAGGATGAATTTGGGTGGTGGTCCCATGTAGGGATACCTGTTCAAACATTGAGCCACAACTTCAATGCCCATCACATGTGGGATAATGGTTTACAGGCTAGTGACATCCATGCTAGCCAGGATGTCGTCAGGTCCAATGTCTTTGATCTGGAGAGAATCTCTATGAGTGCCAGAGAATCACAGAGATAAGACTGCATATTCAAAACAAAGGGTTGTAGTAGGAAGGCAATATAAGTAGCTATTGATTGGAGTAAAGATACCTGAGCAGAAACAATAGGGTGACATTTGGGCAAAATGTATGTAATGGGTCTAATGGGATATTTCCCAACCGGCAAGTCCCTTAGTGCCATGTCAATCCAATTTTGCTGAAAAGTATGTTCAATTACACTGTCAATGCGTGCTTTATAGGTGATGGTAGAGTAACACGGTAAAGCCCTGTAAGCAAGGGTATCAGACAGTTGTGTATCAATCTCTTTCTTGTAGTCCAAATAATCTTGTAACACAATGGCACCACCCTTATCCACTGGGCTTATGACAATAGATGCATCGTCTGTCAGTTATTGTGTGGCTGCCCAATCATCAGATGTCAGGTTATTCCGGTGTCTCGGGGCATTAGTGTCACTTGCTTTCTGCTGTATAATTCTAGTGAATTGTCTTCCAATTTTTTCTCCTGAAAAAATCACCCAGTTTCAGCTGCCTCTGAAATTTCATGGTATATATAAAGGTGTTGAAGTTGTTCTGGGTAGTGGTGGGGACAAATGATAGTCCTTTATTCAAGACCTTATGTTCCTGGTCACTCAAAGTGTGCCTTCTGAGGTTCACTACTACATCCTCCTCCGTCTTGGCTGGAATTGGGGTCTTCTTCCAAAACCCCCCTCTCCTGGTATGTGGTCTCTGCCTCTCTCTCTTGTGGCTCACCTGGTAGTAATTCCTAAAAAAGGCTGTGGTGTCAGGGAGGACTGAGTTCCCTGTCTCTGAATCTCAGTGAAGTCAGTGTCAGACACCAAGCTGGTGTCCACTGTATTAAGATGTCGGTTAGTGCAGACCCTCTGTCTTCTCTGGCGTCTTGGTTGATAATAGGCTATTTCCTTTGGTCCTAATGTCCACCTGTACAGTTTTTTGTCTCTGTAGTCGTCAGTTACATATCTCAGCATTGTTGTATTCCTTTAGTTGCGTGGAAATTTTCTCTGTCCAGTTTTCGGTGTTATCCTGTCTAAGAATGGCACCCTTTACCTCCTTGGCTAATGCAATCTCAGCCTTGACTTTTTGCAGTAAACTCCTAACCTTCTCAACAACAAGAAGTATGAGGTCCAGGGAGCATTTGTTCAGTACTGCGCACTAGCATTTGTGGAAATCAGGGCTCGATCTACCAATGGTGAGTACCCTGTTGATGAGGAACCCCCTGGGAATTAATTGCTTCCTGTGATATTCGGATAAGTAGATTCTGTGTAGTTTAAGATCTACCTCCTTCTTCGTGAGTTTAAATATCTGTAGATAGACCATATGTGCATTGTCTGTGTCAAACAGGATTCTTGCAGCATCATTCTAACAGAGTAAGTGTCTCTGCTACCTCAATCTCAGCATGGATATTCGGGGTAGGCTCAGAGGTGGAAATGTGTTCCATAGTTCCTACCATAGTATGTGTGCAAACAGTGATACCGTGGTGGTAGTAGTTTATCCCAAAAGTGACCAGGTACAAAACAGTGTGGAGGATCCAATGAGGCAAAAGCAGGTGAGTGCAACCAGATAAATAGTACATATGCAGGGGAAGTTGCACTCTCATAAACAGGTTTCAAATGCCAGGGTGCTAAATGTATTTTAGAATATAGTGGATAGAAGACAGCACTCAATGGTCTTAAATAAGGCAAAAAATGCTTTTAGTTAAGTGACGTTTCGGGGAACGCTCCCCTTCATCAGACCAACAAAAAAGCAGTGAAAAACAAACATATATGCCATGTAAGACCCTCCCCCTGTGTGCAGAAAAAACGCCAAACTGGTTGCCAAGGAAAACATGCAAATACAGTAATAACTCAAGAAATAAAATATATATCACCCTATATACAGAAATGGCAGAAAACAAAAACATGCAATGCAGGATATAGAACACAAGTAATATTTCAATAATAAATGAGCTGCAAACATAAGGTGAATAAAGTAAGAGTAAATAAAATACGGGTAAATGTTATCCCATAAAAGCAATCCAGAATATACCCTCAGGCACTAGAAAAGCAACAAATCAACATATTAGTAGTGATGTCCCGAACTGTTCGTCTGCGAACGGTTCACAGCGAACATAGGTTGTTCGCGTTCGCGTTTGTGGGCGAACACATGGCGATGTTCGATCCGCCCCTATGTGTCATCATTGTGGAAACTTTGACCCTTTATGTCACAGCCGCCTGACACATTAGAGCCAATCAACATCAGACACTCCCTCACAGACACTCCCAGCTACTCGGAATCCGCCATTTTAGACTCATAACGACCTTGCTTTTTTAATGAGAGGACGTGTTGTGTTTTTGCTCCTGACATTAATAGGAAAAACATAGCTAGGCTAGTGTATTTACAGTCCAGAAGGACTCCACTCATCTCTGCTGCAAGCACAGCACCCCAAAAAGCCCTTTTTAGGGCTATATTTCGTGCCGTTTTTTTTTTTTTTTTTTTTTTTTTAATTAGCATTTGCCTGGCTTTAAGCTGTGTGTTTAAGGCTCACAGCATATGCTGTGACTACTGCCACCACTGATATCTCCCTAACAACATTAGTTTAAATTTAACTAACCCAAAAATATAATTATTTTTCTAGTGTAATTTTTTTTCATTTTCTATCAGGCCAGTGTCACACAGCATATACTCTGGTTCATTGCTCTGTGCCAGCCAGCAGCCAGCAGTGTTAATATCCGTTTATAACATTATTTTTAATTTAAAAATAAAAACACAAAAAAATATTTTTCTAGTGTAATCTAATTACATTTACTATCATGCCTGTGTCTGTCAGGCTCACTTAGCATTAATATACCTCTTTTTTTCAGTCTTTTGGTTAATTGGTCTGTGCCAGGCAGCCACCCAGCACTCATATCTATTTTTCTTTCACCTTAATTTTAATATATAAAAAAATAAAAAGTTTAAATTTGTTTGCTATTGTAATCTAATATAATTTTCAATCCGGCCTGTGTGTTTTGCTGACATAGAGAGCCTACTGTGTTTACTTGCTGCCCTCCCTAGTCTATGAGCCACGACTCATATGTGTTTAACCTTTTTTTAATTTCCCCCCCAAAAAAATAATTTCAATCATTTTTCTAGTGTAATCTAATAGTATTTTCTATCAGGCGTGTGTGTATCCGACATACAGAGCCTACTGTTTTTAATAGCTGCCCTTCCAAGGCTATCAGCCACGACTCATATGTATGTGCTTAACCTTTTTCTTAAAATTTCCCAAAAAAAGTCTTTAAATCATTATGCTAGTGTAATCTAATTGTATTTTCTATCAGGCCTGTGTCTAACTGTCTATCTGACTTACACAGCATTCTGTTGTTATAATTGCTGCCCTACGTAGCAGCCAGCCAGTGCGACCACTCATAGAGTCATATGTGCATTGCACTTCTTAACATAATTTTAATATTAAAATCTAAAATTTTAAAATATTTTACTAGTGTAATGTAACTTAATTTTCTATCAGTCCTGTGTTTGTGTCACTTACACAGCATACTGTGTTAAATTGCTGCCCTACCTACCATCCACGACTCATATCTGCCAGCCTGTCTGCCAGGCCCAAGTAGCCAATTAGTGGCCCCAATCACAATTCTTGTAACAGTAATAAAAAAAAAAACCCATAATTTTTTGGACTGCAAATATTCAGTCTCCTAGGGCCATTGAATTTCATTTACCTCCTGCCTGCCACTGCCAGCCTTTTGTGCCAGGCCGTGTAGCCAACTATTTACACCAATCATAATTGTTGTCACAGTCAGACAGTATAGTTATTAATTTAAATAAAAAATTTTTTTAGTGTTGATCTTAACCCTCAGTTTGCTCGTGCCTTTGAATTGCACTTTTCTACAGCCTTCCAAGCCTGTGTGCCAGGCCTACTTAAAAAATATTTACACCAATCATATTTGTTGTGACAGTATTCTAATAATTAAAAATTTAAATTTTTGGTAATAGTTGCTGTGATTTGAATCCTCAGTTTGCAGGTGCCATTGAATAGCACTTTCCTCCTGCCTTGCAGCCTGCTGTGAGCCAGGCCCACCTAGCCAATTGTTGTCAGCAATCATATTTCTGTTAACAGTATTGCAAAAATTGTCAATCATCACTGTTTAGACTGTCAGTAATCAGTCTCCTAGTGTCCTTGAATTGCATCTCCCTCCTGCCTGCCATCCTTTTGTGCCAGGCCGTCTTGCCAACTATTTACACCAATTCAAATTTTTTTTGTCACAGTATAGTTACTAATTACAATTAAAAAAATCTTTATTGTTGATTATCTTAACCTTCAGTTTGCTTGTGCCTTTGAATTGCACTTTTCTACAGCCTTCCAAGCCTGTGTGCCAGGCCTACTTAAAAAATATTTACACCAATCATATTTGTTGTGACAGTATTCTAATAATTAAAAATTAAAATTTTTGGTAATAGTTGCTGTGATTTGAATCGTCAGTTTGCTGGTGCCATTGAATAGCACTTTCCTCCTGCCTTGCAGCCTGCTGTGAGCTATTCCCACCTAGCCAATTGTTGTCAGCAATCATATTTCTGTTAACAGTATTGCAAAAATTGTCAATCATCACTGTTTAGACTGTCAGTAATCAGTCTCCTAGTGTCCTTGAATTGCATCTCCCTCCTGCCTGCCATCCTTTTGTGCCAGGCATTCTTGCCAACTATTTACACCAATCCAAATATTTTGTCACAGTATAGTTACTAATTACAATTAAAAAAATCTGTATTGTTGATGATCTTAATCCTCAGTTTGCTCGTGCCCTAGAGTAGCACTTTTCTACTGCCTTCCAAGCCTGTGTGCCAGGCCTACTTAAAAAATATTGACACCAATCATATTTGTTGTGACAGTATTCTAATAATTAAAAATTAAAATTTTTGGTAATAGTTGCTGTGATTTGAAACCTCAGTTTGCTGGTGCCATTGAATAGCACTTTCCTCCTGCCTTGCAGCCTGCTGTAAGCCAGGCCCACCTAGCCAATTGTTGTCAGCAATCATATTTCTTTTAACAGTATTGCAAAAATTGTCAATCATCACTGTTTTGACTGTCATTAATCAGTCTCCTAGTGTCCTTGAATTGCATCTCCCTCCTGCCTGCCATCCTTTTGTGCCAGGCCGTCTTGCCAACTATTTACACCAATCCTAATTGTTGTCACAGTATAGTTACTAATTAAAATAAAAAACATCTTGATTGTTGATCTTAATCCTCATTTTGCTTGTGCCATTGAATTGCACTTTTCTACTGCCTGCCAGCCTGTGTGCCAGGCCCAACTATCCAATTAGTGCTAGCAATCATATTTCTTTTAACAGTATTGCAAAATTTGTCAATCAACACTGTTTTGACTGTCAATCTGCAGTCTACTAGTGCCCTTGAATTGCATTTTCCTCCTGCCTGCCTGCCTGTGTGCCAGTCCCAACTAGCCAATTAGTGCCACCACTCATATTTATTGTAACAGGATTGGAATTTTTGTTAATCATAACTGTTTTGACTGTGATTCTTCAGTCTCCTAGTGCCATTGAATTGCAGTTTCCTTTCTCCCAGCGTGTGTGCCAGACAGGCTCATTTGCCAAATAGTGCCAAACAATCATATTTGTTGCCACAGTACTAGTAATATTTCAAAAAATTAACAATTTGTGATTTTTAAAACATCTGTCTTTTTTGTTGTTGTCAGTCTCACAGTGTATACTGTGCCCACTTTCACAGTGCCACCACTCAATTGGTGCAATAGTATTGTTAGTGTCCATTTAAAAAAAAATGGCAGGCAGAGGCAGGCCACAACGCAGGTTCCGTGGTCGTGGTCGTGGTGCTGTGATTCCTTTAGACCCTACAAATACGCACATTGTTCAGACGCCGGGTGCCAGGGGGGATGCAAAAACTTCTGAGCAATACCTATTTGAATGGCTAACACAGGAAAACCCAATCTTCTTCAGCTTCCGCTGCTAGTCCTCCTAACCTTGACGCACCATCTAAGTCCAGCTGTGCTTTGGGCAGGTCTCAAGTGACCAGTGCCACTCCGCCGCCTGTCGCCACCACCAACACTAGCACCACAGCCGCTTCACTTGATCTGTCACAGGAGTTATTGACACATCATTTTGAAGAAATGAGTGATGCGCAACCATCATTGACAGAGGATGTAGATAATAGTGATCAGTCTCAGTCAGGCAGCATTACCGACATGGAGGTACGGTGTGATGATAATGATGTTGTACCTGCTGCTGCTTCCTTTCTTGATGTTTCAGATACAAGTGAAGCGGTTGATGATGATGTGTCGGTGGATGTCACGTGGGTGCCTGCTAGAAGAGAAGAAGAAGAGGGGGAAAGTTCAGATGGGGAGACAGAGAGGAGGAGGAGGAGACGATTTGGAAGCATGGGGAGGTTGTCTCAAGGAGCTAGTGGCACAGTCAGACATCATGCATCGTCACCAGGGGTCAGCCAGACAGCCCGCCGACGCCCATCAACGCATGCTGTTGACACCACCAGAATGCCATCATCGCAGAGCTCAGAGCCAGGGGGGATGCAAAAACTTCTGAGGATGACCTATTTGAATGGCTAACACAGGAAACCCAATCTTCTTCAGCTTCCGCTGCTAGTCCTCCTAACCTTGACGCACCATCTAAGTCCAGCTGTGCTTTGGGCAAGTCTCAAGTGACCAGTGCCACTCCAGAGGAGGAATGTGGCTTTGGGGAGGATGAGGAGGAGGAAGACCGAGCACAACAGTCATCCCAGGGTGCTCGTTGTTGTCACCTCTCTGGTACCCGTAGTGTTGTACGTGGCTGGGGGGAAGAAGATACCATCAGTGAGATCAGTGAGGAGGAGGGACGTGACATGATTAGCTCAGCATCCAATCTTGTTCAAATGGGTTCTTTCATGCTGTCGTGCCTTGTATAAAAAAGCTGAAGGAGAATGACCTGTACTGGGTGTCCACACTCCTCGACCCCCGGTATAAGCATAAAGTGCCTGAAATGTTACCAAATTCCCGCAAGTCGGAAAGGATGGAGCATTTTCATAATAAATTAAAAACTATGCTTTACACAGCGTATAAGGGTGATGTCACAGCACCACGGGAATGTAACAGGGGAAGAGATGAAATTAATCCTCCTCCTCCCACGACCACGGCGGCAAGGACCGGGCGCTTTCCTGACGTCTTGTTGATGGAGGACATGCGTACCTTTTTAACTCCCATGCACCATCAGAGCCTTTCGGGATCCAGCCTTAGAGAAAGACTCAACTGACAGGTAGCAGACTACCTAGCTTTAACTGCGTATCTCGACACTCTCAGGAGCGATGGACCCCTTGACTACTGGGTGTGCAGGCTGGACTTGTGGCCTGAGCTATCCCAATTTGCAATGGAACTTCTGGCCTGCCCCGCTTCAAGTGTCCTGTCCGAAAGGACTTTTAGTGCAGCAGGAGGTTTTGTCACTGAGAAGAGAAGTCGCCTAGGTCAAAAAAGCCTTGACTATCTCACTTTTATAAAAATGAATGAGGGCTGGATCCCGAAGGGACTGACATTGGGCGATACATTTGAATAAAAAACTACTGATGATGATATGAGCTGCCTTGGGCTACAACTGGTACACAGGCTGGCCTTTTTTTTGGTTATAAAGACGGAGGACTTGCTTGACTTATCTGCCAACAACTAGTGTTCAAGCCACAAGCTTTTAGGGCACTTTATAAATGTTTTACAAACATCGATTTTTCTGGCCGCTGCTACAGCAGTTGCTCCAACAATACCTCAATTTTTCAGTCATTTGTACATTCCTAATTTTTCTGGCCTCTGCTGCATCTCTGTGGGTACAAAACTCAAATAAAAAAAATAATGCACATAACACTAGTGATTAAACTGTTATGAATTGTACAACTTTACACACCACTCATATCCGGTGTACCATTCAATTGAACGCAAAATGCAACAAATTTGAAAGAGTAGGACCGACCAAGCATCTTTATCCGTCTCTTGGTTGCTCTAAATTATCTCCGTGTTCCATCTATGACATACCTGTACTCTATTGTGCAAAAAGGTGGCATATGTTGTGTTTCATGCTGTTGTGCCTGTTGCGGGTCGTGGCCCATGATATAAAAAGGCTGAAGGAGAACGACCTGTAGTAATGGGTGCCCCATCCAGTTTTTAGAAAAAGTTTCCTGGTTCCTCTCAATTATTTTTGGGTTTCTAAAATGGATGCCATACCTGTACTCGCTTGTGCAAAAGGATGGCATATGTGGTGGTGTTTCCTGCAGTTGTTTCTGTTGAGGGTGCTGGACCCTCTTATAAAAAAGCTGAAGGAGAACGACCTGGAGTGGGAGTCCAAGCATGGTTTTTGGTGCTATTTCACTTTTACAAACAATTATCTGTGGGTTTCACAAATCAATGCCGTACCAGTACTCTATTGTTCCAAAGTATGCCATATGTTATCTTTCTTGCTGGTATTTTGTTTGAGGGTCCTGGACACTCTTATAAAAAGGCCTAAGGTGAAAGAGGTGTACTGGGTGTCCACTCATTTTTATTTTCTATTTCTCATTTGACCAAAATTATCTCTGGTTTTGTAAAATCAATGCCGTACCTGTACTCTATTGTTCAAAAGGATGCCATACGTCCTCTTTCCTGCTGGTGTTTTTTTTGAGTGTCCAGGACCCTCTTATAAAAAGGCCTAAGGAGAAAGAGGTGTACTGGTTGGCCACTCATTTTTATTTTTCTATTTAACAATTGAACAAAATGCTCTCTGGGTTTGTAAAATCAATGCTGTACCTGTACTCTATTGTTCAAAAGGATGCCATACGTCCTCTTTCCTGCTGGTGTTTTTTTTGAGGGTCCAGGACCCTCTTATAAAAAGGCCTAAGGAGAAAGAGGTGTACTGGCTGTCCATCGAATCATTTTTTTTATTCAAATTTACATTTTAAAAAAAAATTCTATGGGTTTCTAAAATCTATGCCTTTCCTGTACTCTATTGTTCAAAAGTATGCCATATGTCCTCTTTCCTGCTGGTTTTTTGTTTGAGGGTCCTGGACCCTCTTATAAAAAGGCCTTATGGATAAAGAATTGTACTGGGTGTCCATCCAATCATTTTTTTTTAATTAAAATTCACGGTTGCAACAAATTATCCCCGGGTTTCTAAAATCAATGCCTTTCCTATAATCTTTTTTTCACAAAGGATGCCATATGTCCTCTTTCCTACTGCTGGTTTTGTTGAGTGTCCTGGAGCCTCTGCTAAAAAGGCCTAAGGATAAAGAAGTGTACTGGGTGTCTATTCAATGTTTTTTTAGATTTCACGGTTGTAACAAATTTTTTCTGTCTTTCAAAAATCAATGCCTTTCCTGTAATCTATTTTTCAAAAGGATGCCATATGTCCTATTTCATGCTGTTCTTTCTGTTGAGGCTCCAGGACACTCTTATAAAAAGGACTAAGGATAAAGAAGTGTACTGGGTGTCCAATCAATGTTTTTTTTCTATTTCCCAGGTCATATAACTGATCTCTGTGTTTCTAAAATCAATGCCTTTCCTGTAATCTAATTTTCAAAAGTATGCCATATGTCCTCTTTCCTGCTGGTGTTTTTTTTGAGGGTCCAGGACCCTCTTATAAAAAGGCCTAAGGAGAAAGTGGTGTACTGGGTGTCCATCGAATCATTTTTTTGATTCAAATTTACATTTGCAAAAAAATATCTATGGGTTTCTAAAATCAATGCCTTTCCTGTACTCTTACTCTATTGTTAAAAAGTATGCCATATGTCCCCTTTCCTGCTGGTGTTTTGTTTGAGGGTCCTGGACCCTCTTATAAAAAGGCCTAGGGAGAAAGAATTGTACTGGGTGTCCATCCAACCATTTTTTTAATTCAAATTCACGGTTGCAACAAATTATCCCCGGGTTTCTAAAATCAATGCCTTTCCTATAATCTTTTTTTCACAAAGGATGCCATATGTCCTCTTTCCTACTGCTGGTTTTGTTGAGTGTCCTGGAGCCTCTGCTAAAAAGGCCGAAGGATAAAGAAGTGTACTGGGTGTCTATTCAATGTTTTTTTAGATTTCCCGTTTGTAACAAATTTTTTCTGTCTTTCTAAAATCAATGTCTTTCCTGTAATCTATTTTTCAAAAGGATGCTATATGTCCTCTTTCATGCTGTTCTTTCTGTTGAGGCTCCGGGACACTCTTCTAAAAAGGCCTAAGGATAAATAAGTGTACTGGGTGTATAATCTATTTTTTTTTAGATTTCACGGTTGCAACTAATGATCTCTGTGTTTCTAAAATCAATGCCTTTCCTGTAATCTAATTTTCTAAAGTATACCATATGTCCTCTTTCATGCTGCTGGTTTTGTGGAGGGTCCTAGAGCCTCTGCTAAAAAGGCCTAAGGATAAATAAGTGTACTTGGTGTATAATCGAAGTTTTTTGTGATTTCACGTTTGCAACTAATGATCTCTGTGTTTCTAAAATCAATGCCTTTCCTGTAATCTAATTTTCTAAAGGATGCCATATGTCCTCTTTCAGGCTGCTGGTTTTGTGGAGGGTCCTGGAGCCTCTGCTAAAAAGGCCTAAGGATAAATAAGTGTACTTGGTGTATAATCAAAGTTTTTTGTGATTTCACGGTTGCAACTAATGATCTCTGTGTTTCTAAAATCAATGCCTTTCCTGTAATCTAATTTTCTAAAGTATACCATATGTCCTCTTTCATGCTGCTGGTTTTGTGGAGGGTCCTGGAGCCTCTGCTAAAAAGGCCTAAGGATAAATAAGTGTACTTGGTGTATAATCAAAGTTTTTTGTGATTTCACGGTTGCAACTAATGATCTCTGTGTTTCTAAAATCAATGCCTTTCCTGTAATCTAATTTTCTAAAGTATACCATATGTCCTCTTTCATGCTGCTGGTTTTGTGGAGGGTCCTGGAGCCTCTGCTAAAAAGGCCTAAGGATAAATAAGTGTACTTGGTGTATAATCAAAGTTTTTTGTGATTTCACGGTTGCAACTAATGATCTCTGTGTTTCTAAAATCAATGCCTTTCCTGTAATCTAATTTTCTAAAGGATGCCATATGTCCTCTTTCAAGCTGCTGGTTTTGTGGAGGGCCCTGGAGCCTCTGCTAAAAAGGCCTAAGGATAAAGAAGTGTACTGGGTGTCTAATCAATGTTTTTTTCGATTTACTGTTTGCAACTAATGATCTCTGTGTTTCTGAAATCAATGCCTTTCCTATAATCATTTTTTTCAAAAGGATGCCATATGTCCTCTTTCCTGCTGCTGGTTTTGTCGAGGGTCCTGGAGCTTCTGCTGCGCATAATAAAGAAAAAAAAAATAATTTAACTTGACTTAATAACTGAAGCATGACTTCAGGAGTCAGGTGTGGTCGTAGGTAGTGGTTGTTGTTAGCAGATTATTTTTATTGCAAATTGCAATTGCCACAGCGTGCATAAAATGTGCGTCACTAGTCCAAATTTTTTTTTTTTTTTTCATTCTGGATTAGTTTGGGGTACGGCGCAATATTGGAAAGGCAAAAAACAGGTCTCGGTACCCGTTGATATAAGGGGTGACTACTAGTGCTTTTATCAGGCTCCTCTTGGATAGCCCCAGAAAGTGTGAGTATGAATCCCAAAAAGAAAATAAAATTAAGGTTGAAAAATTACTCCTAAGTAAATTGTAAGACCTGGAGCTCCTCAAACACACGTCCTACCGCAACAGGTATAGGCTCCGCCCACCCAAATCTTACCTTTTTAATGCCAATTGATATTGCCACAGCTGGAATAACAGTAACTAACATGTGCGTCCCCACAGTCTATTGTCAGATGTATACAAAAACAACAATAAAGAATTCCTTTTGGGGCGCAAAGAGATGGCTACTGGAACACTCCAGGAACTTCACAAAAGTGGCTGTCTTGTGTTTCTGGTGATGTTGTAGACATCTGGGTAGTGTACAGGGAGGGCAAAAATCCTCTCCATCTCTGTGCACCACAGGACAGGACGTCCTTGTCATCCATAAGCACATGAAATTGCTGGCATTTTTGTTGCTTCAAGAAGTTCAGTTTTTGTGGTGATAGTACAGAATTAAATAAACTTTGGTTTCCTACCATACTCAAGACAATCTTGTAGTTCAAGCTTCGGACTTGCTGTGGGAAACAGTGGGCTGTCCATAGCAGGGAGATGATTTAGACAGAAGTAACGGGCTCTGCT
This sequence comes from Bombina bombina, assembly GCF_027579735.1. Taxonomy (NCBI): domain Eukaryota; kingdom Metazoa; phylum Chordata; class Amphibia; order Anura; family Bombinatoridae; genus Bombina; species Bombina bombina. The sequence goes on from NC_069503.1 coordinate 642,099,857, forward strand.
TGCAGGTGACACATGTTTATCGTCAATCATCAAAGGGGTTGCGTGCAGAATATGGCTGATGGCCCCTTATTCACATGTTTGTCCAGAGCAACAACATTTGCAAACAGCCAGAAGAGAGGTCGGTTCTCACCAGCCTTAAGTTGAGCTTCAATTACCAAATGCTGATATTCAATAAATAGACAAACAGTGCCTTAAAAAACACATTTGCAATATGGATTCACCAGAGCAAGGTCATTGCTAGTATTTCCCACAATAACAAAATTAAAATGACACAACTCCGCAATCTTCCCCTTCACATTATTATTGTCACACTCCATTGTTCTCCTATGCCCACCTCCCTGCTCTTGTTTTTGTTGAGGGTCCTGGAGCCTCTGCTAAAAAGGCCTATGGATAAATAAGTGTACTGGGTGTCTAATCAATGTTTTTTTATATTTCACGGGTCATATAAATGATCTGTGGGATTCTAAAATCAATGGCTTTCCTGTAATCTATTATTCAAAATATGTCCTCTTTCATGCTGTTGTTTCTGTTGAGGCTCCGGGACCCTCGTATTAAAAAGGACTAAGGATAAAGAAGTGTACCGGGTGTCCAATCATTTTTTTTTTCTATTTCACGGGTCATATAAATGATCTCTGTGTTTCTAAAATCAATGCCTTTCCTGTAATCTAATTTACAAAAGTATGCCATATGTCCTCTTTCCTGCTGCTGGTTTTGTTGAGGGTCCTGGAGCCTATGCTTAAAAGGCCTAAGGATAAAGAAGTGTACTGGGTGTCTAATCTATGTTTTTTTAGATTTCATGGTTGCAAAAAATTATCCACGGGTTTCTAAAATCAATGCCTTTCCTGTAATCTATTATTCACAAGGATGCCATATGTACTTTTTAATGCTGTTGTTTCTGTTGAGGCTCCGGGAGCCTCTTAATCTTATTAAAAAGGCCTAATGAAAAATAAGTGTACTGGGTGTCTAATCATTTTTTTTTCTATTTACCGTTTGCAACTAATGATCTCTGTGTTTCTGAAATCAATGCCTTTCCTATAATCATTTTTTCAAAAGGATGCCATATGTCCTCTTTCCTGCTGCTGGTTTTGTCGAGGGTCCTGGAGCCACTGCTGAGCATAAAAAAAAAAAATCTATTTAACTTGACTTAATAACTGAAGCATGACTTCAGGAGTCAGGTGTGGTCGTAGGTAGTGGTTGTTGTTAGCAGATTATTTTTATTGCAAATTGCAATTGCCACAGCGTGCATAAAATGTGCGTCACTAGTTCAAATTTTAATTTTTTTTTTTCATTCAGAATTAGTTTGGGGTACGGCGCAATATTGGAAAGGCAAAAAACAGGTCTCGGTACCCGTTGATGTAAGGGGTGACTACTACTGCTTTTACCAGGCTCCTCTTGGATAGCCCCAGAAAGTGTGACTATGAATCCCAAAAAGAAAATTAAATTAAGGTAGAAAACTAACTCCAAAGTAACTTGTAAGACCTGGATCTCCTCAAACACACGCCCTACCTTAACAGCTATAGGCTCCCCAACCCACAAATCTTAACTTTTTCATGCCAATTGATATTGCCACAGCTGGAACAACAGTAAATAACATGTGCGTCACCACAGTCTCCGAAGCTGTTGTCGGATGTATACAAAAACACTGATAAAGTATTCCTTTAGGAGCGCAAAGAGATGGCTACCGGAACACTCCAGGAACTTCACAAGAGTGGCTGTATTGTGTTTCTGGTGATGTTTGAGACATCTGGGTAGTGTACAGGGAGGGCAAAAATCGTCTCCATCTCTGTGCACCAAAGGATATGACGTCCTTGTCATCCATAAGCACATGAAATTGCTGGCATTTTTGTTGCTTCAAGAAGTTCATTTTTTATGGTGATAAATAGTACAGAATTAAATAAACTTTGGTTTCCTACCATACTCAAGACAATCTTGTATTTCAAAATTCGTACTTGCTGTGGGAAACAGTGGCCTGTCCATACCAGGAAGATGATTTAGACAGAAGTAACGAGCTCTGCTTGCAGGTGACACATGTTTATCGTCAATCATCAAAGGGGTTGCGTGCAGAATATGGCTGATGGCCCCTTATTCACATGTTTGTCCAGAGCCACAACATTTGCAAACAGCCAGAAGAAAGGTCGTTTCTCACCAGCCTTAAGTTGAGCTTCATTTACCAAATGCTGATATTCAAAAAAATAGACAAACAGTGCCTTAAATAACACATTTGCGATATGGATTCACCAGAGCAAGGTCATTGCAAGTACTAAGTTCCCACGATAACAAAATTAAAATGCCACAACTATGCAATCTTCACCTTCAGATTATTATTGTCACACTCCATTGTACTCCTATGCCCAGCTCCCTGCTCTTGTTTTTGTTGAGGGTCCTGGAGCCTCTGCTGAAAAGGCCTATGGATAATAAAGTGTACTGGGTGTCTGTTCAATGTTTTTTTTTATTTTCCGGTTGCAAGTAATTATCTCAGTGTTTCTAAAATCAATGCCTTTCCTGTAATCTATAATTCAAAAAGATTGACATATGTCCTCTTTCATGCTGTTGTTTCAGTTGCGGCTCTGAGACCCTCGTATTAACAAGGCCTGAGGATAAATAAGTGTAACCGGTGTCTAATGAATGTTTTTTTCTATTACACGGGTCATATAAATGATCTGTGGGTTTCTAAAATCCTCTTTCATGCTGTTGTTTCGGTTGAGGCTCCGGGACCCTCGTATTAAAAAGGCCTGAGCATAAATAAGTGTCACGGCTGTGTAATCAATGTTTTTTTCTAATTTCACGGTTGCAAATAATGATCTGTGGGTTTCTAAAATCAATGCCTTTCCTGTAATCTTTTATTCAAAAGGATGACATATCTCCTCTTTCATGCTGTTGTTTCGGTTGAGGCTCCGGGACCCTCGTATTAAAAAGGCCTGAGCATAAATAAGTGTCACGGCTGTGTATTCAATGTTTTTTTCTAATTTCACGGTTGCAAATAATGATCTGTGGGTTTCTAAAATCAATGCCTTTACTGTAATCTTTTATTCAAAAGGATGACATATCTCCTCTTTCATGCTGTTGTTTCGGTTGAGGCGCCGGGACCCTCGTATTAAAAAGGCCTGAGCATAAATAAGTATCACGGCTGTGTAATGAATGTTTTTTTCTAATTTCACGGTTGCAAATAATGATCTGTGGGTTTCTAAAATCAATGCCTTTACTGTAATCTTTTATTCAAAAGGATGACATATCTCCTCTTTCATGCTGCTGTTTCGGTTGAGGCTCCGGGATCCTCGTATTAAAAAGGCCTGAGCATAAATAAGTGTCACGGCTGTGTAATCAATGTTTTTTTCTAATTTCACGGTTGCAAATAATGATCTGTGGGTTTCTAAAATCAATGCCTTTACTGTAATATTTTATTCAAAAGGATGACATATCTCCTCTTTCATGCTGTTGTTTCGGTTGAGGCTCCGGGACCATCGTATTAAAAAGGCCTGAGCATAAATAAGTGTCACGGGTGTGTAATCAATTTTTTTTTCTAATTTCACAGTTGCAAATAATGATCTGTGGGTTTCTAAAATCAATGCCTTTCCTGTAATCTTTTATTCAAAAGGATGACATATCTCCTCTTTCATGCTGTTGTTTTGGTTGAGGCTCCGGGACCCTCGTATTAAAAAGGCCTGAGCATAAATAAGTGTCACGGCTGTCTAATAAATGTTTTTTTCTAATTTCACGGTTGCAAATAATGATCTGTGGGTTTCTAAAATCAATGCCTTTCCTGTAATCTTTTATTCAAAAGGATGACATCTCTCCTCTTTCATGCTGTTGTTTCGGTTGAGGCTCCGGGACCCTCGTATTAAAAAGGCCTGAGCATAAATAAGTGTCACAGCTGTGTAATCAATGTTTTTTTCTAATTTCACGGTTGCAAATAATGATCTGTGGGTTTCTAAAATCAATGCCTTTCCTGTAATCTTTTATTCAAAAGGATGACATATCTCCTCTTTCATGCTGTTGTTTGGTTGAGGCTCCGGGACCCTCGTATTAAAAAGGCCTGAGCATAAATAAGTGTCACGGCTGTGTAATCAATTTTTTTTTCTAAATTCACGGTTGCAAATAATGATCTGTGGGTTTCTAAAATCAATGCCTTTACTGTAATCTTTTATTCAAAAGGATGACAGTACTACCAAAATACAGCCAATGAAGGGCCTTAGGAAGACTGAGCCAAGGTTGGATTGTAGTATTTGGTTAGGCTAATCATGATGGCCATGTAGACCACCACCACCGAGAGTCCTGGACGTAACAGGGATGATGAGATGAAAGAGCTAAGAATAGTAGAACTTGAAACAACAGAGTTAGCCATGGGTTTTAGTGCAAAACCGCTTGGCTTTTTTTTGCCTTTGGGTGCGGCTATTCATGCAGGCCATATAGAGCTGAAAACATTCGGTATCGTATCAGCTATTAAACTAATAAGAACAGTACTACCAAAATACAGCCAATGAAGGGCCTTAGGAAGACTGGGCCAATGTTGGATTGTAGTATTTGGTTAGGCTAATCCTGATGGCCATGTAGACCACCACCACCGAGAGTCCTGGAAGTAACAGGGATGATGAGATGAAAGAGCTAAGAATAGTAGAACTTGAAACAACAGAGTTAGCCATGGGTGTTAGTGCAAAACCGCTTGGCTTTTTTTTGGCTTTGGGTGCGGCTATTCATGCAGGCCATATAGAGCTGAAAACATTCAGTGTCGTATCAGCTATTAAACTAATAAGAACAGTACTACCAAAATACAGCCAATGAAGGGCCTTAGGAAGACTGGGCCAAGGTTGGATTGTAGTATTTGGTTAGGCTAATCCTGATGGCCATGTAGACCACCACCACCGAGAGTCCTGGAAGTAACAGGGATGATGAGATGAAAGAGCTAAGAATAGTAGAACTTGAAACAACAGAGTTAGCCATGGGTGTTAGTGCAAAACCGCTTGGCTTTTTTTTGGCTTTGGGTGCGGCTATTCATGCAGGCCATATAGAGCTGAAAACATTCAGTGTCGTATCAGCTATTAAACTAATAAGAACAGTACTACCAAAATACAGCCAATGAAGGGCCTTAGGAAGACTGGGCCAAGGTTGGATTGTAGTATTTGGTTAGGCTAATCCTGATGGCCATGTAGACCACCACCACCAAGAGTCCTGGAAGTAACAGGGATGATGAGATGAAAGAGCTAAGAATAGTAGAACTTGAAACAACAGAGTTAGCCATGGGTGTTAGTGCAAAACCGCTTGGCTTTTTTTTGGCTTTGGGTGCGGCTATTCATGCAGGCCATATAGAGCTGAAAACATTCGGTGTCGTATCAGCTATTAAACTAATAAGAACAGTACTACCAAAATACAGCCAATGAAGGGCCTTAGGAAGACTGGGCCAAGGTTGGATTGTAGTATTTGGTTAGGCTAATCATGATGGCCATGTAGACCACCACCACCGAGAGTCATGGAAGTAACAGGGATGATGAGATGAAAGAGCTAAGAATAGTAGAACTTGAAACAACAGAGTTAGCCATGGGTGTTAGTGCAAAACCGCTTGGCTTTTTTTTGGCTTTGGGTGCGGCTATTCATGCAGGCCATATAGAGCTGCCAACATTCGGTGTCGTATCGGCTATTAAACTAATAAGAACAGTACTACCAAAATACAGCCAATGAAGGGCCTTAGGAAGACCGGGCCAAGGTTGGATTGTAGTATTTGGTTAGGCTAATCATGATGGCCATGTAGACCACCACCACCGAGAGTCCTGGAAGTAACAGGGATGATGAGATGAAAGAGCTAAGAATATTAGAACTTGAAACAACAGAGTTAGCCATGGATGTTAGTGCAAAACCGCTTGGCTTTTTTTTGGCTTTGGGTGCGGCTATTCATGCAGGCCATATAGAGCTGACAACATTCGGTGTTGTATCAGCTATTAAACTAATAAGAACAGTACTACCAAAATACAGCCAATGAAGGGCCTTATGAAGACTGAGCCAAGGTTGGATTGTAGTATTTGGTTAGGCTAATCATAATGGCCATGTAGACCACCATGTAGTAATAAGAACAGTACTACCAAAATACAGCCAATGAAGGGCCTTAGGAAGACTGAGCCAAGGTTGGATTGTAGTATTTGGTTAGGCTAATTTTGATGGCCATGTAGACCACCACCACCGAGAGTCCTGGAAGTAACAGGGATGATGAGATGAAAGTGCTAAGAATAGTACTACTTGAAACAACAGAGTTAGCCATGGGTGTTAATCCAAGACCGCTTGGATTTATTTTTGTATTGGGTGCAGCTAATCATGCAGGCCATATAGAGCTGACAACATTCGGTGTTGTATCAGCTATAAAAATAATAAGAACTGTACTATCAAAATACAGACAATGAAGGGCCTATGAAAACTGAGCAAAGGTTGGATTGTAGTATTTTGTTTGGCTAATCATGATGGCCATGTAGACCGCCCGTAACAGGGATGAAAGTGCTAAGAATAGTACTAATTGAAACAACAGAGTTAGCCATGGGTGTTAGTCTAAGACCACTCGGCTTTTTTTTGGGTTTGGGTGCAGCTAATCATGAAGGCCAGATATACCTGCCACCATTTGGTGTTGTAACAGGTATGAAAATGCAAAGAACAGTACTACTTAACACAACCTACTTACCATGGGTCCCAGAGCATATGTTTGGTTGTTATATTTTGTAACGGTAATCATGCAGGCCATATAGACCTCCACCGATAGGGTGAGTATGAGTAACAGCTATTAAAATGCGAAGGACATTACTAATTAACACAACATAGTTACCATGGGTCGCAGACCAAGAGCAGATGTCTTATTATTATATTTTGTATGGGTAATCATCCAGGCCGTATAGACCTCACCAAATAGGGGGAGTTACAGAGATTAAAGTGCTAAGAATGGTAGTACTTAAAACACAACCTTGGTAAAATAGGTAGCAGACCACATGTCTTATTATTATAATTTTTCAGGGTAATCTGGCAGGCCATATAGAACTCCCCCCGATAGGGGGGGGGGGACAGGGATTAAAGTGCTAAGAAAAGTACTAGTTGACACAAGCTAGTTGGGTCCAAGAACGCATGTTTGATTATTAGAATTTATTAGGGTAATTATATATCTAACAAATCTATCTATTTCTCTTCTATAGATTCTATCTAACTATCAATCTATGTATATCTATCTATCCTATCCATCACTATCAATCTATCTTCTGTCCGGGATGTTTTGAGACAGCCACTTTGGGAATGTTAGTTGATTTAGACCCATTATGGATTAAAAGCAGACTCTGCATCAACTATGTAATTTTCCATGGGAGTTTTGCCAGGGATCCCCCTCCAGCATGCAACAGTCCAGGTGTTAGTACCCTTGAAACAAATTTTCCATCACTATTGTGGCCAGAAAAAGTCCTTGTAGGTTTTAAAGTTCACCTGCCTATTGAATTCAATGGCGAAAATTTTAGGTTCGCGACATCACTACATATTAGCATAAGGAACCGCCAATGTACCTCTATGTAGTGGGTAACTAACTAAATGACTCAATGCCTGTAGCTGATAAGGTAGAAGCGTTTACAATAGCAAGAGTGTATAGGTCGCAATGATCAAAGAGAATAAAACTACCTTGCCAGATCAATGCCTGGAGCATGTCAGTGAGGCTAGATAAATGCACTGATGACGTATGTGTGGAACCAGAGAGGCAAGAGGCATTTTATGGCACCTCATTGGTAGAGAGAGGCACCCCTCTTGATCATAATATACCCAGAATTGTGGCTACATATAAAAATAGGGAAAGCGCAACTGGATCATCTCAGAGTGGGTATAACGGAGTGAGGGCAGTGTGCAGCTAGGCAGAATAACCTATGTGCAATGTTAACCATTCAGAAGTATCAGGCGCAATAAAAATTGCCTGTTAAGGTGAGAAACACTGTACTCATTGGATGAGAGGGACATAACTCCAGAAGTACGTGCACACGGACTATAGAGTAGCCAAAAGTCATTCTATGTATATCTCAAAAGTTAGATAGACAGGGCAACACGTCCCTAGGTGATAACATGTCTAAGTATGAACTGTAAGAGAAGCATAAGTAGAGGACAGATCATGGCAAACATGTGTCTAGTATATCAATCACTAGGGGAAAGTCTAGCTAGTAATGGTAGCAGACTCAAATAGGAATGAACAGAGTACATTTAGCTACATATATGCAACAGCAAGCAAAATCATAATCAAAAACAAAAACATAAAGAGTCCAGTACAGTTAATAAATGTATCAAATAGTACGCACACCCAGACTATAGAATAGACAAAAGTAGATAGACAGGGCAACTGGATCATAATGACATACAGTGGGCGTAATATATATTTATTTACTCTGACTTTATTTACCTTATGTTTGCAGTTCATTTATTATTACAATGTTACTTGTGTTCCATATCCTGCATTGCATGCTTTTGTTTTCTGCCATTTCTTTATATAGGGTGATAAATATTTTATTTCTTGAGTTATTACTGTATTATTGTATTGGCTGGTTGCCTTGGCAACCAGTTTGGTGGTTTTTCTGTACATGGGGGGGGTCTTACATGGTATATATGTTCGTTGTTCACTGAGTGTTTGTTGGTCTGATGAAGGGGAGTGTTCCCCGAAACATCACTTAATTAAAAGCATTTTTGCATTATTTAAGACCAGTGAGTGCTGTCTTCTATCCACTACATTCTAGCCTACATTCAGCACCCTGGCATTTGGAACCTGTTTGTGAGAGTGCACCTCCATCTGCATCTGTTTATATGTGTATACATATGTATATACATACATATATACACATATAAACATAAATACACATGTATAAACATATGTACATAAGTATATCTAAATACATACACATTTACATGTTACATTATAACCCTTTCCATTCAAATACCTTGTCATATACCATCTTTTAACCCCTATAACTTTTTTTTTTAATATTTATATGAATAATTTTGATTAGACAGTGTAATACTTTATTTCATAGTATTTATGTTGTGTTTAGTACAACTTTTTATTTAGACCAAACCCTTTACATGAGGTTTTAAGTCGTGCTAATCCGATGAACGCAAGTTTAATTTTTGCTCATGCGGTCAAATTTACTTTCAACTTTTAATTAGCGCACCACTTGTAATTTAACCCTATGTTAGAATTGAAAATAGAAATACTAATACTATATTTTTGGCATATGAGTCAGACTTGTATATAAGACAAATCAAACTTTTTAAGTTAAATTTGTGGTTAAAAGATGGTATATGACAAGGTATTTGAATGGAAAGGGTTATAATGTATATAAAATAAAATGTAAGTTTGTTGCTTTCAGAACAGGATAAGAATAGAAATACATATATGCTGCATTCAAAAGACTTCATTTTGACAGAAAAAGCAAGTCATGTATTTTTTAGAAACAACTTTATTGATGGTTTTCAAACTTTGACAAGTTCTTTACAAAATGATTATTCTAGCTGTCATTTTTTCTGTTATTCTTGTACCTGAAAAATACTTTTTTTAGCATGGTTGGTCATGAACACAATTGTGTAATATTCTAACATGTTTTTTTGGTATGGAATAAAACAATCTTATTTCTTACTTATATAATTGAAGTTTAAGCAATGTAGAATTTATTAAAATGTCTCTCCATGCCACAACCTTATCATCAAGCATGTATATATGATTTTATTACAAGCAGAGACTTCATATTTTGCTATCACTTTCTTTTACTACTTAAATTAGACCTTTTTAGAGATAACAGAAAACAAAGAAAATAAAGAATACATAAATTTGAATGCAACAGTATGACAGTTAAAGTTTATTTATTTTTTTAACCAGGATGTCCAGTAGGGTGGAAAAGCGACTGTCTAATCAGGATACAAGTAATTATCACAAACTGACCAATATAATGTATAAAATCCTCTTCCTTTTGCTGCTCACCAACAGATAAGTATAGTTTTTCTTGCCCTCACTATTTTTTATATAATTATCGTTTAATTTAAAGGGACATTAAACCCAAAAATTGTCTTTCATTAATTTCTTAAATTCAGAGATTCAGATCGATTTGAATTTCCAAATTGAAATAGTGCCGAATCTACCGAATAAATCGGAATTAGTTCAGATTTATTCGGTAAATTCGGATGGCCATGGATTACACTAGTATTGCACAGTATATTAGGTTATACGGTTGCCGCCGTATACTGAGTCTTCAATGCAAGGGGGCCTTTTCAAAATGGCTTCCCTTGCATTCCTATTGGCTGATTTGATTTTGGAAATTCAAATCAGCCAATAGGATGAGAGCTACTGAAATCATATTGGCTGTTTAAATCAGCCAATAGAATTTCAGTAGCTCTCATCCTATTGGCTGATTTGAATTTCCAAAATCAAATCAGCCAATAGGAATGCAAGGGATACCATTTTGAAAAGGCACCCTTGCTTTGAAGATTCAGTATATGGTGGCGACCATATGAAGAGGATGCTCCATGCCAGATGTCTTCAGGATGGACCTGCTCCACACTGCCGGGATGAAGATAGAAGATGCCGCCTGGATGAAGATAGAAGACGCCGCCTGGATGGATGAAGACCTTGTCGCCTGGATGAAGATTTCTCGCCACCTGGATGTCCAGACTTCAGAAACTGTAAGTGGATCTTCGGTGGTTAGTGTTAGGATTAAAACTTTTTTTGGTGGATTTTTTTTTTAGTTTAGGGTTTGGGCTTTTCTTAAAAGAGCTAAATGCCATTTTCAGGGCAATGCAAAAGAGCTGAATGCCCTTTTAAGGACAATGCCCATACAAATGTCCTTTTCAGGGCAATGGGTAGCTTAGGTTTTTGTTAGAGTTAGTTTTTTTATTTTGGGGGGTTGGTTGGGTGATGGCTTTACTGTTGGGGGGTCTTTGTATTTTTTACAAGTAAAAGAGCTGTTTAACTTAGGGCAATGCCCTACAAAAGGCCCTTTTAAGGGCTATTGGTAGTTTATTCTAGGCTATGGTTTATTTTTATTTTGGGTGGGCTTTTTTATTTTATAGGGCTATTAGATAACGGTAGGTATAATTCTTTTTTTATTTTTGATAATTTTGTTTGTTATTTTTTGTAATTTAGTGTTTGTTATTTTTGTAATTTAGTATTTTTTATTTTTTGTAATTAGATACTTTGTAATTTTTTTTAGTAGTGTAAGGATTTTTTTAATGTGTATTTTAGTTTTCTTTAATTGGTAGTTAGTTTGATTTTAGTTTAATAGTTATATCTGTTTAATTGTTAGATTAAACTTAGTTTTTTAATTTGACAGGTAAGTTTTAATTTAATTTAAGATAGGGAAATTGTAATTTTAATATAAAGTTAGGAGGGCGTTAGGTTTAGGGGTTACTAGCTTAAATTAGTTTATTGTGATGTGGGGGTACTTTCGGTTTAAGGGTTAATAGTTTAATTTAGTATATTTTGTTGCGGGGGGCTTGTGGTTTAGGGGTTAATAGGTTTATTATAGTGGCAGCGGTTTCGAAGGAGCGTTGGAATAGGGGTTAATAACTTAGTATGGGGGGGGCGATGCGGGATGGCAGCGGTTTAGGGGTTAATAACTATTATAGTGGTGACGATCTGTCGGGGAGTGGCGGAATAGGGGTTAATAAATGTTATTAGTGACGGCGATGTTGGGAGCGGCAGATTAGGGGTTAATAACTTTAATATAGTATTTGCGATGCGGGAGGGCCTTGGTTTAGGGGTTAATAGGTAGTTTATTGGTGTTAGTGTACTTTGTAACACTTTAGTTATGAGTTTTATGTAACAGTTTTGTTGCGTAAAACATGTAACTACTGCTTTCAGATGGTGGTATGGATCTTGTCGTTATAGGCTATAACGCAAGCTTTTTAGCCTCACCATAAAACTCGTAATGGCAGCGCTATGGAAGTCCCATGAAAAAACGTAATTTTTACGAGTGCGGAACTGACGTTGCGTTACAGGCTAAAATGCTATATATGCCATTTTTTTCAGCGTTAAAACACAAATGCACAACTTGTAATCTAGGTGTTGGTTTCCTTTGTTGAAGGAGCATCAATGCACTACTGTGAGCTAACTGAATACATTGGGGTAGATTTATCAAATGTCGGGCAGACATTATTCGCTGTAGCGTATCATGTCTGCCTGACATCGATAAATTCCGACAGCATACGCTGTTGGCATTTATCATTGCACAAGTATTTTTGGTGAAATGCTTGTTCAATGCTGCCCCCTGCACATTCTCGGCCAATCAGCCACTAGCAGGGGGTGTCAATCATCCGGATAGTATCCTATTGGGATGATCGTTGCCCCCCACCTCAGGGGTGGTGCGGATGAGTTAAGCAGCAGCGTTTTTATGACCACTGCTTCTTAACTATAGTTTCAGGTGGACCTGAAACTTCAGGGGTAGATTGCAGCATCTGCTGCTTGATAAATCTAACCTAATGATGCCGATTTAACAAATGTCTGTCGGACCTGATCCGACAGTGCGGATCAGGTCCGACAGACATCGCTGAATGCAGAGAGCAATACACTCTCCGTATTCAGCATTGCTGCTGCTGGTGCAACGCCGCCCCCTGCAGACTTAAGGCCAATGGGCCACCAGCAGTGTGGTGTCAATCAACCCGATCGTACTCGATCGGGTTGAATTGTGTCGATTCCTGTCCACCTCATCAGAGCAGGCGGACAGGGTTATGGAGCAGCGGTCTGAAGACTCGCCAGAAACACCGGCTCTCAAGCTCCTTCCGGAGCTTGATAAATGGGCCTCATTGTGTGAACCAGTTATAAGAGGCATATATGTGTAGCCACCAATCAGCATATAACTCTCAGCAGGGTATTGCTGCTCTTGAGCCTACCTAGATGCACTGTTCAACACAGGATACCAAGAGAATAAAGCAAATTAGATAACAGAAGTAAATAATAAATTTGGTTAAAATTGCATGCTCTATCGAAAGCATGACTTTTTTTTTTATTATTGTCCCTTTAAATAGCAATGTTTAATTTCTTTTGTTTTACAAATCTAACCCTGTGTGTAATGTAATTTCATTCTACATGTTTAAATCAGTATTTATCTTTTACTTTTCTTCTATTAGTTTTTAATTAGTTTGTGTTTTAATGCTTGTATTTTAATACAAACATATTTATTTTGGCTGAAGATTTTCTAATGTTTCTTTGTACTAATATATTTTATTGATTTTTTAACAAGCTTTTAAGCAGCATGTTTTAATGTCGTTGTTATTTTATTCTCTTAAGTACACTTATGAGTGTGCACTGTTATTACTTGGGACTTTTTTTTATTTCACTCTGTGTATGACTTTATCTTAATATGATTTTCTTTCAACCTGCAATATCTATTCTTTTTTGCTAAAGTTAATACTATTAATAAGTAGTGGTGATTTAATAGTAATAGGGTAACGCACTAATGGGAAATGTTATAAAGCTCCACTTTTATAAAAGGAATTATAACAATAGACGTTCAACAGAAATTGCATAGATGAGTATACATTTATTATGAAAGGAACAAGGCTATATTTGCTAAAAAAAAAAAAAGTCAAGACTTCACTATTATCAGAAAGAGAGTTAGTTTAGTAGCTTTTAAACTATTGTATTCAGAAACTCCATTTTATCAGAGAAAACCATAGCAGGTGTAATACATTCATCAGATGTGTAGCAGCAACTGGCAATGAAATAGTAAATTTTACAGATCATTGTAGAGTTTAGGCATCAGTGAGAATAATTAATAATATCTTTATCATTCAGTGTCTTGGATGCAACATTATCATGTTGAGAATGTTTTTTAAGGTTCAATAAACCATTTCCAAGATCTGATTTACAATCAGTTAGAAAACAACAATGTAATGTGGTCAGGTTGGCTGACATGCTTTGCTGATTTATGGAACGTTAGTCTGTCATATAAATGTAACCCCTGCAAAAGGTTTAAACACATTGTTAAAGTCAGCCCATCTACTGCTCTTGCACAACCAATTGCATGAGAGCAGGGCTTGTCAATCATTCTGGATGGATTATTCTGGGATACATGACCTATGCCACCTCTGAGGTTCCTGCACATCAAGAAGCAGATAGCAAATATATTTATTTTTACACTTTATTTAACAAATATGCTTGAAACAGACGTTACCAGGGGGGGAAAAGAGATATCCACGGTTAAGCAACCTCTGGACTAATTGTAAACTTACAGAATCTAGAGATCCCCACCGGTAATTAGACAAGTAAAATAGGGATGTATATATAGAAGGCTAAAAAAGAATGGGATAAGTCACTTCCATACTTCAAATAAATAATAGCCAAATTCTATAGCATCCACGTTTAAAAATAAGGGCTAGTGGACTGGGTGTTGCGTGTCAAATTAGTAAGTCATACAGGGTAGGGAAGTTAGCATAAAAGTGATTCCATACACACAGGGTAGGTATTTAGGACAAGCATACAAATGTACAAGCTGTGCGCTCAAAGGCGTCCTCCTGCCTGCGTACTGCTCTGATTGAACAGAGTCAGCCGATTTCTGGCTAAAATTCCTATCAGATAGAGCTAGTTTACATACACACAAGTCATTCTCATATGCGCTCTAGATGTATTATATTCAATACAAAATGTCACCATAAATTTCTCTCAGTTACGTTCAAACCGATACATTCAATTCAACATTAAAGGTTACTATGTAGCTTATAGCGTAATGGCATATAGAGCTTAGCAGAAATGTAGCTGTTCGTAACTAGGCAATTAAGCTTATTCTTAGATGACAGTTAAATTTGATAACAACCCTCCTATAGTAGCAGTTGGAGTGAGAAAACTATAGCAATATAAGTATAAGTATAAGGTTACAGCGGTATAAAGTTAGAGAATTTTCAAAAAAAACGTTATTGCTATTTTAGGTATGTGACTAGCTCGCACGCTTGTTCCACCCAAGGCCACGCCCACCGACGCGTTTCCGTCACAGAACGTGACTTCGTCAGGGCATAGGGCCAGCCCAGCATTCGGTACAAGAATTTATAGTAGTCAGTAGTCATAGAAACCTATAAAGTATTGGAAACGGAGGTGTAGAACTCCGCTATGGCCTCATTCTGTCATTTAACTTTTAATTTGTATTAGTTATGTGTACTGCCTTTAATTCATTGCACATTTCTAAAGTGAAAAATTAGAACAAAAAGGGAACATAACAATTCATCATTTTATTATTTTATTGACGCTCACCACTCTTGTGTGGAGGTATATTGTGCATCATTATGTGCAAATATTGTGGGGGAAAGTTGTATTCCCTAGTGATTGTATTGGGAGAGTTTTATAGGGAGAGATATATATAGTGCCTATACAGCATATTGTATTCTATTTTTGATATAGAGTACCTAGGTCAAATATGCTGATAATTGGTGTAATATTTAAAGAGTGGAAGAGGTTTATACATAGAATATCTTATTGTGGGTTAACTATAGTTACTTGTAGTAGCATATCTGTGAGGTCAAAATGAGTCGCTATTATCACCTATATAGTTTAAGGAAAAAACCTATCAAGTCACTGCTTGTGAGAGAGGCAGTTACATTTTTTATATAAAATAGGTTATATAGGATATGAGATTAGCATTGTATGTAAACTTTATTATAAGTTTCATTAGAATCATTTAATTTAAATTAAGTTCAATATTGTTAAAACACTATTCTCTTGCTTTACTTCATCTTGGGGAAGTAAGCTAATTTAATTCAAGACCCTAGACAGGGATAGTGTGTAATTAATAATCTTGAATCCACAATAAGATGTATTTCATGAACCATTATCTATAAAAAGCATTTGTATGAAATTGCTTCATTTAATCTAATTTAAGAGCCAAACGAAACTGCAGCACAGAACTAGACTTTGAGAGAGAAGCAAGGGAGTTACAAAGAAGGTTTAAAGAAAGGGGATATCCAGGCAGATGCCTCAAAAAGGCTTATCAAAGAGCTAAATCACTAAATAGAACTACACTACTAGAAACTAATTACCAAGCCATTGCACAACCAGTAAATGAACAACAACCTATAAGAATCATTGGAACATACGATGATAAAAATGTCTGTATAAAAAATATCATCCAAAGACATTGGCATGTCATTCAGGAAGACGAAGACCTTAAAGAAGTAATATCTGAAAAACCCAATATTACATATAGAAGGTCCAAAAATCTTAAAGACATACTTATGGAGAGCCATTACTCAAAAGACATACCAAGAACATGGTTGAGAGAAACCAAAGGCTTTTACAAATGTGGAAGATGCCAAGCCTGTAATAACATGACCCCCACAAAAACCTTCATACACCCTGACACTGACAAACAATATGAAATTAAAGATTTTTTAAATTGCAGATCTAAACAAGTCATATATATTGCGATGTGCAAATGCCCGAAAATCTACGTGGGTGAGACCTCAAGAGAGTTACGCACGAGAGTGCTAGAACACATAGGTGACATCAAATGGAACAGAAATGTTCCTGTAGCACAACACATGAACAATAAACATCAGGGACACAAATATGAAATCTATTTTTGTGCAATCGAACAAATAAAACTAAAAGGGAGAAGGGGCGATATTAACAAAATGCTACTACAGAAAGAGTGTAGATGGATTCACGAACTGAAATCCACCTCACCTAGGGGATTAAATGAAGCAATTTCATACAAATGCTTTTTATAGATAATGGTTCATGAAATACATCTTATTGTGGATTCAAGATTATTAATTACACACTATCCCTGTCTAGGGTCTTGAATTAAATTAGCTTACTTCCCCAAGATGAATTAAAGCAAGAGAATAGTGTTTTAACAATATTGAACTTAATTTAAATTAAATGATTCTAATGAAACTTATAATAAAGTTTACATACAATGCTAATCTCATATCCTATATAACCTATTTTATATAAAAAATGTAACTGCCTCTCTCACAAGCAGTGACTTGATAGGTTTTTTCCTTAAACTATATAGGTGATAATAGCGACTCATTTTGACCTCACAGATATGCTACTACAAGTAACTATAGTTAACCCACAATAAGATATTCTATGTATAAACCTCACAATATTTGCACATAATGATGCACAATATACCTCCACACAAGAGTGGTGAGCGTCAATAAAATAATAAAATGATGAATTGTTATGTTCCCTTTTTGTTCTAATTTTTCACTTTAGAAATGTGCAATGAATTAAAGGCAGTACACATAACTAATACAAATTAAAAGTTAAATGACAGAATGAGGCCATAGCGGAGTTCTACACCTCCGTTTCCAATACTTTATAGGTTGCTATGACAACTGACTACTATAAATTCTTGTACCGAATGCTGGGCTGGCCCTATGCCCTGACGAAGTCACGTTCTGTGACGGAAACGCGTCGGTGGGCGTGGCCTTGGGTGGAACAAGCGTGCGAGCTAGTCACATACCTAAAATAGCAATAACGTTTTTTTGAAAATTCTCTAACTTTATACCGCTGTAACCTTATACTTATACTTATATTGCTATAGTTTTCTCACTCCAACTGCTACTATAGGAGGGTTGTTATCAAATTTAACTGTCATCTAAGAATAAGCTTAATTGCCTAGTTACGAACAGCTACATTTCTGCTAAGCTCTATATGCCATTACGCTATAAGCTACATAGTAACCTTTAATGTTGAATTGAATGTATCGGTTTGAACGTAACTGAGAGAAATTTATGGTGACATTTTGTATTGAATATAATACATCTAGAGCGCATATGAGAATGACTTGTGTGTATGTAAACTAGCTCTATCTGATAGGGATTTTAGCCAGAAATCGGCTGACTCTGTTCAATCAGAGCAGTACGCAGGCAGGAGGACGCCTTTGAGCGCACAGCTTGTACATTTGTATGCTTGTCCTAAATACCTACCCTGTGTGTATGGAATCACTTTTATGCTAACTTCCCTACCCTGTATGACTTACTAATTTGACACGCAACACCCAGTCCACTAGCCCTTATTTTTAAACGTGGATGCTATAGAATTTGGCTATTATTTATTTGAAGTATGGAAGTGACTTATCCCATTCTTTTTTAGCCTTCTATATATACATCCCTATTTTACTTGTCTAATTACCGGTGGGGATCTCTAGATTCTGTAAGTTTACAATTAGTCCAGAGGTTGCTTAACCGTGGATATCTCTTTTCCCCCCCTGGTAACGTCTGTTTCAAGCATATTTGTTAAATAAAGTGTAAAAATAAATATATTTGCTATTTGATATAACTAGTGTATAATTCTACACTTGACTTCAATGTCACAAACCCCCTTAGGTTCCCTAACCTTACCACATCAAGAAGCAGATCAAGTCTGCCCCAAAATATCACCGAAGCTGCTTTATTTAGATTATCTGTCTGAATCATGAAAGTTTAAGTATTTTTGTTTGTAAACAGTATGTAAACTGATTTCTGCCCCTTTGTCTCCCATTAAAGGGAAACTTAAACCAACATGTAATCTGTCCATATGTTTAATTAAGGAAAATAAAAAAACATTGTCATATAATGAAATTAATTGGATTAAAAAGATAGGGACTTATAGGTGTGGTCATGGTCCTTGTGTCACCTGTGGTTTTTTTACATGTGGGCAATGGCTTTAAAAGTTCTGTCACAGGTCAAGAATTTTCACATAAGTTCTATGATAACTGTAGAACTACATTTGTAGTTTACCTCCAGGAGTGTAAACTTTGTTCCTTGCGATATACTGGTCAAACAACTAGAGAACTGAGATCCAGGATTAGGGAGCATATAGGGGACACCAGGGAGTATGTCAAAGAATCTGATGTGGCTAGGCATTTTTTTTTTTTTTTCAAAGAGCTTTATTGAATCATAAACTGGTGTTTTACAACAGTGTTGGACATACGATGTTACCAAATAACAATCGGATGTTATTACAATACTCACTGGTGTTATACAAATAGTATACATCTGAAGTCCATTTAAACGCTCTATTATTTTCTTTTTCAACAATGTAGGCTAGAACAATAACAATTCAAACTTCTAGAGGTAAACTAAACAATCAACAGATAATTCAAAGGGAGTCATATTATCTCATAGCTTGTACGAGCGAATACTCATCTTTCCAGGTACTGGAAGGGGGAGAGGAGAAAGAAAAAAAAAAAGGGGGGGGGAAGGAGGGGGTTAAGGTATTGGAGTGTTAGGGTGGTGGTTACGGGAGTAAGTTTACCCCCCTATCTCAGTCACAGTCCGTTTCCAAATTGATTGGGTCGAGTAAAAATGTCTAAGTGTCAGCATTGCCTCCCAAGGCATCTCTCCATTTAATCAGCATAAGCTCATGTATCTCGGCTCTGCCTAATTCCCAGTAGTGCTTTCTATCTAGCGTCAAAGTAAGTGTAACCTGTGTCTTCCAAAGGTCTAATGTTGGGATCGAGGTCGATTTCCACCTCTGAGGGATAAGTGCTTTAGCGCTGTTTAGAAATATCACAAGGAGTGACTGTAGGGAAATCTCTTCCACTCTGGGCAGGGAATGAAAGAGCAGGACATCTGGGCTTAGAGGTAGGGTTATTGAGAAGGCCTGCCTGATGAAAGCAAAGACCTCTTCCCAAAAAAGGGTTATCCTATCGCAACTCCACCGAATGTGCAAGAGGTCGGCTCGCTCTCCACAACCTCTCCAACATTTCCCATCTGTTTTTTTGTATATTTGTTTTATCCTGTTGGGGGTCATGTACCAGCGAGACAGGAATTTGAAATTAATTTCTTGTGTGGAGACTGAGATTGAGGATTTTTTATGTAAAAGAAAAATAGCTTCCCAAGCCTTTGAGTTTATGGTAGTGTGTAGGTCGGAGTGCCATTTATGTGTATAAGCAGGCATAACATCAGGCGGGATCAATAGTTTATATATTTTGGATAGCATATGCTTCGCCAGTGTTTCCAACATACACAGACCCTCAAAAAGCGTGATTTGCCTGGTCAACAGGGGTTTCTTATGATGTGTATGTACAAAGTGTGCAACCTGTGCGTATGAGAACCAAGAGGCAAAAACCGAACCCTCAATATCCAGCAATTCACTCTGCGGGATCAAAGCACCCTCCCTGATTAAGGAACCTATAGCCCTATCCCGTACATGTGTGGCTGTATTGTCCATGCAGGCACTAGCAAACAAGGGGATTTCAGGGTTCCCTCTAAAAGGAGTTAGATGAGAGGGGTTTGAAGAGATATGTATAGAGGTACTCAGAGTCTTATCCCACTGGGTGAACACCTCGCTCATCAGTGGGTATGATTTAATTGTTTGGGGCCTGTTCTGAGGCATGAGCCATGCAAGTGCTCCCACGTTTCCCACTCCTAGTATGTCTGCATCCTAACAGATCCATTGTTTCTGATCCGACTGAGTGCACCATTCTGGTATCCTCTGTAACAAAGTGGCCAATCTATAGCGCATTAGGTCCGGAATTCCCAATCCCCCTCTCTCCCTGGGTAAGTATAGAGTTTTCCGCTGAACTCTGGGTCTAAGTTTATTCCACACAAAGGACTCTAACCTAGATTGTAACTTAATGAGGTATTGGTGAGGCAGAGGCAAGGGTATTGTCTGTAGGAGGTAGAGTATTCTAGGCAGAACATTCATTTTTAAGATTTGTATCCTGCCAAACCAGGAAAAAGGTCTACCACTTCATCTAGAGAGATCACTTACTATTTCACTTTGTATTAAGTTATAGTTCGCTTCTAGCATATCTACAGGATTGGCCGTAAGAAAGATGCCTAAATATTTAAGTTTCTGGCGCTGGATTCTAAGTGGGCAATAAGTGACAATTTTTTCTAATTCACCGTGGGGGATATTAACATTTAGGACTTCAGATTTTGAGAGGTTGAGGTGGAAATTTGAGTATCTACCGTATAATCTAAATTCATTAAGCAATGCAGGTACGGAGCTATCCATATCTGTCAGGGTCAGGAGGATGTCGTCAGAGTAAAGAGCCGCCTTGTACTCTGTGTTACGTATTGTGATTCCTTTAATCTGCCTGTTAAGTCTGACCCTATGCGCTAAAATTTCTATAGAGAGGGCAAATAACAAAGGTGATAGTGGGCAGCCCTGACGCGTGCCATTCTTTATGTGAAAAGGGTCTGAGAGGTAGCCGTTCACTTTAACTCTTGCTGTGGGGTTTGAATATAATGCAAAAATCTTCCCTATAAAATTATCTCCTATGTTCATTGATGACAGGGCGGACCTGAGGAACCCCCAGTCCACCCTGTCAAAGGCCTTTTCGGCGTCTGTAGAAATGATAGCTATTGGGACGTGATTGTTTCGGGAGTATGAAATTTACTGGGTAACTTTGAGAGTATTATCCCTTGCCTTCCTCCCCGGGATAAGTGGCTAGGCATTTTAATTTGACCCACATGACTAACATTTTCAACATGAAGGTACAGGTCATTGATCGAGTAATGTTTCTGCGCGGGGGGGGGGGGGGCGACAGACACAAGTTAATATTTAAACAAGAACTATATTGGATATATAGATTGAGGACTGTCAACCCCCCAAGGTTTGAACCGTGAATGGGACATGAGATATTTTAATGAACAATAACAAATAATGATTGTATTTATATACATATATATGTATTATATATATTTTTTAGACTGTCCCATTCATTGGTTATATAGCCTTATGGGTTAATGAAACAAGATGTTATATGTCATTAAGTATTCTTGATCTAATTATTGTTCTATTATGGTATTGCATATCCTATTGGGAATTATTATAAGGGTGCATTTGCATTTGGGCACAAGCTTGCACAATAATAGATGTGTGCATTTTTCTAATATTAGTGCTATCAGTATAATAGAGGATTGGACATTGGGAGTTGCTGTTCCTTATTTAACATATTTAACATATTTAACTAATTCCATTCTATTATATAAACAATGCTTATGTTTTCTATTGTGCATATTTTCTTATTGTAAACATAGCAAGTGTAACTAATATCATATATTTTATTATTTAGTCCGTTTCTATTTCCATAGTTGCATACATTTTGACCCCCATTGTTTAGTAAAGTATTCATAGTTATTGTTACTTAAATCAAATAACTCCTCTTACTTGTTCTTGAATTCAGGATAGTATTACTGATAACATTTCATACATTTTGTGTAGTTATCTGTTTGTTAACACACCTACTAGTCTGATAAATCCTACACAATTAACGGTTGGTTTACAAATACCTGTGTAAAACTTACTTTCGCACAATATAAAGTGACATGTCAACTTGCCTTTCCATTATTTGTTTTTATACGGGGTCTAAAAAGGCTGAGAAACCTGATAGGTGTAAAGATGCCCTACAAAATATAGGCTCTTTTGCTTCTACTCTAACTAACATTTCTTAAAGAAGCTTTATGGTAGTCATTCCCCTGTATGTTCCAGCATAGTGGTCACAGAATAATGGGGGGCTCAGAAAAAGCATCAAACTAATGGGAAACTGCTCCTAAATGGGAAGAACTTCATAAAGTATTGTGATAAGACATGCAAATAATTATTGTTCAATATAGAGGAGGCCAGATAAAATACTGTATGATAAAGAAAAGTTAAAGGGACAGTGATGTCAAAATTAAACTTTCATGATTCAGAAAGATTGTGCAATTTTAAACAACTTTCCAATTTATTTCTATTATCTAATTTGCTTGGTTCTCTTGTATGCTTTGTTGAAAGCATAACCTAGGTAGGCGCAGGAACAGGAATGCACTAATTGAAGCTTTCTGGTGAGTGGTGGCTACACATGTATGACTCTTGTGATTGGTTCACCAGATGTGTTCTGCTAACTCCTAGTAAAGCTTTGCTTCTCATTCAACAAAAGATACCAAGATAATGAAACTAATTTCATAATAGATATAAATTGGAAAAATGTTTAAAATGTTATGCTCTATCTGAATCATAAAAGAAAAATGTGGTATTTTATGTCCCTTTAACTCTCCTAAGATGTCATTTGTCTATGATGTTTTTATGTACCTTGATACCTACCATTTGTACTATAAAATACATATACAGTACATATAGCCTTTTTATGCAGAGACAAATAGATTTTAGGATGGTTGGTCTAGCCAGGGTGTATGCCCTAGAAGTTATAGCAGTGGCTTCATCTAGATTGTAATTTCCCATGGGAATAGGGCCCCCAATCCCCCCTGCATTTGTCTGAAATTTTTGGTTTTATATTGTATTGTTTCACCGTTGTGCTTATATCTTTGTACCCATGGACAGCGCGGCAGAATCTGTTGGCGCTTCATAAATAAATAATAATTAGAAATACCGTTTAGCCTATTTCTAAGTGTGGGTTGAGAACAATCTCATGTTTACTGCTGTTAAAAAAACAGGGCAGATCTGAATTTTTAAAGCTGCATTAAAAAGTTGGGAATAGAGAGTTTCCATTAATTGTCTAAAGAGTCTGCCAGCTCTAAAATGTATCTATGACAAGGTCCATGCTGAGAATTGCTCACAATCCTGGAGGAGCCAAAATATCCTCAAGAGAACACACCCCACATTACTAATGTAATTTACTGGTTCAAGACATTAATTTACCTAGTCTCACCATCCCTTTCCTTACCCAG
This sequence comes from Bombina bombina, assembly GCF_027579735.1. Taxonomy (NCBI): domain Eukaryota; kingdom Metazoa; phylum Chordata; class Amphibia; order Anura; family Bombinatoridae; genus Bombina; species Bombina bombina. Next base: position 642,123,431 of record NC_069503.1, read on the forward strand.
CTAACCTAACTTGCTAATTTTTTACCACATAGCATCTCTCCTCTAATAATTATTATCCTTAGTTGGGAAAAAAATTAGATGGGAAAGTTAGTCCGGCAATTAAGTATCTCCAACACTTTCTGGTTCCTGTTTATAATCAACATTTTGGTCAAGGTCAGGTGTTTATGAATCAAATTTGAGACACACACAAACATTTGATGAGATTACCAATGAAAAATTATTTTTTTTTTAATAATGCTTTATTGAGGTATTATAATAACATATACAGACATTTTAGACTGGAAGGACATACTTATAAAGTGAATTACATATTGCAAGTGATGACAGTATGTCAAGAGTAACTAATACATAACATTAAATGAGATGTATATAATAGATTTCACTGTATAGGCTACTTAGTAAAACTAGGATCTGGAGTCTGTACCTCTCTATACACTCAATCAATTATTGAAAACCTCAATTTTTCCTTGATCTTATTCCAGAAAACCTTGTTATCACTACAAATTTTTAATTGAACCACATGCCCCTTTTATGACATTTCAATGACTGGAATGAATTTGATCTTTAGATGGTACACTTTGAATATAGTAAATTTCAAGAATTTAATAACCAAAATAGTTAAAGCCATCACACATTAGAAAACATAGATAAACTATACCCCATTCAACATATTAAGAGACATTAACTTATAGAGACAAACATAACTAAAGGATGTTAAAGATATCCAAAGCTACAATCTTAGTAGTTTTTGTCTTGTTTTAGGTTCTTTAAATTAATAAAAGGAAAAAGAGAGAACCTGGATTCTATGATGAAAGAAAAGGAAAGGAAAGGGGAGGGGGAAAAGAAAAGTGGGGAGTACACCATTTGCCTGCCCCCCCGGGTCTAATTCCTCCTTAAGAATAATAGGCATTTCCATCTCAAACTAACATGAGAGTTCAGGATCTAATGACGTCCAAGGTCATTAACTCTCCTCAGAGTCTGGGCTTCCTGTTGTTTCCAACTCCTGGCTAAGGATAATTTTACTGCCATTATTATGTATATGTATACATATTTCTTAGATCTCTACATCTTAGGGATCCCTAAATATAATATGCATACTTCTGACCCTGTCCGGGTCAGTAAACCTAAATGGACACACAGGTAAAAAATGGCATCCCAGAGATGGTTAATTCCCACCACATATGAAGGTTAGGCCCTATAGCACCACAGGCTCACCAACAATGAAGGGAGTGAGTTTTAGAGACTCTATAAAGCCTAACTGTGAGCAATGCCACTTAGTAATTTATAGTATAATTCAAAAAAGGGTTATACAGTGGAAAACTTGTTTAGTTATACAGATAGTGGTGCCCCATTGTTTTAGATTAAATTATCATTCAAACTCTCACTTCCATTCATTCATACTATACGTTTTCCTCAGGTCCGGACAATCCATCATACATTGATAATGTGTAGAGAGAGGTCTCCATCCCTTGGCCTCACCTTCCATCTTGCATCCAAAAGAGAGAGTGACCTAGGATCCTACTTAAGAACCACCCAGTCTGCAATAAGGCTCGAAAGCCTAGAGATTTAAAGTGCAGCCTAGTTGGCATATTCCAATATTGAACCAGTTCCCTATCTTAGGACCAACTAGACCCACTATAAAGGTCTCCAGCTAGAGCTAAATTTATAAATAGAGCAATGTCCAGCAGCACAGCAGTGTAGTTAAAAAATGAAATTTATTACAACAATTTAAAAATAACAGTACAAACCATGGACAAGAAGGCCTGGCACTTACTCATAGACTGCTAAAAATACACCAGATAACCCCTTAAATAGCGGGTAATAGACAGATTAACTCTTAAAGGGACAGTTTACTCAAAAAATTTCTCCCCTTTAATTTGTTCCCAATGATCCACTTTACCTGCTGGAGTGTATTAAATTGTTTACAAGTAGCTCCTTTACCCTTATATTGGCATTTGAAATTGTTAATTTAGCATGTGGTATCCCCACCTATTCTGAAAGTTTGTGGCCACGCGTACCAGCTATAGATAAGATTTGTAAACACAGCCAGCAGAAGAAATTACACTTCCAGTGTGATAAAGCAGAGATAAGGTAATAAAATGTTGATTTTCCATTGTTCTCTCAAAGTATTGGTGATTGTTTTAAGGACATATATAAGATAAAGAAGCAGGTATAAGTATACAATGTGATACAGTAATGAGATCTGATTATACCTACAAGCTCAACCTATTTTATTAGGCTGTGGCTTCAGAACACAAAATCAGAGCTTTAATATACAGAAATAAACCTTAAAAAGCTAATTTTCATACATTTTTTACTCTGCAGTTGGTAAAAAAAGCAATTGTAAACACATTAAGGGAAAAACTATTTTACAGTATACTGTCCCTTTAATGTCCATACATAATTAATAACAAGAAAATAACATTAAAAAGCATAACATAAAAATACATCATCCAATTCATTTGATAAGAAAAAATAATTAAGAATCAATTAATAATATACACAAAACATTATGGCAAATAGTTACAAGTATTAGAGATAACATAAGAAAATCTGATAGTAAATGGTTTGTAATCACTAATGCCTCCACCAAAATTAATTTTTAAATTGGTTCCACAATTCAAAATTATATAAGGAACCAAAGAAGATTTGGAAGGGAATCTAAAGTGAACAAGCATATCCTATAATATAAAAGGCCAAGTGTGCTTGTCCAAAGCTGTCATGAGCAGTAGAGACAGCACGAGGACAAACACACCTGGCCTTACATGACATGCTGTTTGCAGCGGTGGCCGATGGGGCGAATGTGGGCATGGCCGGGCGGGAGTGTGGGCGTGGTAGGAGTGTCTGGGCATGGTTGGAGGCATGGCCTGGCGTAGCGGGGGGCGTGATCGGGCGCGGTCAGCGCGAGTGAGAGGGGAGAGAAATAGAGAGAGGAAAAGAGGAAAGAGCGGGGGAAGAGCAGAAGAGAGCGGAAAGAGCAGGAGAGAGGGGAAAGATCAGAAGAGAGGGGAAAGATCAGAAGAGAGGGGAAAAAGCAGAAGAGAAGGGGGAGAGAGAGCAAAATAGAGGGGAAAGAGCAAAAGAGAGGGGAAAGAGCAAAATAGAGGGAAGAGAGAGAAAAAGAGATGGGGAGAGAAAAAATGAGAGGGGAAAGAGAGAGAGCAAAAGAGAGGGGGAGAGAGAGCAAAAGAAGAGAGGGGGAGAGAGAGGGGGAGAGAGAGCAAAAGAGAGGGGGGAGATAGAGCAATAGAGAGGGAGAGAGAGTGCAATAGAGTGGGTGAGAGAGAGCAAAAGAGAGGGATGGAGAGAGAGCAAAAGAGAGGGGAAGAGAGAGAGAAAAAGAGAGGGATGGAGAGAGAGCAAAAGAGAGGGGAAAGAGCAAAAGATAGTGGGAGAGAGAGCAAAAGAGAGGGGAAAGAGCAACATAGAGGGAAGAGAGAGAAAAGGAGAGGGGGGAGAGAGAACAAAAGAGAGGGGGAGAGAGAGCAATAGAGAGGGGGAGAGAGAGCAAAATAGAGGGGGAGAGAGAGCAAAAGAGGGGGGAGAGAGAGCAATAGAGAGTGGGAGAGAGAGAGCAAAAGAAAGGGATGGAGAGAGAGAGCAAAAGAGAGTGGAGAGAGACTGAGCAAAAGAGAGGGGGGAGAGAGGGGGAGAGAGAGAGCAAAAGAAAGGGGGAGAGAGAGAGCAAAAGAGAGGGATGGAGAGAAAGAGCAAAAGAGAGGGATGGAGAGAGCAAAAAAAAGGGGAGAGAGACAGAGCAAAAGAGAGGGGGGAGAGAGATTGCAAAAGAGAGAGAGCCCAAAAGAGAGGCGAGAGAGGGCAAAAGAGAGGGGAGAGAGCGCAAAAGAGAGGGGAGAGAGCGCAAAAGAGAGGGGAGAGAGAGAGAGCACAAAAGAGAGGGGGAGAGAGAGCGTAAAAGAGAGGGGGAGAGAGAGCGCAAAAGAGAGGGGGAGAGAGAGCAAAAGAGAGGGGGAGAGAAAGCAAAAGAGAGGAGGAGAGAGTGAGCAAAAGAGAGGGGCAGAGAGAGAGCCAAATAGAGGTGGAGCAAGTGAGAGCACAAAAGAGAGGGGGAGAGAGCACAAAAAAGAGGGGGAGAGAGAGCAAAAGAGAGGGGCGAGAGAGAGAGCAAAAGAGAGGGGGCAGAGAGAGAGCAAAAGAGAGGGGGGAGAGAGCACAAAAGAGAGGGGGGAGAGAGCGCAAAAGAGAGGGGAGAGAGAACAAAAAAGAGAGGGAGAGAGAGAGCAAGGGGTTGGACCGCTGTACTGCAAAAAATGGCCTGTGTAAACGGGCTTTAGGACTAATATATATATATAAATATATACTGTATACTGTATACTGTATATAAATATAAATATATATATATATATATATATATATATATATATATATACACAAGAGTGAAAGTTGTGTATGCATTATTATCACATCAAACCATAACCTACACAAGCTATCCCATGATTCAATATGCCCACAAATGTTAGTGTCCACAACCAATAAAAAAAGTCATAATAGTGATAAACCAATATAGTTATTATCTGACCCTTTTTAAAGGTAGTTAGTTTTTTTGATAAAGGTAGGGTTAGTACATTTTGAAATAACTCATGGGGTGTTATGTTAGGAGGTTAGATGTTAGTGGGTTATTATGTTTTGGGGGGCTGGTGATTTAGGGGTTAATATTGTAGTGGCTTACTTTGCATTCAGGGCTGGAGGTTTCGGGGTTAATAGTGTAGTGGTTTATTTTGGGATGTAGGGGGTTGGCAGTTTAGGGGTTAACAGTGTAGTGGGGACTTTGTGGTGGGCTATGTGGCAGTTTAGGGGTTATTAGAGTAGGGGGTCTTATGGGGATTCGGGTTAGCCACTTTTTTCCTCCATTGACTTCTATAGGGGGATAGGATATTGCGCATGCTATAGTTTGGCTTTTTGTGCTCATCGGGTTGTGCTAGAGTGATAACTTTTTATTTTCAACTTGTAACACCAGCACAGCCCAATAAGTGCAAAAGGTTTAGTGCTAGCACAGTTACCACTCTAGCAAAAGCGCTAATTAGCACTCCACTTAATCTATCAATAAGACTGAGGAACTCCAGGGTTTTCCAGAAGTAAAGTTCCAATTCTGAAACTCTTGTTCAAATATGGGAACCCAAAGCAATACATATTCACTTCTAATTTAACACAACATAATTATGTCAAGTAAAAAGTAAATATTGAAAATATGAACATAACAAATAGCACAAAAGTGTTATGCTTAAACATGTATATGTGAAATATATGGCATCCAGGGTCTTAAAATGTAAAGTAAAGTATAGCCTCAGTTCTCTGGCTAATGAAAGGCACACCAAAAACGAATATTGAACTGCAACAGGACAGAGTCCTTTAATCAATTGACAAGACTCAGGAACTCCAGAGCTCTCCTCAAGTAAAGACTTTTGGTTATTTCCAGGTGGATGTTTCCTAAGCTGAAGGGACCTGTGAGACAGAGGTTACCATTCAGGGGCTGAAACCCTTAGTACTGGGTTCTGAGAAGGACCATTGTGGGGCGCGATCCGATATCGATCGCAGTTTGCGGCGCAAGCGAGGGAACCAGCGTCGCCCGCAGTTTCAGCTCGCAACTCGAGCCATCCCATATAGGTCGCCGTCAGATGCTAACGTGCCGTAAGTCTCACAAACCAGCGATGTCCAGAAATCTGCGTAAGTACAAATTTCTGGCGTCGCCAGTGACTTGCGCCACGTTAGAAACTGCCGGCGCCTATAAAACCTGACTAAAGTTTAAAACACCCGCACTGTCTAACACGCCTCCCTAACATAGCCCGCACTGTCTAACACGCCTCCCTAACATAGCCCGCACTGTCTAACACGCCTCCCTAACATAGCCCGCACTGTCTAACCCTCTATCCGCTATCCCCCCTCACTAGCCTAACACTAAAAATGCTATTAACCCCTAAACCGCCGCTCCTTTACCCCGCCGCAACCTAATAAAGTTATTAACCCCTAAACCGCCGCTCCCGTACCCCGCCGCCAGCTATATTATATCTATAACCCCCTAAAGTGAGCCCCTAACACCGCCGCCATCTATATTAAAATTATTAACCCCTAATGTAAGCCCCTTACACCGCCGCCATCTCTATTAAAATGATTAACCCCTTATTTAATCTACCTACCCCGCCGCCAGCTATATTATCTATATTAACCCTAAGTATATTATAGTTAATATAGGTATTACATTATATATATTAACTATATTAACCCTAATTATATTAGGGTTAATATAGTTAATATAGTTACTATAGTATTTATATTAACTATATTAACTCTATCTAACCCTAACTAAATTTATATTAAATTAATCTAATTCATTTATAAACTAAAATGTTCCTATTTAAATCTAAATACTTACCTATAAAATAAACCCTAAGATAGCTACAATATAATTAATAATTACATTGTAGCTATGTTAGGGTTAATATTTATTTTACAGGTAAATTGTTAATTATTTTAACTAGGTATAATAGATATTAAATAGTTATTAACTATTTAATATCTACCTAGTTAAAATAATTACCCAATTACCTGTAAAATAAATCCTAACCTAAGTTACAAATACACCTACACTATCAATAAATTTAATAAACTACTAACATCTATCTAAAAATACAATTAAATTAACTAAACTAAATTACAAAAAAAACAAACACTAAATTACAAAAAATAAAAAAAAGATTACAAGATTTTTAAGCTAATTACACCTATTCTAAGCCCCCTAATAAAATAATAAACCCCCAAAATAAAAAAAAATCCCTGCCCTATTCTAAATTCAACAAATTTCAAAGCTCTTTACCTTACCAGCCCTTAAAAGGGCCTTTTGTGGGGCATGCCCCAAAGAATTCAGCTCTTTTGCATACAAGAAATACAATACCCCCCCCCCATTACAACCCACCACCCACATACCCCTATTCTAAACCCACCCAAACCCCCCTTAAAAAAGCCTAACACTACCCCCCTGAAGATCTCCCTACCTTGTCTTCACCACACCGGGCCGAACTCCTGATCCGATCCGGGCGATTTCTTCCTCCAAGCGGCAAAGAAGAATTCTTCCTCCGGCGATGTCTTCCTCCAAGCGGCAAAGAAGAATTCTTCCTCCGGCGACGTCTTCCTCCAAGCGGCAGCAAAGTCTTTATTCTTCCGGCGGCATCTTCAATCTTCTTTCTTCGCTCCGCCGCCGCGGAGCATCCATCCCGGCCGACTGCTGAACTTGGAATGATGTACCTTTAAATGACGTCATCCAAGATGGCGTCCGCCGAATTCCGATTGGCTGATAGGATTCTATCAGCCAATCGGAATTAAGTTAAAAAAATCTGATTGGCTGATTGAATCAGCCAATCAGATTCAAGTTCAATCCGATTGGCTGATCCAATCAGCCAATCAGATTGAGCTCGCATTCTATTGGCTGTTCCGATCAGCCAATAGAATGCGAGCTCAATCTGATTGGCTGATTGGATCAGCCAATCGGATTGAACTTGAATCTGATTGGCTGATTCAATCAGCCAATCAGATTTTTTTAACTTAATTCCGATTGGCTGATAGAATCCTATCAGCCAATCGGAATTCGGCGGACGCCATCTTGGATGACGTCATTTAAAGGTACATCATTCCAAGTTCAGCAGTCGGCCGGGATGGATGCTCCGCGGCGGCGGAGCGAAGAAAGAAGATTGAAGATGCCGCCGGAAGAATGAAGACTTTGCTGCCGCTTGGAGGAAGACGTCGCCGGAGGAAGAATTCTTCTTTGCCGCTTGGAGGAAGACATCGCCGGAGGAAGAATTCTTCTTTGCCGCTTGGAGGAAGACATCGCCGGAGGAAGAATTCTTCTTTGCCGCTTGGAGGAAGACATCGCCCGGATCGGATCAGGAGTTCGGCCCGGTGTGGTGAAGACAAGGTAGGGAGATCTTCAGGGGGGTAGTGTTAGGCTTTTTTAAGGGGGGTTTGGGTGGGTTTAGAATAGGGGTATGTGGGTGGTGGGTTGTAATGGGGGGGGGTATTGTATTTCTTGTATGCAAAAGAGCTGAATTCTTTGGGGCATGCCCCACAAAGGGCCCTTTTAAGGGCTGGTAAGGTAAAGAGCTTTTGTTGAATTTAGAATAGGGCAGGGAATTTTTTTTATTTTGGGGGTTTATTATTTTATTAGGGGGCTTAGAATAGGTGTAATTAGCTTAAATATCTTGTAATCTTTTTTTTATTTTTTGTAATTTAGTGTTTGTTTTTTTTTGTAATTTAGTTTAGTTAATTTAATTGTATTTTTAGATAGATGTTAGTAGTTTATTAAATTTATTGATAGTGTAGGTGTATTTGTAACTTAGGTTAGGATTTATTTTACAGGTAATTGGGTAATTATTTTAACTAGGTAGATATTAAATAGTTAATAACTATTTAATATCTATTATACCTAGTTAAAATAATTAACAATTTACCTGTAAAATAAATATTAACCCTAACATAGCTACAATGTAATTATTAATTATATTGTAGCTATCTTAGGGTTTATTTTATAGGTAAGTATTTAGATTTAAATAGGAATATTTTAGTTTATAAATGAATTAGATTAATTTAATATAAATTTAGTTAGGGTTAGATAGAGTTAATATAGTTAATATAAATACTATAGTAACTATATTAACTATATTAACCCTAATATAATTAGGGTTAATATAGTTAATATATATAATGTAATACCTATATTAACTATAATATACTTAGGGTTAATATAGATAATATAGCTGGCGGCGGGGTAGGTAGATTAAATTAGGGGTTAATCATTTTAATAGAGATGGCGGCGGTGTAAGGGGCTTACATTAGGGGTTAATCATTTTTATATAGGTGGCGGCGGTGTAAGGGGTCAGATTAGGGGATAGATAAGGTAGATGGCGGCGGTTTTAGAGGCTCACAGTAGGGGGTTAGTTTATGTAGATGGCGGCGGGGTCCGGGAGCGGCGGTTTAGGGGGTAATAACTTTATTAGGGATTTCGGGGGGGGGGATCGCGGTTGACAGGTAGATAGACATTGCGCATGCGTTAGGTGTTAGGTTTATTTTAGCAGATCGCGGTTGACAGGGAGATAGACATTGCGCATGCGTTAGGTGTTAGGTTTATTTTCTAGTTAGTTTAGGGAGTTACGGGGCTCCAATAGTCAGCGTAAGGCTTCTTACGGCTGCTTTTTGTGGCGAGGTGAAAATGGAGTAAGTTTTCTCCATTTTCGCCACGTAAGTCCTTACGCTGCATATTGGATACCAAACTGCGCGGGTTTGGTATACCTGCCTATGGCCCAAAAAACTGCGGGCGACGGCAGAAATATACGCGCGTAACTTCTAGGTTACGCCGTATATGTGATACCAAATCCGCGCAAATATTGGCGTCGCCGGCTTTTGCGGGCGACGCTTTATATCGGATCGACCCCTTGGTGATCTGCTTCTCGGGCTAATAGATTCCATTGTTGAAAAGGCGTGTTTGCCTGGTGAGGAGAAGAGACCATGGGGCCCATTTATCAAGCTCCGAATGGAGCATGTGGGTCCCTGTTTCTGGCGAGTCTTTAGACTCGCCAGAAACAGCAGTTATGAAGCAGCGGTCTAAAGACCGCTGCTCCATAACCTGTCCGCCTGCTCTGAGCAGGCGGACAGACATAGCCACAATTAAACCCGATCGAGTACGATCGGGTTGATTGACAGCTCCCTGCTGGTGGCCCATTGGCCACGAGTCTGCAGGGGGCGACGTTGCACCAGCAGCTCATGTGATCTGCTGGTGCAATGCTGAATATGGAGAGTGTATTGCTCTCCGTATTCAGCAAGGTCTGGCGGACCTGATCCGCACTGTCGGATCAGGTCCGCCAGACTTTGTTAAATATCCCCCTGTATATTGATGACCATCTTTTGCATTAAACATTTTAACAGGAAATCTCCATAGATAATTTAGAACTTGGGCTCTGAGGATTCTTGTACAATCAACATAAGTCTTATGTAACTGAAGGGTGTGTGAAGACAAATTGGGAAACATTTGAGAACTCTCACATTTTCCCGTGAGGTTAATTCCTCTGGCTACTATATTGACAAGTTTATTTATTTATTTATTTATTTTTAAATTGCTTTTATTGAGGTGTTAAGGTAAATATTGCAAATACACAAAGAGACAATATTCAATACATGAGTTTTTACAAACTGTGTCTTGAATGGCTCAAGTGAGAATTGCTAAAGACAAGGCAAGATTAAAGTCTAGATACTTCCTAGAGCAATGTTTTACATTCACAAAAAAAAAAAAACTATGAGATCACCTCCGTTTTTTTACCTTTTTCAGCTAGATATACCATACAAATACCCGGACTATTGGAAGCCATTTTTGGTCTTCTGAGTACATTAAGGCACCTCAGTGGGGGGGACATTGTTCAAATTGCACAGGCCACTTTTGGGACTCTCAAAATATGTGAAAACTATTTTATATGTTGCTTAAGGTCTAAAGGAAATAACACATTTATAGATATAAGAACTTATATAAATCTATTGATATATATAATATGAGCTGGCAACTACTACAATTATCACAGGATAGACAGAGAATATTCTGGAGACTGTTAGTTACTTAGAGCCATGTGAAAGAATACTAGCATCTGTGCACAGATTTCTATATTGAGGATAAATATAAATAAATAAAGCCTTTATCTCCAGCATAGGCTCCTCTCAGTGCAAGATTGGTCACTCATGGACCTAACTTAGCTTACATGGTTTAGCAGAGGAAATCTTAAATATGTGAAAACTGTTATATATAGTGCCATAATAAATAACACACCTATAAATATGGAAACTTGCATAGAACTATGAAGATATGTAATATGAGCTTGTAGCTACAGCAATTGTCACGAAACAGAGACTATTCTGAAACTATTAGTTATCTATTGGCATTGGTTTAACGCAAAATAATATATATATATATATATATATATATATATATATATATATATATATATATATATATTGTAAAGTCTCTAGATAGGTTGCATCTGCTAAGTAATATTAACTGTGTATAAGACAGTGGAGCCACTAACAACTAACTTCTACAGTGAACCTGTCAGAAATGACTCATGAGATCAGACATATTCACAAGAATTCATCGCACTGCACCACGAAACATAAGCAATATAAATTATCCACATTGTGATATAATAGGATGAATAATATAACCCCTAAAATAGTACATCAAACGCCAGGAGTAATGGAAACAGTCCTAAGGCATACTTATGATATTAACTACTCGCCTATAGAAAGAAAGATTTGTAAATGTAGATAGTGTAACTATATGTTAGATTTTTGTGTACATTCCAGATCTTCTAGATAGTACCTCTGCCTCATATTGTAGCTTATAAAATAGCGGATGTACCCCTTCCAATAGACCTCAGTACAAACTGCAGACAAAGCTGTCAGATGAACAGCAGTGGACACAAACACTTAGAAAGGGACATGTAAACTTCAAAGTATTTTTACTCTGGACCTACACAATCTGCATATATAATTCACACAAGCTTCTGCATGTTTCAAATATTAGACCTCAAAAATCGTTCAACAAGAGCATCCCGCATGAGCAATGATACAAATGTCCCTGAGACAAACTTGAAGTAGATAAAAAAAAGCCAGTATATACTTAGCCCACTCCTGTTGTCCTGCAGGGAGGCATCAAAAGTTAATAGTCCCAGTGTTTGAACAAACAAACTTTACACTTGGAGGCCTAGGGCAGTGACATAGAAGAAAAACTCTCCATGTAGAATTAGGGAGGCAGGGAGAGCTCCTGACAAAACAGTTCCTACTTTTAAGCTGATGGTGTTCCTCTCGGGCTATGTTACAGCAGTCCTGAAATGACCCAGCACTGGGAGAATCCACCCCCCACCAAAGAAAGCTGGCCACATACCTCCAGGCAGTTGGTAGCATCAATCCCAGATCGGGTCACAACAATTGTTCAGACTTTGGGAAGCTCTGTGTGCCAACCATGTCTGTAAGTTGCCGGTGTGCAGTAATGTTGCAGTGATCCTTCCAGGCATACTTTGAGAGCTCCAGGTCATGCCTCCACAAGGTCAGGGAAGGGAACTCAGCACTAGATAGGCTTCCTACCAGTGTCCCACTGTCTCCTTCATTCAAACTATCTGTAGAGCTTAATCACTGCAAAGGAGGTAGTTTGCAGTTTGTCCTGTGAAGTTTATGAAGTCAATTTATTAAGGTGCACACTAACATGTCCGCTGCACATCGATAAATGCCAACAGTGCCGCCCCTGCAGATTTGTGGCCAATCAGCCGCTAGCAGGGGGTGTTGATCAACCCAATCATATTCGATCAGGTTAAATTTTGGCGATATCTGTCCGCAGCCTCAGAGCAGGTGGACAGGTTATGGAGCAGCGGTCTTTAGATCGCTGCTTCATAACTTGTGTTTCTGGCAAGCCTGAAGGCTCACCAGAAACACAGGGCATCAAGCTACATACGGAGCTTGATAAATATGCCCATATATCTCTCTTCATTTCTGCACATGACTTATCAAACTTTTTAGAAAGAGATTTGTGGTGATTCACCAACAAGGACTTGATAGTATCTTTTAACACTGAGGAAGATGCTTTAGTTGTGGGTATAACTATCCATGAAGTTTCTTCTTCTTTTCTCTTTGCCATAATTGTAGAAGACTGTTGATGAGAATACTTAAAGAACCAGTCATCACAGTAGATTTGCATAATAAACAAATGCAAGATAACAAGACAATGCAATAGCACTTAGTCTGAACTTCATGAGTAGTAGATTTTTTTTTCTGATGATTTTAAAAGTTATATCTTTTTCCACCCCCCTGTACTATGTGACAGCTATCAGCCAATCACAAATATATACACACTTATTCTTGCACATGCTCAGTAGGAGCTGGTGACTCAAAAAGTTTAAATATAAAAAGACTGTGCACATTTAGTTAATGGAAGTAAATTGGAAAGTTGTTTAAAATGGCATGTTCTATCTGAATCAAGACAGTTTAATTTTGATTGAGTGTCCCTTTAAGTAGAACAATTCACTGAGGCAAAATCTAGATGGGTCAATCCATGACAAAATTTATATCTCAGAGGTAAACAGTCTGGATAGATCAGCACAATCTGCTGTGTTGAAGCTGATAGGGAGTGAGATCTGTGCCATTATAGGACATACGTGGAGTGTACATCTCTAAACAACTGAAGCTCAGATTCAAATAGGAGTAAGGCGCATCACTGAAGGAGATAACAAGATGGACAAGTCCAGGAAAAGAGTTACATCACAGAGATTATTAAGCAAGATAATTCAGCTCATTCTGTTTAGCATGCCATATAAATGCAAACAGGGGGAGGGATTACTTACCTTTACAAGGACATTAATTTCAATAAAACTTGGAGTTCCAAAAGTCCCACCAGTGTTTCCAGGTACTCCCTCAAGGGACATGCCCAGTAAGGGCTGTAGAAGAGCAGGGAAAATTGTCAATGCTCAAAAGGATACAGTATATATGGAGGGGGGCCTGATAAACATAGAGCCATAGTATTAATACAGTTTAGTGACACACCCAAAAACATATATATGGGTATAAAGACAATAATGAAGTGTTAATTGTGGCACTATAATATTGGGATTAATATGGGACAAATATATAAGGACATCAGTCCATAACTGTTCTGGGTAGTTTGTGAAGCCCCACTTTAGCACAGTTAAGTGTTAATGAGTAACTTACAGTATCCATACAGTATAGTTGATGCCTTTTATGAATCTGAAAGTCAAAGCACAGGGCTAACTTCCCCACAAAGCTTCTTAATAAAGTTTGTGCTGATAATGGCATTCACATTGCTTCCCCTCCAAACTTCAGATTATAACCTCACCAAGCAACACCTAAAGAAGAATAACAGCTCTTTGCTGTGATACATTGTAGCCAGGAGGGTAGAAGACTTTGCAGCCAGAACTAGCTAGAGTTGGCTCTTCTCAGACCCCCAAACATTTCAAGTTCTGGTGCTTCATCATCTCTTTCACATTTCTTTCTAGACCACTTATGTGGTAACAAGCAGGATACTACGTAGAACTTAACAAAAAGGCCAATTAGTGCTTTCCAAGAACACTTCAATCCTACAGTGGTGTAGAAACAGGGCTATAAGAAACTTTTAAAAAGTTTTTTAGGAACTTTCTGACCAGAACTGCAGGGAAAATGGCTGTACAGGAAGGCTGTTAGCTTTTCCCCCCACAAATGCATTTTTATCAATTTTGAATTTGGACACTATTTCATATGAATAAGTAAAAAAATATGGATGTCCTGAAATACTTTAAAATCCTGTCCGGGGCTGTATCATAATATTATAGCATATATATATATACAGTATTAGTGATGTCGCGAACCTAAAAATATGGGTTCGCGAACAGCGAACACAAACTTCCCCAAAAGTTTGCGAACCGGCGAACCGGGCGAACCGCCATTGACTTCAATAGGCAGGCGAATTTTAAAACCCACAGGGACTCTTTCTGGCCACAATAGTGATGGAAAAGTTGTTTCAAGGGGACTAACACCTGGACTGTGGCATGCCGGAGGGGGATCCATGGCAAAACTCCCATGGATAGTTACATAGTTGATGCAGAGTCTGGTTTTAAGCCATAAAGGGCATAAATCACCTAACATTCCTAAATTGTGCTTTAAAACATCAGGTATGATGTTGTATCGATCAGGTAGTGTAAGGGTTACGCCTGCTTCACAGTGAAAGACCAAACTCCTGCAGCTGGTACAACATCATCATCATCATCATCATCACACCGTACGTCCATGTGTGTAATGCTGCCTGACTGAGACATATCCCTGTTATCTACATCCTCTGGCAATAATGGTTGTGCATCACTCATTTCTTCCAACTGATGTGTAAATAACTCCTCAGACAGATCAAGTGAAGCGGCTGTGGTGCTAGTGTTGGTGGTGGCAGCAGGCCGGCGAGTGGTAACTTGAGAGGCACCCGAAGCTAAGCTGGAGGAGGATGGTGCGTCAAAGTTCCAAGCGGTAGCTGTAAAAGATTGGGTGCCCTGTGTTAGCCAGTCAACTATGTCCTCAGAAATGTTCGAGTTCGGGGTATGTGGCCTCTGAACACTGGGCATTATTCTAGTGCCAAAGGGAATCACAGCACCACGAACACGACGGCCCCTGCGGGGTGGCCTGCCTCTACCTGTCATTTTTTTTTCGATTGGTGGTACTATGCGTGCAAGCTACTGTGACAACAGATATGAGTAGCACTGTGCACTGGCAGAAGTTGGCAGAGTAGACACTGTAGGCCTGAAACACACGCTTGCAGACAACTAACTGCTATTCAATCTATTACAGTCAATAGGTTTTTTTTTTTAATGTACACTACTGTTACACCAGATATGAGTTGCACTGGTGTGACACTGTGCCCGGGGAGGCACTGAAACGCACACATGTGAAGGAAACTGACTGCTATTATTTAACACAGTCAAAAAAGTGTTGTTTTTTTTAAATCTACACTACTGTTACACCAGATATGAGTTGCACTGGGGTGACACTGTGCCCTGGCAGGCAGGCACTGAAACGCACACGTGTGAAGGAAACTGACTGCTATTATTTAACACAGTCAAAAAAGTGTGTTTTTTTAAATCTACACTACTGTTACACCAGATATGAGTTGCACTGGGGTGACACTGTGCCCTGGCAGGCAGGCCCTGAAACGCACACGTGTGAAGAAAACTGACTGCTATTATTTAACACAGTCAAAAAAGTGTTGTATTTTTAAATCTACACTACTGTTACACCAGATATGAGTTGCACTGGGGTGACACTGTGCCCTGGCAGGCAGGCCCTGAAACGCACATGTGTGAAGGAAACTGACTGCTATTATTTAACACAGTCAAAAAAGTGTTGTTATTTTTAAATCTACACTACTGTTACACCAGATATGAGTTGCACTGGGGTGACACTGTGCCCTGGCAGGCAGGCCCTGAAACGCACACGTGTGAAGGAAACTGACTGCTATTATTTAACACAGTCAAAAAAGGGTTGTTTTTTTTAAATCTACACTACTGTTACACCAGATATGAGTTGCACTGGGGTGACACTGTGACCTGGCAAGCAGGCCCTGAAACGCACACGTGTGAAGTAAATTGACTGCTATTATTTAACACAGTCAAAAAAGTGTTTTTTTTTTAAATCTACACTACTGTTACACCAGATATGAGTTGCACTGGGGTGACACTGTGCCCTGGCAGGCAGGCCCTGAAACGCACACGTGTGAAGGAAACTGACTGCTATTATTTAACACAGTCAAAAAAGTGTTGTTCTTTTTTTAAATCTACACTACTGTTACACCAGATATGAGTTGCACTGGGGTGACACTGTGCCCTGGCAGGCAGGCCCTGAAATACACACGTGTGAAGGAAACTGACTGCTATTATTTAACACAGTCAAAAAGTGTTGTTTTTTTTTAAATCTACACTACTGTTACACCAGATATGAGTTGCACTGGGGTGACACTGTGCCCTGGCAGGCAGGCCCTGAAACGCACACGTGTGAAGGAAACTGACTGCTATTATTTAACACAGTCAAAAAAGTGGGGTTTTTTTAAATCTACACTACTGTTACACCAGATATGAGTTGCACTGGGGTGACACTGTGACCTGGCAGGCAGGCCCTGAAACGCACACGTGTGAAGAAAACTGACTACTATTATTTAACACAGTCAAAAAAGTGTTGTTGTTTTAAATCTACACTACTGTTACACCAGATATGAGTTGCACTGGGGTGACACTGTGCCCTGGCAGGCCCTGAAACGCACATGTGTGAAGGAAACTGACTGCTATTATTTAACACAGTCAAAAAAGTGTTTTTTTTTTGTTTTTTTTTAAATCTACACTACTTTTACACCAGATATGAGTTGCACTGGGGTGACACTGTGCCCTGGCAGGCAGGCCCTGAAATGCACATGTGTGAAGAAAACTGACTACTATTATTTAACACAGTCAAAAAAGTGTTGTTGTTTTAAATCTACACTACTGTTACACCAGATATGAGTTGCACTGGGGTGACACTGTGCCCTGGCAGGCCCTGAAACGCACATGTGTGAAGGAAACTGACTGCTATTATTTAACACAGTCAAAAAAGTGTTGTTTTTTTTAAATCTACACTACTGTTACATCAAATATGAGTTGCACTGGGGTGACACTGAGTCCTGGCAGGCAGGCCCTGAAACGCACACGTGAGAAGGAAACTGACTCCTATTATTTAACACAGTCAAAAAAGTGTTTTTTTTTTAAATCTACACTACTGTTACACCAGATATGAGTTGCACTGGGGTGACACTGTGACCTGGCAGGCAGGCCCTGAAACGCACACGTGTGAAGAAAACTGACTACTATTATTTAACACAGTCAAAAAAGTGTTGTTGTTTTAAATCTACACTACTGTTACACCAGATATGAGTTGCACTGGGGTGACACTGTGCCCTGGCAGGCCCTGAAACGCACATGTGTGAAGGAAACTGACTGCTATTATTTAACACAGTCAAAAAAGTGTTTTTTTTTTTTTTTTTAAAATCTACACTACTTTTACACCAGATATGAGTTGCACTGGGGTGACACTGTGCCCTGGCAGGCAGGCCCTGAAATGCACATGTGTGAAGAAAACTGACTACTATTATTTAACACAGTCAAAAAAGTGTTGTTGTTTTAAATCTACACTACTGTTACACCAGATATGAGTTGCACTGGGGTGACACTGTGCCCTGGCAGGCCCTGAAACGCACATGTGTGAAGGAAACTGACTGCTATTATTTAACACAGTCAAAAAAGTGTTGTTTTTTTTAAATCTACACTACTGTTACATCAAATATGAGTTGCACTGGGGTGACACTGAGTCCTGGCAGGCAGGCCCTGAAACGCACACGTGTGAAGGAAACTGACTCCTATTATTTAACACAGTCAAAAAAGTGTTTTTTTTTTTTTTTTTTTAAATCTACACTACTTTTACACCAGATATGAGTTGCACTGGGGTGACACTGTGCCCTGGCAGGCAGGCGCTGAAATGCACATGTGTGAAGAAAACTGACTACTATTATTTAACACAGTCAAAAAAGTGTTGTTTTTTTTAAATCTACACTACTGTTACACCAGATATGAGTTGCACTGGGGTGACACTGTGCCCTGGCAGGCCCTGAAATGCACATGTGTGAAGGAAACTGACTGCTATTATTTAACACAGTCAAAAAAGTGTTGTTTTTTTTAAATCTACACTACTGTTACACGAGATATGAGTTACACTGGGGTGACACTGTGCCCTGGCAGGCAGGCCCTGAAACACACACGTGTGAAGGAAACTGACTGCTATTATTTAACACAGTCAAAAAAGTGTTTTTTTTTTTTTTTAAATCTACACTACTATTACACCAGATATGAGTTGCACTGGGGTGACACTGTGACCTGGCAAGCAGGCCCTGAAACGCACACGTGTGAAGGAAATTGACTGCTATTATTTAACACAGTCAAAAAAGTTTTTTTTTTTTTTTAAATCTACACTACTTTTACACCAGATATGAGTTGCACTGGGGTGACACTGTGCCCTGGCAGGCAGGCGCTGAAATGCACATGTGTGAAGAAAACTGACTGCTATTATTTAACACAGTCAAAAAAGTGTTGTTTTTTTAAATCTACACTACTGTTACACCAGATATTAGTTGCACTGGGGTGACACTGTGCCCTGGCAGGCAGGCCCTGAAACACACACGTGTGAAGGAAACTGACTGCTATTATTTAACACAGTCAAAAAAGTGTTTTTTTTTTTTTTTTAAATCTACACTAGTGTTACACCAGATATGAGTTGCACTGGGGTGACACTGTGCGCAGGCAGGCAGGCCCTGAAATGCACACGTGTGAAGGAAACTGACTGCTATTATTTAACACAGTCAAAAAAGTTTTTTTTTTTTTTTAAATCTACACTACTTTTACACCAGATATGAGTTGCACTGGGGTGACACTGTGCCCTGGCAGGCAGGCGCTGAAATGCACATGTGTGAAGAAAACTGACTGCTATTATTTAACACAGTCAAAAAAGTGTTGTTTTTTTAAATCTACACTACTGTTACACCAGATATTAGTTGCACTGGGGTGACACTGTGCCCTGGCAGGCAGGCCCTGAAACGCACACGTGTGAAGGAAATTGACTGCTATTATTTAACACAGTCAAAAAAGTGTTTTTTTTTTTTAAATCTACACTACTGTTACACCAGATATGAGTTGCACTGGGGTGACACTGTGCCCTGGCAGGCAGGCCCTTAAACGCACACGTGTGAAGGAAACTGACTGCTATTATTTAACACAGTCAAAAAAGTGTTGTTTTTTTTAAATCTACACTACTGTAACACCAGATATGAGTTGCACTGGGGTGACACTGTGCCCTGGCAGGCAGGCCCTGAAATGCACACGTGTGAAGGAAACTGACTGCTATTATTTAACACAGTCAAAAAAGTGTTTTTTTTTTTTAAAAAATCTACACTACTATTACACCAGATATGAGTTGCACTGGGGTGACACTGTGACCTGGCAAGCAGGCCCTGAAACGCACACGTGTGAAGGAAATTGACTGCTATTATTTAACACAGTCAAAAAAGTGTTGTTTTTTTTAAATCTACACTAGTGTTACATCAGATATGAGTTGCACTGGGGTGACACTGTGCGCAGGCAGGCAGGCCCTGAAACGCACACGTGTGAAGGAAACTGACTGCTATTATTTAACACAGTCAAAAAAGTGTGTTTTTTTTTTTTTTTTTAAATCTACACTACTTTTACACCAGATATGAGTTGCACTGGGGTGACACTGTGCCCTGGCAGGCAGGCGCTGAAATGCACATGTGTGAAGAAAACTGACTACTATTATTTAACACAGTCAAAAAAGTGTTGTTTTTTTTAAATCTACACTACTGTTACACCAGATATGAGTTGCACTGGGGTGACACTGTGCCCTGGCAGGCCCTGAAACGCACATGTGTGAAGGAAACTGACTGCTATTATTTAACACAGTCAAAAAAGTGTTGTTTTTTTTTAAATCTACACTACTGTTACACGAGATATGAGTTACACTGGGGTGACACTGTGCCCTGGCAGGCAGGCCCTGAAACACACACGTGTGAAGGAAACTGACTGCTATTTTTTAACACAGTCAAAAAAGTGTTTTTTTTTTTTTTTAAATCTACACTACTATTACACCAGATATGAGTTGCACTGGGGTGACACTGTGACCTGGCAAGCAGGCCCTGAAACGCACACGTGTGAAGGAAATTGACTGCTATTATTTAACACAGTCAAAAAAGTGTTGTTTTTTTTAAATCTACACTAGTGTTACACCAGATATGAGTTGCACTGGGGTGACACTGTGCGCAGGCAGGCAGGCAGGCCCTGAAATGCACACGTGTGAAGGAAACTGACTGCTATTATTTAACACAGTCAAAAAAGTTTTTTGTTTTTTTTAAATCTACACTACTTTTACACCAGATATGAGTTGCACTGGGGTGACACTGTGCCCTGGCAGGCAGGCGCTGAAATGCACATGTGTGAAGAAAACTGACTGCTATTATTTAACACAGTCAAAAAAGTGTTGTTTTTTTAAATCTACACTACTGTTACACCAGATATTAGTTGCACTGGGGTGACACTGTGCCCTGGCAGGCAGGCCCTGAAACGCACATGAGTGAAGGAAACTGACTGCTATTATTTAACACAGTCAAAAAAGTGTTGTTTTTTTTAAATCTACACTACTGTTACATCAGATATGAGTTGCACTGGGGTGACACTGTGCCCTGGCAGGCAGGCCCTGAAACGCACACGTGTGAAGGAAACTGACTGCTATTATTTAACACAGTCAAAAAAGTGTTGTTTTTTTTTAAATCTACACTACTGTTACACCAGATATGAGTTGCACTGGGGTGACACTGTGACCTGGCAAGCAGGCCCTGAAACGCACACGTGTGAAGGAAATTGACTGCTATTATTTAACACAGTCAAAAAAGTGTTTTTTTTTTTTTAAATCTACACTACTGTTACACCAGATATGAGTTGCACTGGGGTGACACTGTGCCCTGGCAGGCAGGCCCTTAAACGCACACGTGTGAAGGAAACTGACTGCTATTATTTAACACAGTCAAAAAAGTGTTGTTTTTTTTAAATCTACACTACTGTAACACCAGATATGAGTTGCACTGGGGTGACACTGTGCCCTGGCAGGCAGGCCCTGAAATGCACACGTGTGAAGGAAACTGACTGCTATTATTTAACACAGTCAAAAAAGTGTTGTTTTTTTTTAAAAATCTACACTACTATTACACCAGATATGAGTTGCACTGGGGTGACACTGTGACCTGGCAAGCAGGCCCTGAAACGCACACGTGTGAAGGAAATTGACTGCTATTATTTAACACAGTCAAAAAAGTGTTGTTTTTTTTAAATCTACACTAGTGTTACATCAGATATGAGTTGCACTGGGGTGACACTGTGCGCAGGCAGGCAGGCCCTGAAACGCACACGTGTGAAGGAAACTGACTGCTATTATTTAACACAGTCAAAAAAGTGTTTTTTTTTTTTTTTTAAATCTACACTACTTTTACACCAGATATGAGTTGCACTGGGGTGACACTGTGCCCTGGCAGGCAGGCGCTGAAATGCACATGTGTGAAGAAAACTGACTGCTATTATTTAACACAGTCAAAAAAGTGTTGTTTTTTTTAAATCTACACTACTGTTACACCAGATATGAGTTGCACTGGGGTGACACTGTGCCCTGGCAGGCAGGCCCTGAAACGCACACGTGTGAAGAAAACTGACTGCTATTATTTAACACAGTCAAAAAAGTGTTGTATTTTTAAATCTACACTACTGTTACACCAGATATGAGTTGCACTGGGGTGACACTGTGCCCTGGCAGGCAGGCCCTGAAACGCACACGTGTGAAGGAAACTGACTGCTATTATTTAACACAGTCAAAAAAGGGTTGTTTTTTTTAAATCTACACTACTGTTACACCAGATATGAGTTGCACTGGGGTGACACTGTGACCTGGCAAGCAGGCCCTGAAACGCACACGTGTGAAGTAAATTGACTGCTATTATTTAACACAGTCAAAAAAGTGTTTTTTTTTTTTAAATCTACACTACTGTTACACCAGATATGAGTTGCACTGGGGTGACACTGTGCCCTGGCAGGCAGGCCCTGAAACGCACATGTGTGAAGGAAACTGACTGCTATTATTTAACACAGTCAAAAAAGTGTTGTTCTTTTTTTAAATCTACACTACTGTTACACCAGATATGAGTTGCACTGGGGTGACACTGTGCCCTGGCAGGCAGGCCCTGAAATACACACGTGTGAAGGAAACTGACTGCTATTATTTAACACAGTCAAAAAAGTGTTGTTTTTTTTAAATCTACACTACTGTTACATCAAATATGAGTTGCACTGGGGTGACACTGAGTCCTGGCAGGCAGGCCCTGAAACGCACACGTGTGAAGGAAACTGACTCCTATTATTTAACACAGTCAAAAAAGTGTTTTTTTTTGTTTTTTTTAAATCTACACTACTTTTACACCAGATATGAGTTGCACTGGGGTGACACTGTGCCCTGGCAGGCAGGCGCTGAAATGCACATGTGTGAAGAAAACTGACTACTATTATTTAACACAGTCAAAAAAGTGTTGTTTTTTTTAAATCTACACTACTGTTACACCAGATATGAGTTGCACTGGGGTGACACTGTGCCCTGGCAGGCCCTGAAACGCACATGTGTGAAGGAAACTGACTGCTATTATTTAACACAGTCAAAAAAGTGTTGTTTTTTTTTAAATCTACACTACTGTTACACGAGATATGAGTTACACTGGGGTGACACTGTGCCCTGGCAGGCAGGCCCTGAAACACACACGTGTGAAGGAAACTGACTGCTATTATTTAACACAGTCAAAAAAGTGTTTTTTTTTTTTTTTAAATCTACACTACTATTACACCAGATATGAGTTGCACTGGGGTGACACTGTGACCTGGCAAGCAGGCCCTGAAACGCACACGTGTGAAGGAAATTGACTGCTATTATTTAACACAGTCAAAAAAGTGTTGTTTTTTTTAAATCTACACTAGTGTTACACCAGATATGAGTTGCACTGGGGTGACACTGTGCGCAGGCAGGCAGGCAGGCCCTGAAATGCACACGTGTGAAGGAAACTGACTGCTATTATTTAACACAGTCAAAAAAGTGTTTGTTTTTTTTAAATCTACACTACTTTTACACCAGATATGAGTTGCACTGGGGTGACACTGTGCCCTGGCAGGCAGGCCCTGAAACGCACATGAGTGAAGGAAACTGACTGCTATTATTTAACACAGTCAAAAAAGTGTTGTTTTTTTTAAATCTACACTACTGTTACATCAGATATGAGTTGCACTGGGGTGACACTGTGCCCTGGCAGGCAGGCCCTGAAACGCACACGTGTGAAGGAAACTGACTGCTATTATTTAACACAGTCAAAAAAGTGTTGTTTTTTTTTTAAATCTACACTACTGTTACACCAGATATGAGTTGCACTGGGGTGACACTGTGACCTGGCAAGTAGGCCCTGAAACGCACACGTGTGAAGGAAATTGACTGCTATTATTTAACACAGTCAAAAAAGTGTTTTTTTTTTTTTTAAATCTACACTACTGTTACACCAGATATGAGTTGCACTGGGGTGACACTGTGCCCTGGCAGGCAGGCCCTTAAACGCACACGTGTGAAGGAAACTGACTGCTATTATTTAACACAGTCAAAAAAGTGTTGTTTTTTTTTTTTTTAAATCTACACTACTTTTACACCAGATATGAGTTGCACTGGGGTGACACTGTGCCCTGGCAGGCAGGCGCTGAAATGCACATGTGTGAAGAAAACTGACTGCTATTATTTAACACAGTCAAAAAAGTGTTGTTTTTTTTAAATCTACACTACTGTTACATCAGATATGAGTTGCACTGGGGTGACACTGTGCCCTGGCAGGCAGGCCCTGAAACACACACGTGTGAAGGAAACTGACTGCTATTATTTAACACAGTCAAAAAAGTGTTTTTTTTTTTAAATCTACACTACTGTTACACCAGATATGAGTTGCACTGGGGTGACACTGTGACCTGGCAAGCCGGCCCTGAAACGCACACGTGTGTAGGAAATTGACTGCTATTATTTAACACAGTCAAAAAAGTTTTTTTTTTTTTTTAAATCTACACTACTGTTACACCAGATATGAGTTGCACTGGGGTGACACTGTGCCCTGGCAGGCAGGCCCTGAAACGCACACGTGTGAAGGAAACTGACTGCTATTATTTAACACAGTCAAAAAAGTGTTGCTTTTTTTAAATCTACACTACTGTTACACCAGATATGCGTTGCACTGGGGTGACACTGTGCCCTGGCAGGCAGGCCCTGAAATGCACACGTGTGAAGGAAACTGACTGCTATTATTTAACACAGTCAAAAAGTGTTGTTTTTTTTTAAATAAAAACAACACTTTTTTGACTGTGTTAAATAATAGCAGTCAGTTTCCTTCACACATGTGCGTTTCAGGGCCTGCCTGCCAGGGCACAGTGTCACCCCAGTGCAACTCATATTTGGTGTAACAGTAGTGTAGATTTAAAAAAAAACAACACTTTTTTGACTGTGTTAAATAATAGCAGTCAGTTTCCTTCACACATGTGCGTTTCAGGGCCTGCCTGCCAGGGCACAGTGTCACCCCAGTGCAACTCATATCTGGTGTAACAGTAGTGTAGATTTAAAAAAAACAACACTTTTTTGACTGTGTTAAATAATAGCAGTCAGTTTCCTTCACACGTGTGCGTTTCAGGGCCTGCCTGCCAGGTCACAGTGTCACCCCAGTGCAACTCATATCTGGTGGGTGTAACAGTAGTGTAGATTTAAAAAAACAACACTTTTTTGACTGTGTTTTGTAATAGCAGTCAGTTTCCTTCACACGTGTGCGTTTCAGGGTCTGCCTGCCAGGGCACAGTGTCACCCCAGTGCAACTCTTATCTGGTGTAACAGTAGTGTAGATTTAAAAAAAA
This sequence comes from Bombina bombina, assembly GCF_027579735.1. NCBI lineage: Eukaryota > Metazoa > Chordata > Amphibia > Anura > Bombinatoridae > Bombina > Bombina bombina. The sequence continues at coordinate 642,148,546 of NC_069503.1, forward strand.
AAAATAATTTTTTGACTGTGTTAAATAATAGCAGTTTCCTTCACACGTGTGCGTTTCAGGGCCTGCCTGCCAGGGCACAGTGTCACCCCAGTGCAACTCATATCTGGTGTAACAGTAGTAAAGATTTAAAAAAAAAACACTTTTTTGACTGTGTTAAATAATAGCAGTCAGTTTCCTTCACACGTGTGCGTTTCAGGGCCTGCCTGCCAGGTCACAGTGTCACCCCAGTGCAACTCATATCTGGTGTAACAGTAGTGTAGATTTAAAACAAACAACACTTTTTTGACTGTGTTAAATAATAGCAGTCAGTTTCCTTCACACGTGTGCGTTTCAGGGCCTGCCTGCCAGGGCACAGTGTCACCCCAGTGCAACTCAGGATGCGATACGCAATATTGCTGGACTGCACTAACATAAGTGAGTGACTTGATATTACAGGTCTATGGTAAAACTGATTTACCAGAGGATTAACGCAACCAACATTACTCTAGTGCAGTGTTTCTCAACCTTTTGGTAGCAAGTACCACTGGAGGCATACATTTATTTTCTATGTACCCCAACTGTAGCGCAAATATTATTGATCTTTTACATGAGCAAAAATTGAAATTTGTGTATCACTTGATTTTACAAGCTTTTATCAGATATGTTAAAGAAGTAAATATATTGGAATCAGATGTTGGTTTTATGTTTTCCCCAAATTTAATATTTGCAATTAGTGATGTCCTGAACTGTTCGCTCGCGAACGGTTCATGGCGAACTTTGGTTGTTCGCGTTCGCAGCTGCGGGCGAACACATGCAATGTTCGATCCGCCCCCTATGTGTCATCATTGCAGAAACTTTGACCCTGTATGTCACAGCCTTCTGACACATTAGAGCCAATCAGCATTAGACACTCCCTCACAGACCCTCCCCTCTTCTTGGCAGCAGCCATTTTAGACTCATAACGACCTTTCTTTGTTAGTGAGAGGACGTTTTGTGTTGCTGCTGCTGACATTATAGGGAAATAGATAGCTAGGCTAGTGTATTTAGTGTCCACTACAATACTGAAGGACTCATCTCATCTCTGCTGCAAGGACAGCACCCCAAAAAGCCCTTTTTAGGGCTATAATTCGAGCCGTTTTTTTTTTTTTCCCTTCGTATTTTTATTAGCATTTGCCTGGCTTTCTGCCTGTGTGTAAGGCTCACAGCATATGCTGTGATTACTGCCACCACTGATATCTGCCTAACAACATTAGTTTAAATTTAACCAACAAAAATTTGAAATTATTTTGCTAGTGTAATTTATTTTCATTTTCTATCTGGCCTGTGTCACACAGCATATACTCTGTTTCATTGCTCTGTGCCAGCCACCAGTAGTCATATCCGCTTATAACATTATTTAAAGTTTAAAAAAAAACTTAAATCATTTTGCTAGTGTAATCTAATGTAATTTTCTATCAGGCCTGTGTCTGTCAGGCTCACACATTTTATACTTCAGTTTTTTTCAGTCTTTTGGTTAATTGCTCTGTGCCAGGCAGCCACCCCTCATATCTGCTTCTCCCTATTTTAAATTAAAAAAAAATAAAATTATTTTTTTTTGTTAGTGTAATCTAATATCATTTTCTATCAGGCCTGTGTGTTTTGCTGACTTGCAGAGCATACTGTGTTTAATTGCTGCCCTCCCTAGTCTATGAGCCACGACTCATATGTGTTTAACCTTTTTTTAATATCCCCCCCCCAAAACAAAAACTTGAAATCATTTTTCTAGTGTAATCTAATTGTATTTTCTATCAGGCGTGTGTGTATCAGACTTACAGAGCCTACTGTTTTTAATTGCTGCCCTTCCAAGGCTATCAGCCACGACTCATATGTGCTTAACCTTTTTCTTTAAATTCCCAAAAAAATCTTTAAATCATTATGCTAGTGTAATCTAATTTTATTTTCTATCAGGCCTGTGTCTAACTGTCTATCTGACTTACAGAGCATACTGTTGTTAATTGCTGCCCTAAGTAGCAGCCAGTGCCACCATATGTGCTCTGCTTAACATTATTTTAATATTAAAATATAAACTTTTAAATTATTTTGCTAGTGTAATCTAACTTAATTTTCTATCAGGCCTGTGTTTTTGTCACTTACACAGCATACTGTGTTAAATTGCTGCCCTACCTACCAGCCACGATTCATATCTGCCAGCCTGTGTGCCAGGCCCAACTAGCTAATTAGTGCCACCAATCATAGTTGTTGTAACAGTATTGAAAACATTGTAAATCATCACTTTTTTGACTGTGAATCTGCAGTCTAGTAGTGCCATTGAATTGCAGTTCCCTCCTGCCTGCCAGCCTGTGTGCCAGGCCCAACTAGCCAACTAGTTACACCAATCCTAGTTGTTGTAACAGTATTGTTAATCTTTAAAATTACAAATTGTTAGAATGTGAATCATAAGTTTGCTTGTGCCATTGAATTGCACTTTCCTCCTGCCTGCCAGCCTTTGTGCCAGGCCCAACTAGCCAATTAGTGCCACCAATCATATTTCTTGTAACAGTATAGAAAAAATGTAAAATCATAAGTTTTTTTACTGCAAATCTTCAGTCTCCTAGTGCCATTGAATTGCAGTTTCCTCCTGCCTGCCAGCCTGTGTGCCAGGCTGACTTGCCAACTATTTACACCAATCCTAGTTGTTGTAACAGTATTGTTAATCTTTAAAATTACAAATTGTTCGATTGTGAATCATCATTTTGCTCGTGCCATTGAATTGCACTTTCCTCCTGCCTGCCAGCCTGTGTGCCAGGCCCAACTAGCCAATTACTGCCACCAATGGTATTTCTTGTAACAGTATAGAAAAAATTTAAAATCATAAGGTTTTTGACTGCAAATCTTCAGTCTCCTATTGCCATTGAATTGCAATTTCCTCCTGCCTGCCAGCCTGTGTGCCAGGCCTAACTAGCCAATTAGTGCCACCAATCATAGTTGTTGTAACAGTATTGTTAATATTTTAAAATAAACATTGTTTGATTGTGAATCATCAGTTATCTTGTGCCATTGAATTGCAGTTTCCTCCTGCCTGCCAGCCTGTTTGCCAGGCCCAACTAGCCAATTACTGCCACCAATCATATTTCTTGTAACAGTATAGAAAAAAATTAAAATCATAAGTTTTTTGACTGCAAATCTTCATTCTCCTAGTGCCATTGAATTGCAGTTTCCTCCTGCCTGCCAGCCTGTGTTCCAGGCCCAACTAGCCAATTAGTGCCACCAATCTTAGTTGTTATAACAGTATTGAAAAAATTGTAAATCATCACTTTTTTGACTGTGAATCTGTAGTCTAGTAGTGCCATTGAATTGCAGTTCCCTCCTGCCTGCCAGCCTGTGTGCCAGGCCGACTTGCCAACTAGTTACACCAATCATATTTGTTGTCACAGTATTGTTAATATTTAAAATTAAAAATTGTTTGATTGTTATTCTGAATCATCAGTTTCCTCGTGCCATTGAATTGCACTTTCCTCCTGCCTGCCAGCCTGTGTGCCAGGCCCAACTAGCCAATTAATGCCACCCATCAATCATATTTCTTTTAACAGTATTGAAAAAATTGTAAATCATCACGGTTTTGACTGTGAATCTGCAGTCTACTAGTGCCCTTGAATTGCATTTTCCTCCTGCCTGCCAGCCTGTGTGCCAGGCCCAACTAGCCAATTAATGCCACCCATCAATCATATTTCTTTTAACAGTATTGAAAAAATTGTAAATCATCACTGTTTTGACTGTGAATCTGCAGTCTACTATTGCCCTTGAATTTCATTTTCCTCCTGCCTGTCAGCCTGTGTGCCATGCCGACTTGCCAATTAGTGCCACCCATCATATTTCTTTTAACAGTATTGAAAAAATTGTAAATCATCACTGTTTTGACTGTAAATCTGCAGTCTACTAGTGCCCTTGAATTGCATTTTCCTCCTGCCTGCCAGCCTGTGTGCCAGGCCGACTTGCCAACTAGTTAAACCAATCATATTTGTTGTCACAGTATTGTTAATATTTAAAATTAAAAATTGTTTGATTGTTATTCTGAATCATCAGTTTGCTCGTGCCATTGAATAGCACTTTCCTCCTGCCTGCCAGCCTGTGTGCCAGGCCCAACTAGCCAATTAGTGCCACCCATCATATTTCTTTTAACAGTCTTGAAAAAATTGTAAATCATCACTGTTTTGACTGTGAATCTGCAGTCTACTATTGCCCTTGAATTTCATTTTCCTCCTGCCTGTCAGCCTGTGTGCCAGGCTGACTTGCCAACTAGTTACACCAATCATAATTGTTGTAAAAGTATTGTTAATATTTAAAATTAAAATTTGTTTGATTGTTATTCTGAATCATTAGTTTGCTCGTGCCATTGAATTGCACTTTTCTCCTGCCTGCCAGCCTGCCTGCCAGGCCCAACTTCTCAATTAGTGCCACCAATCATAATTCTTGTAACAGTCTTGAAAAAATTGTAAATCATTACTGTTTTGACTGTGAATCTGCAGTCTACTAGTGCCCTTGAATTGCATTTTCCTCCTGCCTGCCAGCCTGTGTGCCAGGCCCAACTAGCCAATTAGTGCCACCAATCATATTTCTTGTAAAAGTATTGATAAAAATTTAAATCATAACTGTTTTGACTGTGCATCTTCAGTCTCCTAGTGCCATTGAATTGCAGTTGCCTGCCTGCCTGCCAGCGTGTGTGCCAGGCCCACTTGCCGTTTCCAACTAGTGGCACCAATCATATTTATTCTAACAGTATTGTCAATTTTTTTTCCTTTCTCCCAGCGTGTGTGCCAGACAGACCCATTTGCCAACTATTGCCAACAATCATATTTGTTGTCACAGTACTTCTAATATTTAAAAAAATTACAATCTGTGACTTTTAAACATCTGTCTTTTTTTGGTTGTCAGTCTCACAGCGTATACTGTGCCCACTTGCCCAGTGCCACCACTCATAATTTGTATAATAGTATTGTCAGTGTCCATTTTAAAAAAAATTACAGGCAGAGGCAGGCCACCCCGCAGGTTCTGTGGTCGTGGTCGTGGTGCTGTGATTCCTTTAGACCCTACAAATATGCACATTGTTCAGACGCCGGGTGCCAGGGGGGATGCGAAAAGTTCTGAGGAGGACCTAGTTGAATGGCTAACACAGGACACCAAATCTTCTACAGCTTCCGCTCCTAGTCCTCCTAACCTTGACGCACCATCTACGTCCAGCTGTGCTTTGGGCAGGTCTCAAGTGACCAGTGCCACTCACCCGCCTGTCACCACCACCAACACTAGCACCACAGCTGCTTCACTTTATCTGTCACAGGAGTTATTGACACATCAGTTGGAAGAAATGAATGATGCGCAACCATCATTGACAGAGGATGTAGATAACAGTGATATGTCTCAGTCAGGCAGCATTACAGACATGGAGGTACGGTGTGATGATGTTGTACCCGCTGCTGCTTCCTTTCTTGATGTGTCAGATACAAGTGAAGCGGTTGATGATGATGTGTCGGTGGATGTCACATGGGTGCCTGCTAGAAGAGAAGAAGAAGAGGGGGAAAGTTCAGATGGGGAGATAGAGAGGAGGAGGAGGAGACGAGTTGGAAGCAGGGGGAGGTCATCGCAAGGAGATAGTGGCACAGTCAGACAGCATGTATCGGCACCCGGGGTCAGCCAGACAGCACGTAGACGCCCATCAACGCATGCTGTTGCCACCACCAGAATGCCGTCATCGGAGAGCTCAGCAGTGTGGCATTTTTTTTGCGTGTCTGCCTCTGACAACAGCGATGCCATTTGCAACCTTTGCCAAAAGAAACTGAGTCTTGGGAAGTCCAACACCCACCTAGGTACAACTGCTTTGCGAAGGCACAAAGTCTCCCATCACAAATGCCGATGGGAAGAACACATGAGTAGAAGCAGCACACAAAGTGAAAGCCGCCCTCCTCCTCCTGCTCCAGCATCTTCAGCCACGTCAACCACTGCTGTCCTCATTGCCCCCTCTCAACCATACTCCACTGAGTCTCTCTTACGTAGCAGTTACTTGTCATCTGCCCACAGTCAGCTGTCTGTCAAGGACATGTTTGAGCGTAAGAAGCCAATTTCTCAATGTCACCCCCTTGCCCAGCGTCTGACAGCTGGCTTGTCTGAACTCTTAGCCATCTTTTACCATACAAGCTGGTGGAGTCTGATGCTTTCAAAAAATTTGTATCTATTGGGACACCACAGTGGAAGGTACCTGGCAGAAATTTCTTTTCACAAAAGGCAATCCCAAACCTGTACTCTGTTGTTCGAAAGGAAGTTATGGCATGTCTGACACACAGCATTGGGGCAAGGGTCCATATGACCAATGATAGCTGGTCTGCAAAGCATATATCACCTACACTGCGCATTGGGTAAACCTGCTGACGTCTGACAAGCATGGAATGCGTGGCTCTACAGAAGAGTTGGTGGCACCACCACGACTTGCAGGCAGGCCTGCTGCTACCTCCTCTACTCCTCCTACTCCATCCTCTTCCATAACCTCATCCTCGGCTGAGTCCTCTTCTCCTTCTGCATCTTGCTCCACATCTATGGCACCCCCCAGCTCCCCAGGTACTATGCTACATCCCGGGAACGGCAGTGTCACGCCGTCTTGGGGCTGACTTGCCTGAAAGCGAAGAGTCACACCGCACCAGCACTCCTGACCGCCCTGAATGCACAGTTGGATCAGTGGCTGACTCGGCACCAACTGGAGATTGGCAAAGTCATTTCTGACAATGGAAGTAATTTGGTGGCGGCATTGAAAGTGGGCAAGTTGACACATGTGCCGTGCATGGCACATGTGTGTAATCTGATTGTACAATGATTTTTCCATAAGTACCCAGGCTTACAGGACGTCCTGAAGCAGGCCAGGAAGGCGTGTGGCCATTTCAGGCGTTTCTACACGGCCATGGCGCACTTGTCCGATATCCAGCATCGAAACAACCTGCCAGTGAGGCGCTTGATTTGCGACAGCCCTACACAGTGGAATTCAACACTCCTAATGTTTGACCACCTACTTCAACAAGAAAAAGCTGTTAATGAGTATTTGTATGACCGGGGTGCTAGGACAGCCTCTGGGGAGCTGGGGATTTTTTTGCCAAATTACTGGACGCTCATGCGCAATGCCTGTAGGCTCATGCATCCTTTTGTGGAGGTGACAAACCTTGTCAGTTGCACCGAAGGCAACATAAGCGACATCATACCATTTTTTTTCTTCCTGGAGTGTGCCCTGTGCAGAGTGCTGGATCAGGCCGTAGATGAGCGTGAAGAGGAAGAGGAAGAGTTGTGGTGTCCATCACCCCCACAAACAGCCTTATCAGCATCACTTGCTGGACCTGCGGCAATGCAAGAAGAGGATTGTGAGGAAGAGGAGTCAGAGGAGGAATGTGGCTTTGAGAAGGAGGAGGAAGACCGAGCACAACAGGCATCCCAGGGTGCTCGTTGTTGTCACCTCTCTGGTACCCGTGGTGTTGTACCCTCAGTGAGATCAGTGAGGAAGAGGAACGGGACATGATTAGCTCGGCATCCAAACTTGTTCAAATGGGTTCTTTCATGCTATCGTGCCTGTTGAGGGACCCTCGTATAAAAAAGCTGAAGGAGAACGACCTGTACTGGGTGTCCATGCTCCTCGACCCACGGTATAAGCATAAAGTGCCTGAAATGTTACCAAATTACCGCAAGTCGGAAAGGATGGAGCATTTTAAAAATAAATTAAAAAATATGCTTTACACAGGGTATAAGGGTGATGTCACAGCACAACGGGAATGTAACAGGGGAAGAGATGAAAGTAATCCTCCTCCTCCTCCTACCACGACCATGGCGGCAAGGACAGGATGCTTTCCTGACGTCTTGTTGATGGAGGACATGCGAACCTTTTTAACTCCCATGCATCCCCAGAGCCTTTCGGGATCCAGCCTCAGAGAAAGACTCAACCGACAGGTAGCAGACTACCTAGCATTAACTGTGGATCTCGACACTCTCAGGAGCAATGGACCCCTTGACTACTGGGTGTGCAGGCTTGACTTGTGGCCTGAGCTATCCCAATTTGCAATGGAACTTCTGGCCTGCCCCGCTTCAAGTGTCCTGTCTGAAAGGACCTTCAGTGCTGCAGGAGGTTTTGTCACTGAGAAGAGAAGTCGCCTAGGTAAAAAAAGCCTTGACTATGTCACTTTTATTAAAATGAATGAGGGATGGATCCCGAAGAGACTGACATTGGGCGATACATTTGAGTAAAAAAAGCCTGATGATGAGATGAGCTGGCTTGGGCTACAACTGGTACACACGCTGGCTTTTTTTTTTTTATAATGCAGGATGACTTGCTTGACTTATCCGCCAACAACTAGTGTTCAAGCCACAAGCTTTTAGGGCACTTTCTAAATGTTTTACAAACATCAATTTTTCTGGCCACTGCTACAGCAGTGGCTACAACAATACCCAATTTTTCAGTCATTTCTACATGCCTAATTTTTCTGGCCTCTGCTGCATCTCTGTGGGTACAAAACTCAAATAAAAAAAATAAGGCACATAACACTAGTGATTAAACTGTTACGAATTGTACAACTTTACACACCACTCATATCTGGTGGACCATTAAATTGCACACGCAGTGCCCCAAATGTGAAGGAGGAGGACCGACCAAGCATCTTTATCCGTCTCTTGGTTGCTCAAAATTATCTCCGGGTTCCATCGATGCCATACCTGTACTCTATTGTGCAAAAGGGTGGCATATGTGGTGTTTCATGCTGTTGTGCCTGTTGCGGGTCGTGGCCCATGGTATAAAAAGGCTGAAGGAGAGCGACCTGTAATGGTTGTCCAAGCACATTTTTTGAAAAATGTTCCCGGTTCCTCTCAATTAGCTCCGGGTTCCTAAAATCAATGGCATACCTGTACTCAATTGTGCAAAAGGATGACATATGTGGTGGTGTTTCCTGCAGTTGTTTCTGTTGAGGGTGCTGGACCCTCTTATAAAAAGGCTGAAGGAGAATGACCTGTACTGTGTGTCCAAGCATGGTTTTTTGGCCAATTTCACATTTCCAAAAAATTATCACTGGGTTTCTAAAATCAATGCCGTACCTGTACTCTATTGTTCAAAAGGATGCCATATGTCCTCTTTCCTGCTGTTGTTTTTGTTGAGGGTCCTGGACCCTCTTTTAAAAAGGCTGAAGTAGAAAGAAGTGTCCTGGGTGTCCAATAATTTTTTTGGTTAAATTTCCCGGTTGCAACAAATTATCTCCGGGTTTATAAAATTAATGCTGTACCTGTACTCTATTGTTCAAAAGGATGCCATATGTCCTCTTTCCTGCTGTTGTTTCTGTTTAGGGTCCTGGACCCTCTTATAAAAAGGCCGAAGTTGAAAGAAGTGTACTGGCTGTCCAATCAATGATTTTTTCTATTTCCCGTTTCATAAAAATTATCTCCGGGTTTCTAAAATCAATGCTGTACCTGTACTCTACTGTTCAAAAGGATGCCATATGTCCGCTTTCCTGCTGTTGTTTCATATGAGGGTCCTGGAGCCTCTTATAAAAAGGCTGAAGTAGAAAGAATTGTACTGGGTGTCCAATCATTTTTTGGTTCAATTTCACGGTTGCAACAAATTATCTCATGGTTTCTAAAATCAATGCCTTCCCTGTAATCTATTGTTCAAAAGGATGCCATATGTCCTCTTTCCTGCTGTTGTTTCTGTTGAGGGTCCAGGACACTCTTATAAAAAGCTGAAGTATATAGAAGTGTACTGGTGTCCAATCATGTTTTTTGGTTCAATTTCCCGGTTGCAAGCAATTATCTCCAGGTTTCTAAAATCAATGCTTTACCTGTACTCTCTTGTTCAAAAGGATGCCATCTGTCCTCTTTCCTGCTGTTGTTTCTGTTGAGGGTCCTGGACCCTCTTATAAAAAGGCCAAAGGAGAAAGAAGTGTACTGGGTGTCCTGTCCAATCAATGTTTTTTTCTATTTCACGTTTCCTAACAATTTTCTCTGGGTTTCTAAAATCAATGTCTTACCTGTATCTATTGTTCCAAAGGATGCCATATGTCCTCTTTCATGCTGTTGTTTCAATTAAGGGTCATGGACCCTCTTCTAAAAAGGACTAAGGGTAAAGCAGTGTACTGGGTGTCCTGTCCAATGTTGTTTTCTATTTCACGTTTCCTAAAAATTTTCTCTGGGTTTCTAAAATCAATGCTTTACCTGTACTCTATTGTTCAAAAGGATGCCATATGTCCTCTTTCTTTCTGTTGTTTTGGTTGAGGGTCCTGGACTCTCTTCTAAAAAGGCCTAAGGAGAAAGAAGTGTACTGGGTGTCCAATCAATGTTTTTTTCTATTTCCCATTTGCCCAAAATTATCTCTGGGTTTCTAAAATCAATGCCTTACCTGTAATCTATTGTTCAAAAGGATGCCATATGTCCTCTTTCCTGCTGGTGTTTTGCTTGAGGGTCCTGGACCCTCTTCTAAAAAGGCCTACGGATAAAGAAGTGTACTGGGTGTCCAATCAATGTTTTTTTCTATTTCCCGGTTGCAACAAATTATCTCTGGGTTTCTAAAATCAATGCCTTACCTGTAATCTATTGTTCAAAAGGATGCCATATGTCCTCTTTCCTGCTGGTGTTTTGTTTGAGGGTCCTGGACCCTCTTCATAAAAGGCCTAAGGATAAAGAAGTGTACTGGGTGTCCAATCAATGTTTTTTTCGATTTTCCAGTTGCCAAAAATTATCTTTGGGTTTCTACAATCAATGCCTTACCTGTAATCTATTGTTCAAAAAGATGCCATATGTCCTCTTTCCTGCTGGTGTTTTGTTTGAGGGTCCTGGACCCTCTTCTAAAAAGGCATAAGGATATTAAAGAAGTGTACTGGGCGTCCAATCAATGTTTTTTTTCGATTTCCCGGTTGCAACAAATTATCTCTGGGTTTCTAAAATCAATGCCTTACCTGTAATCTATTGTTCAAAAGGATGCCATATGTCCTCTTTCCTGTTGGTGTTTTGCTTGACGGTCCTGGACCCTCTTCTCAAAAGCCTAAGGATAAAGACGTGTACTGGGTGTCTAATCAATGTTTTTTTTCTATTTCCTGGTTGCAACAAATTATCTTTGGGTTTCTACAATCAATGCCTTACCTGTAATCTATTGTTCAAAAGGATGCCATATGTCCTCTTTCCTGCTGTTGTTTTGGTTGAGGGTCCTGGACCCTCTTCTAAAAAGGCCTAAGGAGAAAGAAGTGTACTGGGTGTCCAATCAATGTTTTTTTCTATTTCACAGTTGCAAAAATTTTTCTCTGGGTTTCTAAAATCAACGCCTTACCTATAATCTATTGTTCAAAAGGATGCCATATTTCCACTTTCCTGCTGATGTTTCGGTTGAGGTGCTGGACCCTCTTCTAAAAAGGCCTAAGGATAAAGAAGTGTACTGGGTGTCCAATCAATGTTTTTTTAGATTTCCCAGTTGCAACAAATTATCTCTGGGTTTCTAAAATCTATGCCTTACCTGTAATCTATTGTTCAAAAGGATGCCATATGTCATCTTTCCTGCTTGTGTTTTTCTTGAGGGTCCTGGACCCTCTTCTAAAAAGGCCTAAGGATAAAGAAATGTACTGGGTGTCCAATCAATGTTTTTTTCTATTTCCCGGTTGCAACAAATTATCTCTGGGTTTCTAAAATCAATGCCTTAGCTGTAATCTATTGTTCAAAAGGATGCCATATGTCCTCTTTCCTGCTGGTGGATGCTTTTGTCCAATTGTATTGTATCACTGATTTTTTAAGAATGCATTCACCTGCATGACACCTATGGCTATGATTACGGCTGCGTGCCGAAACATGTAAGCTTTGGTGTCACGCTCACACACACCTATCTTGTATGCTGTCTTCTAGCCTATTTGGCGTTTTAACTGAGCCCAATAAAAGTTGGATTTTATTTTGAACTAAAGCTGGATCCTGCCCTTCTTTGTGACTTTTTCGCTTTTGCACCAGCACTTGGATCTGCTTAGCCTCTGTGTATTAGTAACCTGTTGTTAAACCCGGGTGAAGAGTGAGCACCGCCCCCCGACTGGAGATTCCCGTCACGTCACGACTGACGTCAGAGGACGCGCTTGGCAAGACAGGAACGCTGCTAAAGCCGCATGTGAGTGCCGGATGTCTTTTGGAGCTATTAGCCCATCGATATACCTTAGATCGTGACTGTGTAGGTCCTCCGGCAGCCCAGAACTCTGACACAGAAGGTTCGTTAAGAAGGGGGCGACTGGAGCTCATATGGGGTAAGTCCCGGACACAACACGAAAAATTATGCATATTTGCTTGCATCGTAGTTTGCATATTTGAAGAGTATCTCCCACTAAACTTTTATCGTTGTCATTTGGGGTATTACTGGTGATACCCAGGGAGACTCCTCACTGCAGTTACAAACACAGGGGCTATATTATTACTATTGAAAACATATTGCTATTCTACTTGGGCTGTGAATATTTAAATCAGCACAGATTTGAAATGGAAGAAACGGCACCACAATATTTCTCCCTGAGACCTGCTACTGCACGTAGTAATAGTTCCACAGAATGTGAAAAAATATTTTCTGAGGATAAGGGGACACTCTCACTTAGCACTTTATTTGAAACTATGGAGACTCTCTTGTTCAAAGAAACAAAAGCACAGTGGGACATTTGGACATTCCAATCATATCTTAAAGCACAAATGATTCCCAGAGGACTGAGAATCTTCAAATTTCCCACCTTTGATGTTGATACTACGGACACAGAATTTGTTGATAAATGGAATGCAGTGTTATCAGAATGTTCATGTCAATTAATGTTATTATTGATACAATATAGGACACAACATTTGAATGATGTTAAACATGAAATAGATGCACTTCAGATAGAGCTTAATAATAGAAGTGCTGACCCTGACTTTGCTAAATTTGATAAGATTTTACAAGAGTCTTTGGCCCGTGGTAAGCAAATTATAATGGAGAACAAACATACCAAGTTTGTACGTGACAAAACAGACTATCAGAAAAATTCAGTCTATATTTGGAACAAAAAGCAACGCTCCAACTATAGACGAAGCTTACCACAGAACCAAAACCGTAGGGGTAACCGTAGGCATCGAAGGGGTCACCGCAAACAAGTTAGCTTTTCTGATAGCGATACAGACAGATCTTCAGATGAATATAATTCAGGTGGAGATAATGAAATAGACATAGTAACTCAGACAAATACCATCTCTAACACACAACAGGGCATTCTTAAGGCTCCTATAGGGCCCAATTGCTCTAATGTCTCTAATGCATCTAACACTCTCAATACTGTATCCACTAATTTAACACCACAAACAGTGAGATCTAAAGATAAAAATTCTAACGCTAAATATACCCCTACTAATAGATCAAATGAACAAATGAGTGCACATGCTGTGAATGTAGGGACCCAAGACATGACATTACTAAATCAGGTTTTTCCCATGGACCCACCATTACAGGGCATAGGGGGGACAACACACAACAATCAAGAGAGGTACCCAGTACGGGGCAACCGCACGCAGACCAAATACAAATAAATAGTGTGGTTAACTTATCTTCAGTTACACTGACTAATGATCAAATAGATGTACTATCCCTAGGCCTAGGTTTTGCACCTACTACAAACTTCAACATCTTTCAGACACTAATAGATATTAATAAGTTTGTGAGGAACATCACATTAAAGAAACACTTTGCAGATGCCCCACATGAAAACGTTAACCTTGAACCAGATAGAGTTCACACTGCACCCAACATAGGTATAAACACCTTTTCAGAAATTTGTGATCTCATATCCCTCAAAAAACTTGCCACAGAGGACAACAGTGTCCCTGGAACACTCAATAGGGCGTTATCATTCAAAAATAAATCTACCTTCTACCCGATACAAAATAGAGGGCCAATAATAGAGACATTTCATTCACGAGTAGAATCAGATTTGCAGAAATTAAAAGAAACCACAGATAGAACAACTAACAACTTAACCAATAGACAATCTGAAGCACTAAGGTCATTACAACAACAACCAGATCTGGTAATTCGTCCATCAGATAAGGGGGGCACTATTGTAGTCCTAGATAGGAAAGACTATATATCAGAGGCTCTTAGACAGCTAAGTAATCCTTCAGATTACTCGCTCCTACTAAGGAATCCAACTAATGAGTACAAGAAATTGTTGTTTGATATTTTGGATGATGGCGTTGAACACGGTTTTATAGATGAAAATACAGCTGACTATCTTTATGTCAAATATCCTAAGATCCCAGTGTTTCATATGTTCCCTAAGGTCCACAAATCTCTCACTAACGTAAAGGGTCGCCCAATAGTTAGTGGTATAGATTCTATATTTGAAAGATTGTCCCAGTGGCTTGATGCCATCCTACAGCCATTGGTCAACCAATTACCTACATATACTAGAGATTCAAAACACGTACTCAATCTTCTAACTGACATCAATTGGCAAAGCAATTACCACTGGCTTTCAGTAGATGTGGTCTCTCTATATTCAAGAATACCACACCACAGGGGCATAGAGGCAGTTAGATATTTTCTCACTACACATACTGAATATACATCTGATTTTCAAAAATATGTTCTAAGAATTTTAGAGTTTCTATTGACTCATAATTTCTTTACCTTTGAAGGGCAATACTATGTGCAAAAATGCGGTACGGCCATGGGGGCGAAATACGCCCCCTCCTATGCAAACCTATTTCTTGGCAAATGGGAGCTAGACAACATCTTTGACCATAGCAACCCATACAGATCATATATTTATTTTTTTAAACGCTATATTGATGATCTCCTTTTTATTTGGTCAGGTTCACCTGCAGACATTATAAGTTTCATTGAGATGATTAATAATAACAATCTGAACTTAAGTTTCACCTACACTACAGATTCTATATGTATCAACTATTTAGACTTAAGCCTCACTGGGGAAAGCAGTGGTAAAATCACCTCTAAAGTATACCGTAAGCCCATTTCAGGCAACACACTTCTGCATGCCTCCAGTTGCCACCCTAAGAACACATCTTATGCTGTTGCTAAAGGCCAGTTTACCAGGCTTAAGAGGAATTGTAGCAACACTGCAGACTATGTACATGAGGCTGAGTGTCTAGAAAAGAGACTCAAAGATAGAAAATATGCCCGTAGACATATCAAACAAGCTAGACTAGCTGTTGATAAGCTGGATAGGGACCAACTTCTGGTAGACAAACCCAAAACCACACATAATGACTTTAAAGGTGTACACTTTGTGACAACTTTTAGCACACAGTATCCCCAGATCTGTAATATAGTTAGGAAACATTTTCCTCTACTGGCAGCTGACGATAAGCTGGTAGAAACCGTAAAACAAGGGGTTAGGTGCTCTTATAAAAAAAGTCCTACATTGGCATCCATTCTGTCCCCAACAGAATTAAAACAGACATCACGACACAATAGTTCCTGGTTACAACACTCAGGTATGTTTAAATGTGGGCACAGAAAGTGCAAACCCTGCGATTTTGTCTGGGTTACAAAAGAATTTACCTCTACAATAACAGGTCAGACATACCCCATCAAATCCTGCCTTAATTGCCAAAGCACTGATGTCATATATGTCATCGTATGCACTATGTGCAGGGTCCAATATGTAGGGTTAACCTCTAGGGATATAAATTCCCGTATTAGAGAACACTTCTCAACTATCACTAAAGGTACATCCAGTACACCTCTGGTTCAACATTTTGCTACCAAACATAGTTGTAGCTTGAACTCTCTCAGATGGGTGGCAATTGAACAAGCCAAGGTGCCCAAGAGAGGAGGCAACCTTGAAACTATACTTGCGAAAAGAGAAGTGTATTGGATCTACACTTTGAGAACAAGGTTACCTTTAGGATTAAATTCGAGATACGATTTAATCAACTTTTGGGAATAGCATTGGTGTCTCTCCTGATACTATACTTGCCACATATACCTTTATTCAGCTGTAAATGACATGTGACACGTTTCATTTATTAGGATAACATGTTGAATATAAGTATAATACATACAGTGAACTTATTTACATATCTCATATTTCACCATCCTTTTACATACTCAACTTATACATTTAGCTTAGTGCTTTTTGTATTTGGTATTTTGAACTTCCATTTCTGTTTTTTATTTTTATTTTTATTTTTCCCCTATCTTCTATTTCCCTTATACTATATTTAATATATGGGATCTATACATTTCTACATTTCTGTGGTTCTATACAGATTATAGCAGAGATATGTTACACACATGAGCATAAATGCTAGAATATTTATTCAGCAATAACACAGGGCAGATTAAAGTTCCTCTCTCCCTGAAAGTGCTCATCTGTTTGTAACATTTCTGTGGTACAATAATATTTCCCCAACAGGGAATATTAAAAAAGTTATAAATATATAAATTAAATTGAATTCATTTGATAGAATATTACCTACATTATTTTGTTACATATAGCTTATAGGTATTAAATTTAGTAGTGGTCTTTAGAAATTTTAGAACTAACGTTTTTATGTATAGAATATTCATTACATAATTTGTTTTATATGTTTGCTTACCAGACCACTCTACTTTGAGTACTATAATTTTTCACTAACATAATAATTCCCTAATGTGTACCAAATAGCAAGTGTACTACTGTTGTTAAGTCCAGGGAACAAAGAGTTAATAATTCTTCAAATTTGTGGAGTGTGGGCGTGCTTTGTATATACCTTTTGTCCAATTGTATTGTATCACTGATTTTTTAAGAATGCATTCACCTACATGACACCTATGGCTATGATTACGGCTGCGTGCCGAAACATGTAAGCTTTGGTGTCACGCTCACACACACTTATCTTGTATGCTGTCTTCTAGCCTATTTGGCGTTTTAACTGAGCCCAATAAAAGTTGGATTTTATTTTGAACTAAAGCTGGATCCTGCCCTTCTTTGTGACTTTTTCTAAAATCAATGCCTTACCTGTAATCTATTGTTCAAAAGGATGCCATATGTCCTCTTTCCTGTTGGTGTTTTGCTTGAGGGTCCTGGACCCTCTTCTCAAAGGCCTAAGGATAAAGAAGTGTACTGGTTGTCCAATCAATGTTTTTTTTCTATTTCCCGGTTGCAACAAATTATCTCTTGGTTTCTAAAATCAATGCCTTACCTGTAATCTATTGTTCAAAAGGATGCCATATGTCCTCTTTCCTGCTGGTGTTTTGTTTGAGGGTCCTGGACCCTCTTCATAAAAGGCCTAAGGATAAAGAAGTGTACTGGGTGTCCAATCAATGTTTTTTTCTATTTCCCAGTTGCCAAAAATTATCTCTGGGTTTCTACAATTAATGCCTTACCTGTACTCTATTGTTCAAAAAATGCCATATGTCCTCTTTCCTGCTGTTAAAGGCCTAAGGATAAAGAAGTGTACTGGGTGTCCAATCAAAGTTTTTTTAGATTTCCCAGTTGCAACAAATTATCTCTTGGTTTCTAAAATCAACGCTTTACCTGTAATCTATTGTTCAAAAGGATGCCATATGTCATCTTTCCTGCTGGTGTTTTGTTTGAGGGTCCTGGACCCTCTTCTAAAAAGGCATAAGGATATTAAAGAAGTGTACTGGGTGTCCAATCAATGTTTTTTTAGATTTCCCAGTTGCAACAAATTATCTCTGGGTTTCTAAAATCAATGCCTTACCTGTAATCTATTGTTCAAAAGGATGCCATATGTCATCTTTCCTGCTGGTGTTTTGCTTGAGGGTCCTGGACCCTCTTCTAAAAAGGCCTAAGGATAAAGAAATGTACTGGGTGTCCAATCAATGTTTTTTTCGATTTCCCGGTTGCAACAAATTATCTCTCAGTTTCTAAAATCAATGCCTTACCTGTAATCTATTGTTCAAAAGGATGCCATATGTCCTCTTTCCTGCTGGTGTTTTGTTTGAGGGTCCTGGACCCTCTTCATAAAAGGCCTAAGGATAAAGAAGTGTACTGGGTGTCCAATCAATGTTTTTTTTTATTTTCCAGTTGCCAAAAATTATCTTTGGGTTTCTACAATCAATGCCTTACCTGTAATCTATTGTTCAAAAGGATGCCATATGTCCTCTTTCCTGCTGGTGTTTTGTTTGAGGGTCCTGGACCCTATTCTAAAAAGGCATAAGGATATTAAAGAAGTGTACTGGGCGTCCAATCAATTTTTTTTTTCGATTTCCCGGTTGCAACAAATTATCTCTGGGTTTCTAAAATCAATGCCTTACCTGTAATCTATTGTTCAAAAGGATGCAATATGTCCTCTTTCCTGTTGGTGTTTTGCTTGAGGGTCCTGGACCCTCTTCATAAAAGGTCTAAGGATAAAGAAGTGTACTGGGTGTCCAATCAATGTTTTTTTTTTATTTCCCAGTTGCCAAAAATTATCTTTGGGTTTCTACAATCAATGCCTTACCTGCAATATATTGTTCAAAAGGATGCCATATGTCCTCTTTCCTGCTGGTGTTTTGTTTGAGGGTCCTGGACCCTCTTCTAAAAAGGCATAAGGATATTAAAGAAGTGTACTGGGCGTCCAATCAATGTTTTTTTTTCGATTTCCCGGTTGCAACAAATTATTTCTGGGTTTCTAAAATCAATGCCTTACCTGTAATCTATTGTTCAAAAGGATGCCATATGTCCTCTTTCCTGTTGGTGTTTTGCTTGAGGGTCCTGGACCCTCTTCTCAAAGGCCTAAGGATAAAGAAGTGTACTGGTTGTCCAATCAATGTTTTTTTTCTATTTCCCGGTTGCAACAAATTATCTCTTGGTTTCTAAAATCAATGCCTTACCTGTAATCTATTGTTCAAAAGGATGCCATATGTCCTCTTTCCTGCTGGTGTTTTGTTTGAGGGTCCTGGACCCTCTTCATAAAAGGCCTAAGGATAAAGAAGTGTACTGGGTGTCCAATCAATGTTTTTTTCTATTTCCCAGTTGTCAAAAATTATCTCTGGGTTTCTACAATTAATGCCTTACCTGTACTCTATTGTTCAAAAAATGCCATATGTCCTCTTTCCTGCTGTTGTTTTGTTTGAGGGTCCTGGACCCTCTTCTAAAAAGGCATAAGGAGAAAGAAGTGTACTGGGTTTCCAATCAATGTTTTTTTCTATTTCACAGTTGCAAAAATTTTTCTCTTGGTTTCTAAAATCAACGCCTTACCTGTAATCTATTGTTCAAAAGGATGCCATATTTCCACTTTCCTGCTGGTGTTTCGGTTGAGGGTCCTGGACCCTCTTCTAAAAAGGCCTAAGGATAAAGAAGTGTACTGGGTGTCCAATCAAAGTTTTTTTAGATTTCCCAGTTGCAACAAATTATCTCTGGGTTTCTAAAATCAATGCCTTACCTGTAATCTATTGTTCAAAAGGATGCCATATGTCATCTTTCCTGCTGGTGTTTTGCTTGAGGGTCCTGGACCCTCTTCTAAAAAGGCCTAAGGATAAAGAAGTGTACTGGGTGTCCAATCAATGTTTTTTTCTATTTCCCGGTTGCAACAAATTATCTCTGGGTTTCTAAAATCAATGCCTTCCCTGTAATCTATTGTTCAAAAGGATGCCATATGTCCTCTTTCCTGCTGGTGTTTTGTTTGAGGGTCCTGGACCCTCTTCTAAAAAGGCCTATGGATATTAAAGAAGTGTACTGGGTGTTCAATCAATGTTTTTTTCGATTTCCCCGTTGCAACAAATTATCTCTGGGTTTCTAAAATCAATGCCTTACCTGTAATCTATTGTTCAAAAGGATGCCATATGTCCTCTTTCCTGTTGGTGTTTTGCTTGAGGGTCCTGGACCCTCTTCTCAAAGGCCTAAGGATAAAGAAGTGTACTGGGTGTCCAATACATGTTTTTTTCTATTTCCCGGTTGCAACAAATTATCTCTGGGTTTCTAAAATCAATGCCTTACCTGTAATCTATTGTTCAAAAGGATGCCATATGTCCTCTTTCCTGCTGGTGTTTTGTTTGAGGGTCCTGGACCCTCTTCATAAAAGGCCTAAAGATAAAGAAGTGTACTGGGTGTCCAATCAATGTTTTTTTCGATTTCCCAGTTGCCAAAAATTATCTCTGGGTTTCTACAATCAATACCTTACCTGTACTCTATTGTTCAAAAAGATGCCATATGTCCTCTTTCCTGCTGGTGTTTTGTTTGAGGGTCCTGGACCCTCTTCTAAAAAGGCCTAAAGATAAAGAAGTGTACTGGGTGTCCAATCAATGTTTTTTTTTTATTTCCCATTTGCCAAAAATTATCTCTGGGTTTCTAAAATCAATGACTTACCTGTAATCTATTGTTCAAAAGGATGCCATATGTCCTCTTTCCTGCTGGTGTTTTGTTTGAGGGTCCTGGACCCTCTTCATAAAAGGCCTAAGGATAAAGAAGTGTACTGGGTGTCCAATCAATGTTTTTATCGATTTCCCAGTTGCAAAAAATTATCCCTGGGTTTTTAAAATCAATGCCTTACCTGTAATCTATTGTTCAAAAGGATGCCACATGTCCTCTTTCCTGCTGGTGTTTTGTTTGAGGGTCCTGGACCCTCTTCTAAAAAGGCCTAAGGATAAAGAAGTGTACTGTGTTTCCAATAAATGTTTTTTTCGATTTCCCAGTTGCCAAAAATTATCTTTGGGTTTCTACAATCAATGCCTTACCTGAAATCTATTGTTCAAAAGGATGCCATATGTCCTCTTTCCTGCTGGTGCTTTGTTTGAGGGTCCTGGACCCTCTTCTAAAAAGGCCTAAGGATATTAAAGAAGTTTACTGGGCGTCCAATCAATGTTTTTTTCTATTTCCCGGTTGCAACAAATTATCTCTGGGTTTCTAAAATCAATGCCTTACCTGTAATCTATCATTCAAAAGGATGCCATATGTCCTCTTTCCTGCTGGTGTTTTGTTGGAGGGTCCTGGACCCTCTTCATAAAAGTCCTAAGGATAAAGAAGTGTACTGGGTATCCAATCAATGTTTTTTTCTATTTCCCAGTTGCCAAAAATTATCTCTGGGTTTCTACAATCAATACCTTACCTGTACTCTATTGTTCAAAAAGATGCCATATGTCCTCTTTCCTGCTGGTGTTTTGTTTGAGGGTCCTGGACCCTCTTCTAAAAAGGCCTAAGGATAAAGAAGTGTACTGGGTGTCCTATCAATGTTTTTTTCGATTTCCCAGTTGCAAAAAATGATCTCTGGGTTTCTAAAATGAAGGCCTTACCTGTAATCTATTGTTCAAAAGGATGCCATATGTCCTCTTTCCTGCTGGTGTTTTGTTTGAGGGTCCTGGACCCTCTTCTAAAAGGCCTAAGGATAAAGAAGTGTACTGGGTGTCCAATCAATGTTTTTTTCTATTTCCCAGTTGCTAAAAATTATCTCTGGGTTTCTACAATCAATACCTTACCTGTACTCTATTGTTCAAAAAGATGCCATATGTCCTCTTTCCTGCTGGTGTTTTGTTTGAGGGTCCTGGACCCTCTTCTAAAAAGGCCTAAGGATAAAGAATTGTACTGGGTGTCCAATCAATGTTTTTTTTTTATTTCCCATTTGCCAAAAATTATCTCTGGGTTTCTAAATCAATGCCTTACCTGTAATCTATTGTTCAAAAGGATGCCATATATCCTCTTTCCTGCTGGTGTTTTGTTTGAGGGTCCTGGACCCTCTTCTAAAAAGGCCTAAGGATAAAGAAGTGTACTGGGTGTCCTATCAATGTTTTTTTCGATTTCCCAGTTGCAAAAAATGATCTCTGGGTTTCTAAAATCAAGGCCTTACCTGTAATCTATTGTTCAAAAGGATGCCATATGTCCTCTTTCCTGCTGGTGTTTTGTTTGAGGGTCCTGGACCCTCTTCATAAAAGGCCTAAGGATAAAGAAGTGTACTGGGTGTCCAATCAATGTTTTTTTCGATTTCCCAGTTGCCAAAAATTATCTCTGGGTTTCTACAATCAATGCCTTACCTGTAGTCTATTGTTCAAAAAGATGCCATATGTCCTCTTTCCTGCTGGTGTTTTGTTTGAGGGTCCTGGACCCTCTTCTAAAAAGGCCTAAGGATATTAAAGAAGTGTACTGGGCGTCCTGTTCAATCAATGTTTTTTTCTATTTCCAGGTTGCAACAAATTATCTCTGGGTTTCTAAAGGATGCCATATGTCCTCTTTCCTGCTGTTGTTTTGTTTGAGGGTCCTGGACCCTCTTCTAAAAATGCCTAAGGTTAAAGAAGTGTACTGGGTGTCCAATCAATGTTTTTTTCGATTTGCCAGTTGCCAAAAATTATCTTTGGGTTTCTACAATCAATGCCTTACCTGTAATCTATTGTTCAAAAGGATGCCATATGTCCTCTTTCCTGCTGGTGTTTTGTTTGAGGGTCCTGGACCCTCTTCAAAAAAGGCCTACGGGTAAAGAAGTGTACTGGGTGTCCAATCAATGTTTTTTTCGATTTCCCAGTTGCCAAAAATTATCTCTGGGTTTCTAAAATCAATGTCCTCTTTCCTGCTGGTGTTTTGTTTGAGGGTCCTGGACCCTCTTCTAAAAAGGCCTAAGGATAAAGAAGTGTACTGGGTGTCCAATCAATGTTTTTTTCTATTTCCCGGTTGCAACAAATTATCTCTGGGTTTCTAAAGGATGCCATATGTCCTCTTTCCTGCTGTTGTTTTGTTTGAGGGTCCTGGACCCTCTTCTAAAAATGCCTAAGGTTAAAGAAGTGTACTGGGTGTCCAATCAATGTTTTTTTTTATTTCCCATTTGCCAAAAAATTATCTCTGGGTTTCTAAAATCAATGCCTTACCTGTAATATATTGTTCAAAAGGATGCCATATGTCCTCTTTCCTGCTGGTGTTTTGTTTGAGGGTCCTGGACCCTCTTCTAAAAAGGCCTAAGGATAAAGAAGTGCACTGGGTGTCCAATCAATGTTTTTTTCGATTTCCCAGTTGCAAAAAATTATCTCTGGGTTTCTAAAATCAATGCCTTACCTGTAATCTATTGTTCAAAAGGATGCCATATGTCCTCTTTCCTGCTGGTGTTTTGTTTGAGGGTCCTGGACCCTTTTCTAAAAAGGCCTAAGGATAAAGAAGTGTACTGGGTGTCCAATCAATGTTTTTTTTCGATTTCCCAGTTGCCAAAAATTATCTCTGGGTTTCTAAAATCAATGCCTTACCTGTAGTCTATTGTTCAAAAGGATGCCATATGTCCTCTTTCCTGCTGCTGTTTTGGTTGAGGGTCCTGGACCCTTTTCTAAAAAGGCCTAAGGATAAAGAAGTTTACTGGGTGTCCTGTCCAATCAATGTTTTTATCTATTTCCCGGTTGCAACAAATTATCTCTGGGTTTCTAAAGGATGCCATATGTCCTCTTTCCTGCTGTTTTGTTTGAGGGTCCTGGACCCTCTTCTCAAAGGCCTAAGGATAAAGAAGTGTACTGGGTGTCCAATACATGTTTTTTTCTATTTCCCGGTTGCAACAAATTATCTCTGGGTTTCTAAAATCAATGCCTTACCTGTAATCTATTGTTCAAAAGGATGCCATATGTCCTCTTTCCTGCTGGTGTTTTGTTTGAGGGTCCTGGACCCTCTTCATAAAAGGCCTAAAGATAAAGAAGTGTACTGGGTGTCCAATCAATGTTTTTTTCGATTTCCCAGTTGCCAAAAATTATCTCTGGGTTTCTACAATCAATACCTTACCTGTACTCTATTGTTCAAAAAGATGCCATATGTCCTCTTTCCTGCTGGTGTTTTGTTTGAGGGTCCTGGACCCTCTTCTAAAAAGGCCTAAAGATAAAGAAGTGTACTGGGTGTCCAATCAATGTTTTTTTTTTATTTCCCATTTGCCAAAAATTATCTCTGGGTTTCTAAAATCAATGACTTACCTGTAATCTATTGTTCAAAAGGATGCCATATGTCCTCTTTCCTGCTGGTGTTTTGTTTGAGGGTCCTGGACCCTCTTCATAAAAGGCCTAAGGATAAAGAAGTGTACTGGGTGTCCAATCAATGTTTTTATCGATTTCCCAGTTGCAAAAAATTATCCCTGGGTTTTTAAAATCAATGCCTTACCTGTAATCTATTGTTCAAAAGGATGCCACATGTCCTCTTTCCTGCTGGTGTTTTGTTTGAGGGTCCTGGACCCTCTTCTAAAAAGGCCTAAGGATAAAGAAGTGTACTGTGTTTCCAATAAATGTTTTTTTCGATTTCCCAGTTGCCAAAAATTATCTTTGGGTTTCTACAATCAATGCCTTACCTGAAATCTATTGTTTAAAAGGATGCCATATGTCCTCTTTCCTGCTGGTTCTTTGTTTGAGGGTCCTGGACCCTCTTCTAAAAAGGCCTAAGGATATTAAAGAAGTTTACTGGGCGTCCAATCAATGTTTTTTTCTATTTCCCGGTTGCAACAAATTATCTCTGGGTTTCTAAAATCAATGCCTTACCTGTAATCTATCATTCAAAAGGATGCCATATGTCCTCTTTCCTGCTGGTGTTTTGTTGGAGGGTCCTGGACCCTCTTCATAAAAGTCCTAAGGATAAAGAAGTGTACTGGGTATCCAATCAATGTTTTTTTCTATTTCCCAGTTGCCAAAAATTATCTCTGGGTTTCTACAATCAATACCTTACCTGTACTCTATTGTTCAAAAAGATGCCATATGTCCTCTTTCCTGCTGGTGTTTTGTTTGAGGGTCCTGGACCCTCTTCTAAAAAGGCCTAAGGATAAAGAAGTGTACTGGGTGTCCTATCAATGTTTTTTTCGATTTCCCAGTTGCAAAAAATGATCTCTGGGTTTCTAAAATGAAGGCCTTACCTGTAATCTATTGTTCAAAAGGATGCCATATGTCCTCTTTCCTGCTGGTGTTTTGTTTGAGGGTCCTGGACCCTCTTCTAAAAAGGCCTAAGGATAAAGAAGTGTACTGGGTGTCCAATCAATGTTTTTTTCTATTTCCCAGTTGCCAAAAATTATCTCTGGGTTTCTACAATCAATACCTTACCTGTACTCTATTGTTCAAAAAGATGCCATATGTCCTCTTTCCTGCTGGTGTTTTGTTTGAGGGTCCTGGACCCTCTTCTAAAAAGGCCTAAGGATAAAGAATTGTACTGGGTGTCCAATCAATGTTTTTTTTTTATTTCCCATTTGCCAAAAATTATCTCTGGGTTTCTAAATCAATGCCTTACCTGTAATCTATTGTTCAAAAGGATGCCATATATCCTCTTTCCTGCTGGTGTTTTGTTTGAGGGTCCTGGACCCTCTTCTAAAAAGGCCTAAGGATAAAGAAGTGTACTGGGTGTCCTATCAATGTTTTTTTCGATTTCCCAGTTGCAAAAAATGATCTCTGGGTTTCTAAAATCAAGGCCTTACCTGTAATCTATTGTTCAAAAGGATGCCATATGTCCTCTTTCCTGCTGGTGTTTTGTTTGAGGGTCCTGGACCCTCTTCATAAAAGGCCTAAGGATAAAGAAGTGTACTGGGTGTCCAATCAATGTTTTTTTCGATTTCCCAGTTGCCAAAAATTATCTCTGGGTTTCTACAATCAATGCCTTACCTGTAGTCTATTGTTCAAAAAGATGCCATATGTCCTCTTTCCTGCTGGTGTTTTGTTTGAGGGTCCTGGACCCTCTTCTAAAAAGGCCTAAGGATATTAAAGAAGTGTACTGGGCGTCCTGTTCAATCAATGTTTTTTTCTATTTCCAGGTTGCAACAAATTATCTCTGGGTTTCTAAAGGATGCCATATGTCCTCTTTCCTGCTGTTGTTTTGTTTGAGGGTCCTGGACCCTCTTCTAAAAATGCCTAAGGTTAAAGAAGTGTACTGGGTGTCCAATCAATGTTTTTTTCGATTTGCCAGTTGCCAAAAATTATCTTTGGGTTTCTACAATCAATGCCTTACCTGTAATCTATTGTTCAAAAGGATGCCATATGTCCTCTTTCCTGCTGGTGTTTTGTTTGAGGGTCCTGGACCCTCTTCAAAAAAGGCCTACGGATAAAGAAGTGTACTGGGTGTCCAATCAATGTTTTTTTCGATTTCCCAGTTGCCAAAAATTATCTCTGGGTTTCTAAAATCAATGTCCTCTTTCCTGCTGGTGTTTTGTTTGAGGGTCCTGGACCCTCTTCTAAAAAGGCCTAAGGATAAAGAAGTGTACTGGGTGTCCAATCAATGTTTTTTTCTATTTCCCGGTTGCAACAAATTATCTCTGGGTTTCTAAAGGATGCCATATGTCCTCTTTCCTGCTGTTGTTTTGTTTGAGGGTCCTGGACCCTCTTCTAAAAATGCCTAAGGTTAAAGAAGTGTACTGGGTGTCCAATCAATGTTTTTTTTTATTTCCCATTTGCCAAAAAATTATCTCTGGGTTTCTAAAATCAATGCCTTACCTGTAATATATTGTTCAAAAGGATGCCATATGTCCTCTTTCCTGCTGGTGTTTTGTTTGAGGGTCCTGGACCCTCTTCTAAAAAGGCCTAAGGATAAAGAAGTGCACTGGGTGTCCAATCAATGTTTTTTTCGATTTCCCAGTTGCAAAAAATTATCTCTGGGTTTCTAAAATCAATGCCTTACCTGTAATCTATTGTTCAAAAGGATGCCATATGTCCTCTTTCCTGCTGGTGTTTTGTTTGAGGGTCCTGGACCCTTTTCTAAAAAGGCCTAAGGATAAAGAAGTGTACTGGGTGTCCAATCAATGTTTTTTTTCGATTTCCCAGTTGCCAAAAATTATCTCTGGGTTTCTAAAATCAATGCCTTACCTGTAGTCTATTGTTCAAAAGGATGCCATATGTCCTCTTTCCTGCTGCTGTTTTGGTTGAGGGTCCTGGACCCTTTTCTAAAAAGGCCTAAGGATAAAGAAGTTTACTGGGTGTCCTGTCCAATCAATGTTTTTATCTATTTCCCGGTTGCAACAAATTATCTCTGGGTTTCTAAAGGATGCCATATGTCCTCTTTCCTGCTGTTTTGTTTGAGGGTCCTGGACCCTCTTCTAAAAATGCCTAAGGTTAAAGAAGTGTACTGGGTGTCCAATCAATGTTTTTTTTTTATTTCCCATTTGCCAAAAATTATCTCTGGGTTTCTAAAATCAATGACTTACCTGTAATATATTGTTCAAAAGGATGCCATATGTCCTCTTTCCTGCTGGTGTTTTGTTTGAGGGTCCTGGACCCTCTTCTAAAAAGGCCTAAGGATAAAGAAGTGCACTGGGTGTCCAATCAATGTTTTTTTCGATTTTCCAGTTGAAAAAAATTATCTCTGGGTTTCTGAAATCAATGCCTTACCTGTAATCTATTGTTCAAAAGGATGCCATATGTCCTCTTTCCTGCTGGTGTTTTGTTTGAGGGTCCTGGACCCTCTTCATAAAAGGCCTAAGGATAAAGAAGTGTACTGGGTGTCCAATCAATGTTTTTTTCGATTTGCCAGTTGCCAAAAATTATCTTTGGGTTTCTACAATCAATGCCTTATCTGTAATCTATTGTTCCAAAGGATGCCATATATCCTCTTTCCTGCTGTTGTTTTGTTTGAGGGTCCTGGACCATCTTCTAAAATGGCCTAAAGATAAAGAAGTGTACTGGGTGTCCAATCAATGTTTTTTTCTATTTCTCTGTTCATAAAAATTATCTCAGGGATTCAATAATCAATGCCTTACCTGTAATCTATTGTTCAAAAGGATGCCATATGTACTTTTTCCTGCTGGTGTTTCGGTTGAGGGTCCTGGACCCTCTTATAAAAAGGCCTAAGGGTAAAGAAGTGTACTGGGTGTCCTGTTCAATCAATGTTTTTTCTATTTCCCAGTTGCAACAAATTATCTCTGGGTTTCTAAAATCAATGCCTTACCTGTAATCTATTGTTCCAAAGGATGCCATATGTCCTCTTTCCTGCTGTTGTTTTGTTTGAGGGTTCTGGACCCTCTTTTAAAAAGGCCTAAGGATAAAGAAGTGTACTGGGTGTCCAATCAATGTTTTTTCTATCTCCCTGTTCATAAAAATGATCTCAGGGATTCGATAATCAATGCCTTACCTGTAATCTATTGTTCAAAAGGATGCCACATGTCCTTTTTCCTGCTGGTGTTTTGGTTGAGGGTCCTGGAACCTCTTATAAAAAGGCCTAAGGGTAAAGAAGTATACTGGGTGTCCTGTCCAATCAATGTTTTTTTCTATTTCCCAGTTGCAACAAATTATCTCTGGGTTTCCAAAATCAATGCCTTACCTGTAATCTATTGTTCCAAAGGATGCCATATGTCCTCTTTCCTGTTGTTGTTTTGTTTGAGGGTTCTGGACCCTCTTTTAAAAAGGCCTAAGGATAAAGAAGTGTACTGGGTGTCCAATCAATGTTTTTTCTATCTCCCTGTTCATAAAAATTATCTGAGGGATTCGATAATCAATGCCTTACCTGTAATCTATTGTTCAAAAGGATGCCATATGTCCTCTTTCCTGCTGGTGTTTCGGTTGAGGGTCCTGGACCCTCTTCTAAAAAGGCCTAAGGACAAATAAGTGTACTGGGTGTCCTGTCCAATCAATTTTTTTTTCTCTTTCCCTGTTGCAACGAATTATCTCTGGGTTTCTAAAATCAATGCCTTACCTGTAATCTATTGTTCCAAAGGATGCCATATGTCCTCTTTCCTGCTTTTGTTTTGTTTGAGGGTCCTGGACCCTCTTTTAAAAAGGCCGAAGGAGAAAGAAGTGTACTGGGTGTCCAATCAATGGTTTTTCCTATTTCCCTGTTCATAAAAATTATCTCAGGGATTCTAAAATCAATGCCTTACCTGTAATCTATTGTTCAAAAGGATACCATCTGTCCTCTTTCCTGCTGGTGTTTCGTTTGAGGGTCCTGGACCCTCTTCTAAAAATGCCTAAGGATAAAGAAGTGTACTGGGTGTCCTGTCCATCAATGTTTTTTTCTATTTCCCGGTTGCAACAAATTATCTCATTGTTTCTAAAATCAATGCCTTCCCTGTAATCTATTGTTCAAAAGGATGCCATATGTCCTCTTTCCTGCTGTTGTTTCTGTTGAGGGTCCCGGACCCTCTTATAAAAAGGCCAAAGGAGAAAGAAGTGTACTTGGTGTCCTGTCCAATCAATGATTTTTTCTATTTCACGTTTCCTAAAAATTATCTCTGGGTTTCTAAATTCAATGCTGTACCTGTACTCTATTGTTAAAAAGAATGCCATATGTCCTCTTTCCTGCTGTTGTTTTTGTTGAGGGTCTGGGACCCTCTTCTAAAAAGGCCGAAGGAGAACGACCTGTACTGTACTGGGTGTCCAATCATGTTTTTTTTTTCAATTTCACGGTTCCTAATAAATATCTCAGTTTTATACCTGTACTCTATTGTTCAAAAGGATGGCATATGTGGTGTTTCATTCTGTTGTGGCTGTTGAGGGTCGTGGCCGTGGGCCATCGTATAAAATGGCTGAAGGAGAACGACCTGTACTGCCTTGCTGCTCCTTTTAGGAGGGCCAGCTCTTTGCATACATGCCCACAGACTCTGTAAAGCATGCCCCTTTTAGGGAGAGGTGCAGCCATAATGCAGGGTCAGAACCTCTGCCTGCAACTGTTATAATTGATTTTGCGAAAGGAAGTAACCTTACCATGGTTCCTTGCCCGCACGTCTTGTTGTTATATTTTGGTGAGGGTAATCATGATGGCCATGTTGACCACCCCGAGAGGCCTGGAAGTAAGGGATGAGATGAAAGTGCTAAGAATAGTACAACTTGAAACAAACGAGTTAGCCATGGGTGTTAGTCCAAGACCGCTTGGCTTTTTTTTGGGTTTGGGTGCGGCTAATCATGCAGGCCATATAGACCTGCCACCATTCGGTGTTGTTTCAGGTATTAAACTAATATGAACAGTACTACCAAAATACAGCCAATTA
Organism: Bombina bombina; assembly: GCF_027579735.1. Classification (NCBI taxonomy): domain Eukaryota; kingdom Metazoa; phylum Chordata; class Amphibia; order Anura; family Bombinatoridae; genus Bombina; species Bombina bombina. The sequence goes on from NC_069503.1 coordinate 642,178,330, forward strand.
AGGGCCTATGAAGACTGAGCCAAGGTTGGATTGTAGTATTTTGTTAGGCTAATCATGATGGCCATGTAGACCTCCCCCGAGAGGCCTGGAAGTAACAGGGATGAGATGAAAGTGCTAAGAATAGTACTAATTGAAACAACCGAGTTAGCCATGGGTGTTAGTCCAAGACCGCTTGGCTTTTTTTGGTTTGGGTGCGGCTAATCAAGCAGGCCATATAAAGCTGCTACCATTCGATGTTTTATCAGGTATTAAACTAATAAGAACAGTACTACCAAAATACAGACAATTAAGGGCCTATAAAGACTGAGCCAAGGTTGGATTGTAGTATTTTGTTAGGCTAATCATGATGGCCATGTAGACCACCACCGAGAGGCCTGGAAGTAACAGGGATGAGATGAAAGTGCTAAGAATAGTACAACTTGAAACAACCAAGTTAGCCATGGGTGTTAGTTCAAGACCGCTTGGCTTTTTTTTGTTTTGGGTGCGGCTAATCATGCAGGCCATAGAGAGCTGCCACCATTCAGTGTTGTATCAGGTATTAAACTAATAAGAACAGTACTACCAAAATACAGCCAATTAAGGGCCTATGAGGCTATGAAGACTGAGCCAAGGTTGGATTGTAGTATTTTGTTAGGCTAATCATGATGGCCATGTAGACCACCCCCGAGAGGCCTGGAAGTAACAGGGATGAAAGTGCTAAGAATAGTACTAATTGAAACAACCGAGTTAGCCATGGGTGTTAGTCCAAGACCGCTTGGCTTTTTTTTGGTTTGGGTGCGGATAATCATGCAGGCCATATAGAGCTGCCACCATTCGGTGTTGTATCAAGTATTAAACTAATAAGAACAGTACTACCAAAATACAGCCAATTAAGGGCCGATGAAGACTGAGCCAAGGTTGGATTGTAGTATTTTGTTAGGCTAATCATGATGGCCATGTAGACCACCACGAGAGGCCTGGAAGTAACAGGGATGAGATGAAAGTGCTAAGAATAGTACAACTTGAAACAACCGAGTTAACAATAAGTGTTAGTCCAAGACCGCTTGGCTTTTTTTTGGTTTGGGTGGGGCTAATCATGCAGGCCATATAGAGCTGCCACCATTCGGTGTTGTATCAGGTATTAAACTAATAAGAACAGTACTATAAAAATACAGCCAATTTAGGGCCTATGAAGACTGAGCCAAGGTTGGATTGTAGTATTTTGTTCGGCTAATCATGATGGCCATGTAGACCACCACCGAGAGGCCTGGAAGTAACAGGGATGAGATGAAAGTACTAAGAATAGTACTACTTGAAACAACTGAGTTAACCATGGGTGTTAGTTCAAGACCGCTTGGCTTTTTTTTGGTTTGGGTGTGGCTAATCATGCAGGCCATATAGAGCTGCCATGATTCGGTGTTGTATCAGGTATTAAACTAATAAGAACAGTATTACCAAAATACAGCCAATTAAGGGCCTTTGAAGACTGAGCCAAGGTTGGATTGTAGTATTTTGCTAGGCTAATCATGATGACCATGTAGACCACCACCGAGAGGCCTGGAAGTAACAGGGATGAGATGAAAGTGCTAAGAAGAGTACTACTTGAAACAACCGAGTTAGCCATGGGTGTTAGTTCAAGACCGCTTGGCTTTTTTTTGGTTTGGGTGCGGCTAATCATGCAGGCCATATAGAGCTGCCACCATTCGGTGTTGTATCACGTATTAAACTAATAAGAACAGTACTACCAAAATACAGCCAATTAAGGGCCCATGAGACTATGAAGACTAAGCCAAGGTTGGATTGTAGTATTTTGTTAGGCTAATCATGATGGCCATGTAGACCACCCCCGAGAGGCCTGGAAGTAACAGGGATGAAAGTGCTAAGAATAGTACTAATTGAAACAACCGAGTTAGCCATGGGTGTTAGTCCAAGACCACTTGACTTTTTTTTGGTTTGGGTTCGGCTAATCATGGAGGCCATATAGAGCTGCCACCATTCGGTGTTGTATCAGGTATTAAACTAATAAGAAAAGTACTACCAAAATACAGCCAATTAAGGGCCTATGAAGACTAAGCCAAGGTTGGATTGTAGTATTTTGTTAGGCTAATCATGATGGCCATGTAGACCACCCCCGAGAGGCCTTGAAGTAACAGGGATGAAAGTGCTAAGAATAGTACTAATTGAAACAACCGAGTTACCATGGGTCCCAGAGCATATGTTTTGTTATTATATTTTGTAAGGGTAATCATGCAGGCCATATAGACCTCCCCCAATAGGGTGAGTAACAGGTATTGAAATGCTAAGAACAGTACTACTTAACACAAAGTTACCATGGGTCCCAGAGCATATGTCTTATTATTATATTTTGTTCGGTTAATCATGCAGGCCATATAGACCTCCCCCAATAGGGTGAGTAACAGGTATTAAAATGCTAAGACGAGTACTACTTAACACAACCTAGTTACCATGGGTCCCAGACCGCATGTCTTGTTATTATATTTTGTAAGGGTAATCATGCAGGCCATATAGACCTCCACCGATAGGGTGAGTAATAGGTATTAAAATGCTAAGGACATTACTACTTAACACAACATAGTTACCATGGGTCCCAGAACGCATGTGTTGTTATTATATTTTGTTTGGGTAATCATTCAGGCCATATAGACCTCCCCCGACAGGGTGAGTAACAGGTATTAAAATGCTAAGAACAGTACTACTTAACACAACCTAGTTACCATGGGTCCCAGACCCAGAGCAGATGTCTTATTATTATATTTTGTATGGGTAATCATGCAGGCCGTATAGACCTCCCCAAATAGGGGGAGTTATAGAGATTAAAGTGCTAAGAATAGTACTACTTAAAACACAGCCTAGTGAACGGGGGCGGAGCCAGCTACCTAAGAGAAAAGACGCACATTAATGGAGCTCCTGAAGCCAGACTACTAAAACCCTGTTCCAAACAGCCTTTTGTACCTACATTTGCTCCTTACTCTATGCTAAGAATGGCAGCCTATTCCCTGCACCTTGTTTCTCTACTCGCAGATATATGTGAGCAAGCTGATAGCCAATTCTATAGCTTGAGAGCTGTTTTTGCAGAGTTGCGCTGTCAAGATGGCGTCTCTTCCTCACCCAGCTCGGACACTAGCAAGGGGGATTTGACTGAGACTACACTATCTGCACAACACCTTCCAGATCGACCGCGAGAATGGAGACCCAGCCGGGGATTAACCGATAACCTGCCCAGACTAACGGGAAGAAACCCGGCACCACTACTGGCAGTAGATCCACACCACATGACTGATGGCCACCTACAACAAGGGGAATCCCCACAGATCACTACTAAGCGGCGTTTGCAGTTCTCCGCTGCTATTTCTAAATTGGAGCAGCATCGGTTATCTCAACCGAAGACACTCCTTATACAGAGGAAGAGGATGACCCAAGCAAGCAGCTTAAACACTTCATCTCTCACCTTTGATGACAAGACGAGCCATGCTATTACCGGGCACCTTCCCACGAGAGCAGTGACACAACGCGCCAGACCGGGTGAGACTATCAGCGGTGCAGACAGCACAATACATATCTTTAGCGCACTGCTACCTACTGTAGTTTGTAAAAATGTAAAGAAGACTAGGAGCTCATTTGACTTCTGTTTTCACCGCCTCTGGTTTGGCGCTAACAGAAAAGGGACTGGACATTCTAGGAGAGGAATTGGGTGAGACCTCAAAGTACCGTGCAGCTCCCCACATTCTATTATGATTAATGGTGGCTCGATACTTTGATTTGAATGTGGGACACTAGTTGCACATACCAGGCCTTTTTGATGGTCTTTGATGTCTGGGGTTCATGGAGAACTATTTCATTACCCCGAATATTATACGCCACCTAGTTTAACTCTGATTTGTGACATGTCCAGCTATATAAGTATTAGTATTTAACATGTGAAAGTCGACTGAGATAATGTGATACCCAGACCTTGATGAGGTTATGATATGGGGCACAAGTTGGACACTGGAGATGTAGGCTTGCAAGAAATCTACAGGCCACACAATGGAGGACAGCCTACTTCAATTCAGGACCGTTGCTCCCAGAGCCATGTTTGACTTTAGCTACTTATTTCAATAAAACGTTATTGGTGTATTGAGATCCCCTATGGTATAGTTCACATCTCTCTGATGGCTTATGTTACCTTTTTTACATATGGAAATGTATTACTATTTTCTTAAGTGTTATATATTTATATATTTTCTCATAAGCCTATTTAACCTGAGGAGTGATAAGCTGCTATTTAGTCCTCTATGTAAGTATCTACTATTACAGCTCTAGTGGCTGCATTTGAGCTCTCATTTTCCTTTACACTGACAAGCAGGTTGTTATGCTTTAGCAAAGGCACTAGCTTGCCAGTAAGCTTGTGTACCTATTAGTGAATGAGTGCAGTAGTACAGCTAATAAATATGTCTACTATGTGCTGCATACCTGCTGCAGTATAGCCTGTTTAGTTAGCTTACCTAGATAAGAGCAAACTTCTACTATTCTAGGTCTCATCATTAATGCTGGTCTATGATCTGAAACAGAAAATTTAAGTTTCATATTTCTGGCTGACTTGTATTTAGCTTATATTACATGAATACATTCACCTTAATCCTCTTCTATTGCTGTAGGGTTACTACTTTAACTCACAGTATTAAGCACTTGTTTATTTGACTGGGTCAGTTAAAATACAGGCTTAGCTTGTATAGAATAATAAATATGTCATACCCAGGTATGTTCCTTAGCCTACTTTAGCTATATTTTCACATTGGTCATACATAGTGTTTTATGCTATTTACATATATGAATAAGTCCATTTTAGAGTAGTGGCAATCCAATTTTTACAGTTGAAAGCTTATTTTCACCTATTATACTATATACCCAAGTGTTCAATAAATACTTTTGCCCCAGTTTACCATCTAATATTACAGTTAACATGTGGCCTGGGCTCTGAAAAATGCTACCCTTCTGATCGCACTAATGTAGATTATATATGCACTAGGTTCATTTATATGTTTTAGATTCCAATAGTCAACGTGCCTGACAATTTAGCTAGTTTATAAACAAATTCATAATTCTATTACTCATGTTTAATGTTTTGTATGATAGGGGACTCCTAATCATAAGCGGGAATGTCTCTATTATTGTTGATATTTATCAGTGACGCCCTATAGCTTGTACAGATTGTATTCAAAGTTGCATGTTATAGATAATGGCATACCCCCTGAACTAATCGGTTGCACAAATTGTCTGCCCTTGTTGAGCTCCTCTCTTCCCTTTCCCGCCGGTACATGTTGCCTGCGGGTCATATCCCTACTCCTTTTTCCCACATCGCTTATAGCTAGCACTTCCCCAGGAGAGGAGCTCACCCAGAAGTCTTTTATGCCCCATACTTACTAATTTACCCCTTATTGCATAACCTTATTCTGGTCACTACCAACATAATCCCCTAACCTTCTGTCCCATAGTTTACTATCCTTACGGTAATGACAATGCTAAACCACTTTAAGCCCTGATCCACACTTTCTATCTACCCCGCTCTTACAGAACTTCACTATGGTCAAAACCAACCTATTCTCATAATCTCCTGGCCCGTAGTCTATAAATCTTGCTATGATGACAGTGTTAAGCCATTTTACGCCCTGATAATGTCCCTCTACTAACTAACTTCCCTTTAACACTATAGGTACAATCATATTAACAGTGGGGAAGTTTATCATCAGGGAATACCCTAATCCGCTATTTATTAGATATAATATTCCCTAGACAGTCCTAGGACACCCCTTCTTGGACATATCTAAGTTCCCAGCACATACTCTAAACTTTGCATACCCATATATGGCTCCCCCCCCTCCCCCTTCCCATATATGTATAGCGGTGCTTACCCGCTGAATATCCCCCCCCCTGTATATCTCAGCCAAAGAGAGGCTGATGCATAAGCAAATTCTCCACAGCCTGACATCCCTAACTCTGATACTCTATTGATTATTTTCTATAGTACTGTGGAGATCATTCATTTATAATATAATATAAAATGAAGTTATATTCTACCTCGCCTAAACTTATTGTCTATTTTCAGGTTGCGATTTGATACGTAATTATACTGTTACATCTATATCCTGTTTTTCTCTTTCTAATAATGTCAATTTATAGACAATGTATTTACACCGGTGTAATTTTGGCCTAAGGGCGAAGCTTGTTTGTTAATCTATATGTTAAACTTCAATAAAAAAATTATTTAAAAAAAAAAAACACAACCTAGTTACCATGGGTCCCAGACCGCATGTCTTGTTATTATATTTTGTAAGGGTAATCATGCAGGCCATATAGACCTCCACCGATAGGGTGAGTAACAGGTATTAAAATGCTAAGGACATTACTACTTAACACAACATAGTTACCATGGGTCCCAGAACGCATGTGTTGTTATAATATTTTGTTTGGGTAATCATGCAGGCCATATAGACCTCCCCCGACAGGGTGAGTAACAGGTATTAAAATGCTAAGAACAGTACTACTTAACACAACCTAGTTACCATGGGTCCCAGACCCAGAGCAGATGTCTTATTATTATATTTTGTATGGGCAATCATGCAGGCCGTATAGAGCTCCCCAAATAGGGGGAGTTACAGAGATTAAAGTGCTAAGAATAGTACTACTTAAAACACAACCTAGTTACCATGGGTCCCAGAACGCATGTGTTGTTATTATATTTTGTTTGGGTAATCATGCAGGCCATATAGACCTCCCCTGACAGGGTGAGTAACAGGTATTAACCCCTTAATGACCGGACAATTTTTCAATTTTCTTACCCTTAATGACAATGGCTATTTTTACATTTCTGCAGTGTTTGTGTTTAGCTGTAATTTTCCTCTTACTCGTTTACTTTACCCACACATATTATATACCGTTTTTCTCGCCATTAAATGGACTTTCTAAAGATACCATTATTTTAATCATATCTTATAATTTACTATAAGGAAAATATAAAATATGAGGAAAAAATTGAAAAAAAACACACTTTTTCTAACTTTGACCCCCAAAATCTGTTACACATCTACAACCACCAAAAAACACCCATTCTAAATAGTTTTTAAATTTTGTCCCGAGTTTAGAAATACCCAATGTTTACATGTTCTTTGCTTTTTTGCAAGTTATAGGGCAATAAGTACAAGTAGCACTTTGCTATTTCCAAAACATTTTTTTTCAAAATTAGCGCTAGTTACATTGGGACACTGATATCTTCCAGCACTTCAGACAACAGAGGACATACCAGGTACGTCAACTGTCATTAAGGGAAGTTTTTTCAATGACGTACCTGGTATGTCCTCTGTCATTAAGGGGTTAAAATGCAAAGAACAGTACTACTTAACACAACCTAGTTACCATGCGTCCCAGACCCAGAGCAGATGTCTTATTATTATATTTTGTATGGGTAATCATGCAGGCCGTATAGACCTCCCCAAATAGGGGGAGTTACAGAGATTAAAGTGCTAAGAATAGTACTACTTAAAACACAACCTAGTTACCATGGGTCCCATACCGCATGTCTTGTTATTATATTTTGTAAGGGTAATCATGCAGGCCATATAGACCTCCACCGATAGGGTGAGTAACAGGTATTAAAATGCTAAGGACATTACTACTTAACACAACATAGTTACCATGGGTCCCAGAACGCATGTGTTGTTATTATATTTTTTTAGGGTAATCATGCAGGCCATATAGACCTCCCCTGACAGGGTGAGTAATAGGTATTAAAATGCTAAGAACAGTACTACTTAACACAACCTAGTTACCATGGGTCCCAGACCCAGAGCAGATGTCTTATTATTATATTTTGTATGGGTAATCATGCAGGCCGTATAGACCTCCCCAAATAGGGGGAGTTACAGAGATTAAAGTGCTAAGAATAGTACTACTTAAAACACAACCTAGTTAACATGGGTCCCAGACCGCATGTCTTATTATTATATTTTGTCAGGGTAATCAGGCAGGCCATATAGACCTCCCCCCGATAGAGGGGGGGGGGGGTAACAGGGATTAAAGTGCTAAGAAAAGTACTAATTAACACAAGCTAGTTACCATGGGTCCAACACCGTGTGTCTTGTTGTTATACTTTGTCAGGGTAATCATGCAGGCCATATAGAGCTCCCTTGATAGGGGGAGTAACAGGGATTACAGTTCTAAGAATAGTACTACTTAAACACAACCTAGTTACCATGGGTCCCAGACCAGATGTTTTCTTGTTATACTTTGTCAGGCTAATCATGCAGGCCATATAGAACTCCAACGAAAGGGGGGGTTAGAGGGATTAAAGTGATAAGAAAAGTTTTACTTAACACAACAAAATTACCATGGGTCCCAGACCGCGTGTCTTGTTGTTATACTTTCTCAGGGTAATCATAACCGCCATATAGACCTCCACCAATAGGGGGAGTTACAGGGCTGAAAGTGCTAAGAATAGTACTACTTAGCACAACCTAGTTACCATGGGTCCAAGACCGCATGTTTAATTATTATACTTTGTCAGGGTAATTATATATCTAACAAATCTATCTATTTCTCTTCTATCGATTCTATATAACTATCAATCTATGTATATCTGTCTATCCTATCTATCTATTTATCTATCTATCTTCTGTCCGGACTGTTTTTGAGACAGACACTTGTGTTTTTGACAAATTTAAAGTAGGAGGACAGGACAGTCATCTTCTTCCATCTCCCGGTTCCAAAAATGAAGGCCATATAGACCTCCCCCGATAGGGGTAGTAACAGGTTGTAGTAAACTGCTAAGAATAGTACTACTTAACAAGTTAACACACCACGGGTCACAGACCGCATGTCTTATTGTTATACTCTGTCAGGGAAATTATATATATTTCAAATCTATTTATTTATCTATCAAATCGATCGAACTATCAAACATATCTATCAAATGTAGATTGCATCTATTGATCGATGTAATTCGTATCTATAAAATGTATATTACATATTTTGGTTGATGCCATTCGTATCTATAAAATGTATATTGCATCTTTGATTCGATAATATTCGTATCTATCAAATGTATATTGCATCTATTGATCTATGTAATTCATATCTATCAAATGTATATTGCATCTATTGATCTATGTAAATTGTATCGATCATATGTATATTGCATTGATTGAGCTATGTAATCGATGTATCTATCTATCAAATCTATCTATCTCGTGGTTGTGCAAATGGGTTGATTGCGGTGCGTTACACTTGGAGTTTGCTCTGTCACTGTGAAGCGGCCGTAACCCTTACACTACCTGATAGATATGACAGCATAACAGATGTTTTAAAGCACGTTATTGCAAACAATTTGGGAATGTTAGGTGATTTAGGCCCTTTATGGGTTAAAAGCAGACTACATAAACTATGTAATTTTCCATGGGAGTTTTGCCAGGGATCCCCCTCCAGCATGCCACAGTCCCGGTGTTAGTCCCCTTGAAACAACTTTTCCATCACTATTGTGGCCAGAGAGAGTCCTTGTAGGTTTTAAAATTCGCCTGCCTATTAAAGTCAATGGCGGTTCGCGGGTTCGCGAACAATACCGGAAGTTCGAGTCCGCCGTTCGCGAACCAAAATTTTTAAGTTCGCAACATCACTATTTGCAATATTACCACAAAGAATAATAAACACACGAAACACAGATACATACTCCCTTGATATGAATAATTATATGCATTTAATGTGCTTCTTACATTAATAAAGAGGAAAATATTTTTTTTCTGCATGATGAGGACAGTAATATTTATGGTACCATCTTTCTATTTGTAATAAACATTTCATACACAGTTTATATGTCTCGTTTTACTGCGGCACCCTACAGTATGATGCACTTTACCTATTTCACAGTGGCACATTTATCTGCCTCTTGTACCTAACACAGCCCAATTGTTTCCTATGGGGAAACACTCTCTAAGTCTGCACCTGACACCCTAACATGTACCCCGAGTCTAAACACCCCTAACCTTACACTTATTAACCTCTAATCTGCCACCCCCACTATCGCTGACACCTACATTATATTATTAACCCCTAATCTGCCGCTCCGGACACCGCCGCAACCTACATTATTCCTATAAACCCCTAATCTGCTGCCCCTAACACCGCTGACCCCTATATTATATTTATTAACCCCTAATCTGCCCCCCCCAACGTCGCCGCTACCTTTCCTACACTTATTAACCCCTAATCTGCCGACCGGACCTCACCGCCACTATAATAAATGTATTAACCCCTAAACCGCCGCACTCCCACCTCGCAAACACTAGAATAAATTGTATTAACCCCTAATCTGCCCTCCCTAACATCGCTGCCACCTACCTACAATTATTAACCCCTAATCTCCCACCCGCACCGTCGCCGCTACTATAATAAAAAAAAATATTCCTAAAATTAAATAAATTAATTCTATTTAAAACTAAATACTTAGCTACAATATAACTAATAATTACATTGTAGCTATTTTAGGATTTATATTTATTTTACAGGCAACTTTGTATTTATTTTAACTAGGTACAATAGCTATTAAATAGTTAATAACTATTTAATAGCTACCTAGTTCAAATAAATACAAAATTACCTGTAAAATTAATCCTAACCTAAGTTACAAATACACCTAACACTACACTATCATTAAATTAATTAAATAAATTACCTACAATTACCTAAAATAAAATACAATAAAATAAACTATTCTATAATACAAACCCCCCCCCCCACTAAATTACAAAAAAGAAAAAAGAATTACAAGCAGTTTAAACTAATTACACCTAATCTAAGCCCCCTAATAAAATAAAAAGCCCCCCAAAATAAAAAATTCCCTACCCTATTCTAAAATACAAAAGTAATCAGCTCTTTTACCAGCCCTAAAAGGGCTTTTTGCGGGGCATTGACCCAAAGTAATCAGCTCTTTTACCTGAAAATAAAAATACAATACCCCCCCCAACATTACAACCCACCACCCACATACCCCTACTCTAACCCACCCAAACCCGGCAAGGTCTGGTCGGCAGATTAGGGGTTAATAAGTGTAGGAAAGGTAGCAGCAACATTGGGGGGGGGCAGATTACGGGTTAATAAATATAATATAGGAGTCGGCGGTGTTAGGGGCAGCAGATTAGGGGTTTATAGGTATAATGTAGGTGGCGGCGGTGTCCGGTCGGCAGATTAGGGGTTACATTTTTTTTTTATAGTGGCAGCGATGTGGGGGGCCTCGGTTTAGGGGTACATAGGTAGTTTATGGGTGTTAATGTATTTTAGAGCACAGTAGTTAAGAGCTTTATATTCACGCGTTAGTCCATAAAGCTACTGACTTCTTTTGTCATTAGGAGTCTTGTCGGTAGATGCTCTACCGCTCACTTCTCCCAAGACTCCAAATACCAGCGTTAGGCAGATCCCATTGAAAAGATAGGATACGCAATTGGCGTAAGGGGATCTGCGGTAGCCTGGAGTCGCGGTAGGGAAGTGAGCGTTAGACCCTTTCCTGCCTGACTCTAAATACCAGCGGGCGGTAAAAAGCAGCGTTAGGACCCCTAAACGCTGCTTTTGACGGCTAACGCAGAACTCTAAATCTAGGTGAAAAAGTTGCACGAAACACATCCAAAACATAATAAAATAAAATATGAAACTCAAATATAAACATTTCAATAAAAAAACATTTTTTACATTTTGATAAAAATGTTTTACAACGGTTAAATACGGATATTGTATATGGCAAAATGTTTGACTGAGAAGGGCTCCAATGTATATATATCAATGTATATATATACTGTATATATAAATGTGTTTGTATATATGTCTATATATATGGATGCATTTGTATTTATGTGTTTATATGTGTAAAAGTGTAAGTGCAGACATACTGTACATATAAACAAATGTATACATATATATACACATATTTATCCACTTTGAGCCCTTCCATTTCAAATTCCTTGAAACATGCAATACCATTTTTTATTCATTTTAAATGTTTTGAATAAAAATACTTTAAATTCCTATGTTCTTCACTTAAAAAAAAATCTTCTTAGGTTTATATAGATATTTATCTATATCTATATATACATTATATATACTGTATAGATATATTTTATATATATATATATATATATATATACACAGAATATTCATATGATTTATAGGTATAGAAATATATTTTACAAGAACTATAATCATATATATATATATATATATATATATATATATATATATTATAAATATCTGAAAATAAAAAGAACATTTTCTTCTATGCGAAAGACATACAGCTAGATAACTTGTTGTGAGTTCGGGTTTTAACGCTGAAAAAATGGTAATCTCAGTGTTAAAACAGCACCGCAGCCATTACAAGTCTTTTCGGTATAGCTGTACCGCAAGCCTTTTAGCCTATAATGCAACATCAGTCCCGCAGACTTCCATAGTGGTGCCATTACGAGGTTTTGCGGTGAGGCTAAAAAGCTTGCATTGCAGCCTATACTGACAAGATCCGTTTCACATTCTAAGAGCAGTAGTTATGAGTTTTACGCAACAAAACTGTTACATAAAACTCATAACTAAACTGCTACAAAGTACACTAAACACCCATAAACTACCTATTAAGCCCTAAACCGAGGCCCTCCCGCATCACAAACACTATAATAATATATTAACTCCTAATCTGCAGCTCCCGACATCGCCGTCACTATTAAAACTTATTAACCCCTATTCCGCCACTGCCCGACATCGCCGCAACTATACTAAAAATTTTAACCCCTAAACCGTCGCCCTCCCACTTAGCAAACACAATATTATTAACCCCTTATCTGCCGTCCACCCACATCGCCCCCACTATACTAAAGTATACCCCTAATTCCGTTGCCACTTTAATAAACCTATTAACCCCTAAACCGCAAGCCCCCACAACAAAATATACTAAATAAACCTATTAACCCTAAACCGAAAGCCCCCACATTGCAATAAACTAATTAAAAACAAGTAACCCCTAAACTTAACCCTAACCCTAACGTAACCCTAACACCCCCTAACTTTAACATAATTGAAATAGAGATACATTAAAGTTACAATTATTAACTAACTACCTATTTAAAACTAAATACATACTTACCTGTGAAATAAAACCTAAGCTAGCTACAATATAACTTATAGTTACATTGTAGCTAGCTTAGGTTTTATTTTTATTTCACAGGCAAATTTGTAGTAATTTTAACTAGTAAATAGTTATTAACTATTTACTAACTACCTAGTTAAGATAAATACAAATGCCTTATGCTAAAACATAACATTACAAAAATAAAAAGCCTACCATTAAAAACAAATAAAAAACACTAAAATTACAAAAAATAAAAAAAAACTACCATTACAAAAAATAAGAGCCGGCTAAAAAAAAGCCTAACACCTGCAATAAAGAAGCGTAAAGCTCCGTAACGCAGCCCCATTGATTCCTATGGGAAACAAAATTTATGTTTACACTTAACACCCTAACATAAACCCCGAGCTTAAACACCCTTAATCTGCTGCCCCCGACATCGCCGACACCTACATTATACTTATTAACCCCTAATCTGCCACCTCCGACATCGCCAACACCTACATTATACTTATTAAAACCTAATCTGCCGCCCCCGACAATGCTGCCACCTACCTACACTTATTAACCCCTAGTCTGCCGCCCCTAACATCACCGCCACCTACATAAATTTAATAACCCCTAATCTGCCGCCCCAAACGTCGCCGCCACCATACTCAAGTTATAAACCCCTAAACCTAACCCTAAATCTAACTCTAACCCTAACACCCACTAACTTTAATTTAATTAAAATAAATCTAAATAAAAATTACTATCATTAACTAAATAATTCCTATTTAAAACTAAATACTTACATATAAAATAAACTCTAACGGCTAGATTTAGAGTTTTGTCGGTAACGACCCGCGTAGCTAACGCTGGCTTTTTTCTGGCCGCACCTTTAAAATAACTCTGGTATTGAGAGTCCACAGAATGGCTGCGTTAGGCTCCAAAAAAGGAGTGTACAGCATATTTAACGCCACTGCAACTCTCTATACCAGAGTTGCTTACGGAAGCGGCCAGCTTCAAAAACGTGCTCGTGCACGATTCCCCCATAGGAAACAATGGGGCTGTTTGAGCTGAAAAAAAACCTAACACCTGCAAAAAAGCCGCGTTCAGCTCCTAACGCAGCCCCATTGTTTGCTATGGGGAAACACTTCCTACGTCTGCACCTAACACTCTAACATGTACCCCGAGTCTAAACACCCCTAACCTTACACTTATTAACCCCTATTCTGCCTCCCCCGCTATCGCTGACCCCTGTATATTATTTTTAACTCCTAATCTGCCGCTCCATAAACCGCCGCTACTTACATTATCCCTATGTACCCCTAATCTGCTGCCCCTAACACCGCCGACCCCTATATTATATCTATTAACCCCTAATCTGCCCCCCACAATGTCGCCTCCACCTGCCTACACTTATTAACCCCTAATCTGCCGAGCGGACCGCACCGCTATTATTATAAAGTTATTAACCCCTAATCCGCCTCACTAACCCTATTGTCACGCTCAGCTGCTGGGAAGCTCTGCAGTCCTCTCTGTGTGCTTGATTGACAGGTGTCTGAGCCACCCCTTCCTGAAGATGTCACAACCAGGCTTTTTATTCTGGCTTCCTGTTTCTCCAGTGTCCGTTTGTTTGTTAACTTTGAGGCTTCTGTTAGGATTTCACTGAGGAATCTCTCTAACTGCTGCTTTTCTGTTGCCAATCTCTTCAAGGACTCACTACACTGGATTAACCTTCAACCTCCTGAATACCTGTCTCCAAACAATGCAAGTACTGTTTGTTTTGTGAAACTTTCAAACTTCCTGTTTACCTGCTGCAAACCCTGCATATTCAGACTACTCTGTGTAGTGCAAACTATTCAAATTCTGTTATTTCTGTGAATCCTTCAATCTGCATGTTTACCTGTTTCCAAACTCTGCAAATACTATTATTCAGTGTAAACCTTCAAACTGCTGGATATCCTGTTGCCAATCTCCACAAGTACTGATTATCTGTGTTAACCTTCAAACTACCAGCTTACCTGTTGCTATCACTGCAAGTTCTGACAACACAGTGTTAACCTTCAAACTACCTGATTACATGTTATTAATTCTGCAAGTTCTGACTACACAGTGTTTACCCTCAAACTGCCTGATTACCTGTTGCATACTCTGCAAAGACTGTCTACACAGTGTTAACTCTCAAACTGCCTGATTACCTGTTGCATACTCTGCAAAGACTGTCTACACAGTGTTAGCTCTCAAACTGCCTGATTACCTGTTGCATACTCTGAAAAGACTGTCTACTCAGTGTTAACCCTCAAACTGCCTGATTACCTGTTGCATATTCCGCAAAGACTGTCTACACAGTGTTAACCTTCAGACTGCCTGATAACAAATGACCTACTCCTGCATTATTAACTGTTTCCTGTTTTACCCTTCTTCTGTCTGAGTATAAGTGACTATCCCTGCTCTCCTGATTCTGTGGAAGGCATTTCCTGAAACCAGTTCATTATTCAGAAGTCTATCTGGCTGATATCATGAATTACTTTGGCACAGGCTAACCCTGCTCCATATCGTGAGTACTTTGTTTTTTGGAGGTTGTCGTGGGGTCACGTCCTGGATTAAACTCAGAGTGCAAGGGTGTTGTTTAAGTTCACCCTTGCATTTGGGTCTACTTCTGGATATTTCCTAACCTGACACCTATAATAAATAGTATTAACCCCTAATCTGCCCTCCCTAACATCGCCGACACCTAACTTCAATTATTAACCCCTAATCTGCCGACTGGAGTTCACCGCTATTCTAATAAATGTATTAAGCCCTAAAGCTAAGTCTAACCCAAACACTAACACCCCCCTAAATTAAATATAATTTTAATCTAACAAAATTAATTAACTCTTCTTAAATAAATTATTCATATTTAAAGCTAAATACTTACCTGTAAAATAAATCCTAATATAGCTACAATATAAATTATAATTATATTATAGCTATTTTAGGATTAATATTTATTTTACAGGTAACTTTGTATTTATTTTAACCAGGTGCAATAGCTATGAAATAGTTAAGAACTATTTAATAGCTAAAATAGTTAAAATAATTATAAATTTACCTGTAAAATAAATCATAACCTAAGTTACAATTTAACCTAACACTACACTATCAATAAATAAATTAAATAAAATACCTATAATTATCTACAATTAAACCTAACACTACACTATCAATAAATAAATTAAATACAATTCCTACAAATAAATACAATGAAATAAACTAATTAAAGTACAAAAAATAAAAAAGAACTAAGTTACAAAAAATAAAAAAATATTTACAAACATTAGAAAAATATTACAACAATTTTAAACTAATTACACCTACTCTAAGCCCCCTAATAAAATAACAAAGCCCCCCAAAATAAAAAAAATGTCCTACCCTATTCTAAATGATTAAAGTTCAAAGCTCTTTTACCTTACCAGCCCTGAACAGGGCCCTTTGTGGGGCATGCCCCAGGAAGTTCAGCTCTTTTGCCTGTAAAAAAAAACATACAATACCCCCCCCCAACATTACAATCCACCACCCACATACCCCTAATCTAACCCAAACCCCCCTTAAATAAACCTAACACTAAGCCTCTGAAGATCTTCCTACCTTATCTTCACCATACCAGGTTCACCGATCGATCCAGAAGAGCTCCTCCGATGTCCTGATCCAAGCCCAAGCGGGGGGCTGAAGAGGTCCATGATCCGGCTGAAGTCATCATCCAATCGGGAGCTGAAGAGGTCCATGATCCGGCTGAAGTCTTCATCCAAGCGGGAGCTGAAGAGGTCCATGATCCGGATGAAGTCTTCTATCAACGGCATCTTCAATCTTCTTTCTTCGGGGGCCATCATCTTTCATCCGACGCGGAACATCCTCTTCTCCCGATGCCTACTCGCCTAATGACGGTTCCTTTAAATGACGTCATCCAAGATGGCGTCCCTTGAATTCCGATTGGCTGATAGGATTCTATCAGCCAATCGGAATTAAGGTAGGAATATTCTGATTGGCTGATGGAATCAGCCAATCAGAATCAAGTTCAGAATCAAGTTCAATCCGATGAACATCGGATGAAGATAGAAGATGCCGCTTGGAAGATGATGGTTGCCGGTCCGGATCTACTCTTCTTCCCGGATAGGATGAAGACTTTGGAGCCTCTTCTGGACTTCTTCAGCCGTCGGATGATGGATGTCTAGCCCCCGCTTGGGCTTAGATGAAGATTTTGGAGCCAGGACCGATCAGTGATACCCGGTGAGGTGAAAATAAGGTAGGAAGATCTTCAGGGGCTTAGTGTTAGGTTTATTTAAGGGGGGTTTGGGTTAGATTAGGGGTATGTGGGTGGTGGGTTGTAATGTTGGGGGGGGGGTAGTGTATGTTTTTTTTTTACAGGCAAAAGAGCTGAATTCTTTGGGGCATGCCCCGCAAAGGGCCCTGTTCAGGGCTGGTAAGGTAAAAGAGCTTTGAACTTATGTAATTTAGAAAAGGGTAGGGCATTTTTTATCTTGGGGGGCTTTGTTATTTTATTAGGGGGCTTAGAGTAGGTGTAATTAGTTTAAAATTGTTGTAATATTTTTCTTATGTTTGTAAATATTTTTTTATTTTTTGTAACTTAGTTCTTTTTTATTTTTTGTACTTTAGTTAGTTTATTTTATTGTAGTTATTTGTAGGTATTGTATTTAATTAATTTATTGATAGTGTAGTGTTAGCTTTAATTGTAGGTAATTGTAGGTATTGTATTTAATTAATTTATTGATAGTGTAGTGTTAGGTTTAATTGTAACTTAGGTTAGGATTTATTTTACAGGTAATTTTGTAATTATTTTAACTATTTTAGCTATTAAATAGTTCTTAACTATTTAATAGCTATTGTACCTGGTTAAAATAAATACAAATTTACCTGTAAAATAAATATTAATCCTAAAATAGCTATAATATAATTATAATTTATATTGTAGCTATATTAGGATTTATTTTACAGGTAAGTATTTAGCTTTAAATAGGAATAATTTATTTAATACGAGTTAATTAATTTTGTTAGATTTAAATTATATTTAACTTAGGGGGTGTTAGTGTTAGGGTTAGACTTAGCTTTAGGGGTTAATACATTTATTAGAATAGCGGCGAGATTCGGTCGGCAGATTAGGGGTTAATAATTGAAGTTAGGTGTCGGCGATGTTAGGGAGGGCAGATTATGGGTTAATAAATATAATATAGGGGTCGGCGATGTTAGGGCAGCAGATTAGGGGTACATAGCTATAATGTAGCTGGTGGCGGCGTGCGGACGGCAGATTAGGGGTTAATAAGTGTAGGTAGCTGGCGGCGACGTTGTGGGGGGCAGATTAGGGGTTAATAAATATAATATAGGGGTCGGCGGGGTTAGGGGCAGCAGATTAGGGGAACATAAGGATAACGTAGGTGGCGGTCCGCAGATTAGGGGTTAAAAAAATGTAATCGAGTGTCGGCGATGTGGGGGGACCTCGGTTTAGGGGTACATAGGTAGTTTATGGGTGTTAGTGTACTTTAGGGCACAGTAGTTAAGAGCTTTATGAACCGGCGTTAGCCCAGAAAGCTCTTAACTACTGACTTTTTTCTGCAGCTGGAGTTTTGTCATTAGATTTCTAACGCTCACTTCAGCCACGACTCTAAATACCGGAGTTAGAAAGATCCCATTGAAAAGATAGGATACGCATTTGATGTAAGGGGATCTGCGGTATGGAAAAGTCGCGGCTGAAAAGTGAGCGTTAGACCCTTTTTTGAATGACTCCAAATACCGGCGGTAGCCTAAAACCAGCGTTAGGAGCCTCTAACACTGGTTTTCACGGCTACCGCCAAACTCCAAATCTAGGCCTAAGATAGCTAAAATAAAACTAATTGTTGCATTGTATCTATGTTAGGTTTTATTTTTATTTTACAGGCAAGTTTGTATTTATTTTAACTAGGTACAATAATTAGTAAATAGTTATTAACTATTTACTAACTAACTAGTTAAAATAAATTAAAATTTTCCTGTAAAATAAAACCTAACCTGAGTTACACTTACACCTAACCTTACACTACAATTAAATAAATTACATTAATTAAATACAATTAACTAAATTTAAAAAAAGAAATGATCAAATATTTAAACTTATTACACCTAATCTAATAGCCCTATCAAAATAAAAAAGCCCCCCCAAAATAAAAAACCATAGCCTAAACTAAACTGCCAATAGCGATTAAAAGGGCCTTTTGTGGGGCATTGCCCCAAAGAAATCAGCCCTTTTACCTGTAAAAAAAAATACAAACAACCCCCCAACAGTAAAACCCACCACCCACACAACCAAACCCCCCATATAAAATCCTATCTAAATAACCTAAGCTCCCCATTGCCCTTAAAAGTGCATTTGTATGGGCATTGCCCTTATAAGGGCATTTAGCTCTTTTTCCGCCCAAACCCTAAGCTTAAAATAAAACCCACCCAATAAACCCTTAAAAAACCTAACACTAACCCCCGAAGATCCACTTACAGTTTTTGAAGACCGGACAACAATCCTTAACGAAGCTGCTTAAGTCCTCATCAAAGTTGGCAGAAGTCTTCATCCAAGCGGCCAAAGTCTACATCCAAGCCAGCAGAAGTCTTCATCCAGACGACATCTTCTATCTTCATCCATCCGGCGCTTAGCGGCTCCATCTTCAAGACATCCGGCGCGGAGCATCCTCTTCAATCGACAGCTCTTCAAGAATGAAGGTTCCTTTAAGGGACGACATTCAAGATGGCGTCCCTTGAATTCCGATTGGCTGATAGCATTCTATCAGCCAATCAGAATTAAAGGGTAGAAAATCCTATTGGCGGATGCAATCAGCAAATAGGATTGAGCTTTAATCCTATTGGCTGATCCAATCAGCCAATAGGATTGAGCTCGCATTCTATTGGCTGTTCCAATCAGCCAATAAAATGCGAGCTCAATCCTATTGGTTGATTGGATCAATAGGATTTTTTACCCTTTAATAACGATTGGTTGATAGAATTCTATCAGTCAATCAGAATTCAAGGGGCGCCATCTTGGATGACGTCCCTTAAAGGAACCTTCATTCTGGAAGAGCCGTCGATTGAAGAGGATGCTCCGCGCCGGATGTCTTGAAGATGGAGCCGCTCCGCACCGGATAGATGAAGATAGAAGATGCTGTCTGGATGGAGACTTCTACCGCCTTGGATGAAGACTTCTGCCGGCTTCGATGACGACTTCTGCCGGCTTTGTTGAGGATGGATGTCCGGTCTTCAAAAACTGTAAGTGGATCTTCGGGGGTTAGTGTTAGTTTTTTTTAAGGGTTTATTTGGGTGGGTTTTATTTTTATCTTAGCTAAATGCCCTTTTATGAGCAATGCCTATCTAAATGCCCTTTTCAGGGCACTGGGGAGCTTAGGTTTTTTTAGATAGGATTTTATTTGAGGGGTTTGGTTGTATGGGTGGTGGGTTTTACTGTTGGGGGGTTGTTTGTATTTTTTTTTACAGGTAAAAGAGCTGATTCATTTGGGGCAATGTCCCGCAAAAGGCCCTTTTAAGGGCTATTGGCAGTTTAGTTTAGGCTAGGGTTTTTTTATTTTGGGGGGGCTTTTTTATTTTGATAGGGCTATTAGATTAGGTGTAATTAGGTAAAATATTTGATATTTTTTTTTTTATTTTGTGTAATTTAGTGTTGTTGTTTTTTTGTAATTTAGTTAATTGTATTTAATTAATGTAATTTATGTAATTGTAGTGTAAGTTTAGGTGTTAGTGTAACTCAGGTTAGGTTTTATTTTACAGGTAAATTTGAATTTATTTTAACTAGGTAGTTAGTAAATAGTTAATAACTATTTACTAACTATTGTACCTAGTTAAAATAAATACAAACTTGCCTGTGAAATAAAAATAAAACCTAAGATAGGTACAATGTAACTATTAGTTATATTGTAGCAAGCTTAGGCTTTATTTTATAGGTAAGTATTTAGTTTTAAAAAGGAATTATTTAGTTAATGATCGTAATTTTTATTTAGATTTATGTTAATTATATTAAAGTTAGTGGGGTGTTAGGTAGGCTGACCATATTGCCGCTTTAAAAAGGGACACATATGAAAAATACATATGTCAGGGCTGTTTAAAGAAATGCTTTGAATAATGTTCTGTTGTTAGAACCCTGACTTATGTATTTTTCATATGTGTCCTTTATTAAAACGGCAGTATGTTCAGCCTAGTGTTAGGGTTAGACTTAGGGTTAGGTTTAGGGGTTAATAAATTTAGTATAGTGGCGGCGATTTTGGGGGCAGCAGATTAGGGGTTAATAACAGTAATGTAGGTTGTGGCGATGTTAGGGACAGCAGATTAGGGGTTAATAATATTTAACTAGTGTTTGCGATGCGGGAGTATGGCGGTTTAGGGGTTAATATGTTTATTATAGTGGCGGCGATGTCTGGAGCGGCAGATTAGGGGTTAATAATTTTATTTTAGTGTTTGCAATGCATGAGGGCCTCGGTTTAGGGGTTAATAGGTAGTTTATGGGTGTTAGTGTACTTTTTAGCACTTAAGTTATGAGTTTTATGGTACAGCTCTGTAACATAAAAGCCATAACTACTGACTTTCAGTTTACTGTATGGATCTTGACGGTATTGGCTGTACCGCTTACTTTTTGGCCGGACAGGCAAACTCGTAATACCGGCGCTGTGGAAGTCCCATTGAAAAAGGACTTTTTGAAAGCTGCGGTAGTTAAGTTGCGTTACGGCCAAAAAATTGTGTGGTGCAGCTAAACCTGCAAGACTCGTAATGCCAGCGGTAGTGAAAAAGAGCCATAACGCTGCTTTTTCACTCATACCGCAAAACTCGTAATCTAGCCAAAACAAAATTATCTAAAATAATAAAATGTATTTCTATTCTAATACCCTTTTAAAAAAATAAAAACCCACCCCAAAATAAAAAAGCCTAATCTAAAATAAACTACTAAGGGCCCTTAAAAGGGCCTCTTCGTGGGCCCTTAAAAGGGCATTGCCCTGAAAAGGGCATTTGTATGGGCATTGCCCATAAAAGGGCATTTAGCTATTTTTCCTTCCCTTAAAAGGGCATTCAGCTCTTTTATGAAATGCCCAAACCATAATCTAAAAATAAAAATCCACCCCAAAATGAAAAAATACATTACATAAAATAACAAACAAATTATCCAAAATAATAAAAAATATTCCTATTCTAATACCCATTTTAAAAAAAAACCCACCCCAAAATAAAAAAACTAATCTAGAATAAACTACCAATAGCTCTTAAAAGGGCCTTTTGTAGGGCATTGGCCTAAGTTAAACAGCTCTTTTACCTAAAAAAAAATACAAAGACCCACTAGCATTACAAACCCCTACCCCCCAAACCGATAAAATAAAAAAAAAAACTATCTAAAAAAACCTAAGCTAACCATTGCCCTGAAAAGAGCATTTGTATGGGCATTGCCCTTAAAAGGGTATTTAGCTCTTTTGCATTGCCCGGAAAATGGCATTTAGCATTTTTAAGAATTGCCCATCAAAAAAACAAACAAACCCCCCCCCAAAAAAAAACCTGTCACTAACCCTCGAAGATCCACTTACAGTTTTTGAAGTCCCGCTTGAATGATCTTCCTCCAGGCGGCGAAGTCCTCATCCAGGCGTCGAGAAGTCTTCATCCAGACGGACTCTTCTATCTTCATCCAGGCGGCGAAGTCCTCATCCAGACAGGGAGAAGTCTTCATCCAGATGGCCTCTTCTATCTTCATCTAGGTGGCATCTTCTATCTTCATCCCAGCGGCGCGGTGCGGGTCCATCCTGAAGACATCCGGTGCGGAGCATCCTCTTCACACGGTCGCCGCCATTCACTGAATCCTCGATGCAAGGTACGCAATTCAGGATGACGTCCCTTGCATTCCTATTGACTGATTCGATTTTGGAAATTCAAATCAGCCAATAGGATGAGAGCTACTGAATTTCTATTGGCTGTTCAAATCAGCCAATAGGATGAGAGCTTCTAAAATTCTATTGGCTGTTAAAATCAGCCAATAGAATTTCAGTAGCTCTCATCCTATTGGCTGTTGTGTTCAGGTAAAAGAGCTGTTTAAAGGGAAATTTTTTCTTTCATGATTCAGATAGAACATGCAATTTTTTTTTTTTATATTCATTTTTATTGTATATTTCAACATGTTTAAACAAATACATTTGATTTCAAAAAGAGTAAGTAAAGTAAGTTAGGCCAGCAATTGACAATTCAAGTATTCCTGCATATGAGCAAAAGAGAAGGTAAAACAAGAAAGAACAAACATAAAACCCTCTAATATTTTCTAAGCTTTTCCTGGCCTCTGATAGCCTAAAAAAAAAGAAAATAAATTAACTCTATTAATCCTAAAGTTTTAAGGTTATCCTGTTGAAATATTTTTATTTGTAATTCCATACAATTACTAACCTAAAAAAAAACAAAAAACAAAAAAAATAAAAAACAAAAAAACAAAAAACAACCAAAAAAAATAATAAGGGGAAGGATTCTTCCTCCTCAGTCCTCCCTCCTCCTCCCCCCCTACCAACTCTCCTGAGTCCAATCCATTCACCAAAGCCCCAGTAAAACCAGCTCTGTGTTTTGAAAGGGGGATATAATATACTCTATTTCTGTAATTGGGAGGGATTTAATAAATGGTGCCCATTTACCAAAGAATTTTCTGATGTCACTCTCATTGTTGATGTTCGTATCACGTTGCTCTAAAATGCAGTTTTTTAAGGTAGTTTTTTATTTCTACCACCGAAGGTAATTCTTTCGTTTTCCATTTTTTAAATATTAGGTATCTGGCTGCTAAAATGGAGACACTTATTATCTTTTCGTTCAAATGTTGTTCTGCCTGATTGTCGCAGCAGAAAATGATTAAGCTTGGTGACAACTCCAAGGGAGAAATCTTAAGAGAGGTGTTAATCCAAAATTCAAGTTTACGCCAGAACTGACTAATCAGGGGGCATTTAAACATCATGTGTATGATGTCAGCTGCAACCAGAGAACATTTCGGACACTTTTGAAAATTCGGATTCTGAAGCTTATGCCCTTTTTCTGGTGTATAATGAAATTTATGTATCAATTTAAGATGCGCTTCTCTCCATGTTGCTGAGAGAGTGGCCTGAGCCACTTTGTGAATGGATTTTTGAATGAATTTACAATCAACATGCTCTAGTGCCATGATTAGTCTCCAGTCTTGAGCAATTTTCTCTAAAGTACTTTTCCCCTCTTGAGCTCCTAAAAGATAGTAGCAGTAAGAGATGGACATGCGGCCCTTCTTAACTAATGTAAGCCAGTCCTCTAGGTCACCCAGCTCCCAGTTCCACTCACCCTCCCTCAGTAACCCAGATACATAATGCCTTGCTTGCAGAAAAGCATAAAACTCCTTGTTAGAGAGATTGAAGCTGTTTTTAATTTCTTCAAATGTTCTGAGACACTTATTCTCTTCATCGATAAATTGTATTATCGTTTTTAGTCCCACTGAATACCACTTTTTAAAGATAGCTGAGTCTAGACCAGCTTGAAATAATGGATTACCCCTTAGGGGAAGATATTTGGAAACTTTGCAATTAAAGGAAAGAAGCTTCCCTATCCTCCACCATGCCTTTAATGGGTTAAAAATCGCTTTAATTTTCTTGATTCTAAGTGGCATGTCCTTTGGAGCGCAATGTAATAGTGAGCAAGGTAAGTATGGATCACAGATGCTCGCTTCCAATGCATTGTTTAGAACATAATTATTGCTGGAGATCCAGTCTGCCGCAATACGTGCTAAGAAAGAAAGATTATAAAGCCGCAAGTTAGGTAATGCGAATCCTGCAAATATCTTGGCTTGTGTCAATCTATCCTAGGTTATCCTAGGTTTTCTCGTTTGCCATATGAAGCTTCTAAGCCAGCTGTTTAGGCTTCGAATGTCCCTATCAAATAGCATTAATGCAGTATTCTGTAATATATACAGCAATTTAGGAAGAAGTACCATTTTGAACAGGGCTATCCGTCCTGATATAGAGAGGGGTAGGTTTTCCCAAGTCCTTAGTTTATCTTTAAATATTGTCAGAATTGGAGGGATGTTGAGGTTATATAGGTCAAGTGGATTCGTAGGTATTACTATACCTAAATACTTAAATGAGTCCTTAACTATTCTAAAGGGGCTGTTCAAGAAGGAGTCTTTGTTTTTTCGGAGCCAATAGATCTCTGATTTGTTTACGTTTGTTTTATACCCCGAAAATAACCCAAATTGGTTAATAATTTGTAAGAGCTTGGGTATATTAACTCGAGTATTTGACAGATAAACAAGGATATCGTCCGCGTATAAGGCTAATTTGATCTCCTGTTTACCTATCTTAACACCTTCCAGCTGTGACCTGATCTTAATAGCCAGTGACTCAATAGACAGATTGAAAAGGAGGGGAGAAAGGGGGCAGTCCTGTCTGGTTCCTCTGTTGAGCACAATTTGTGAAGAGACAATGTTATTGACGATTATACTAGTGGAAGGAAGGGTATACAAATTTAAAATAAATTTTAGAAAGTTGCCTTTGAACCCAAATTGACCCAGCGAGGTGAAAAGATGGTCGTGCTGTATAGAATCAAAAGCCTTTTCCGCGTCAATTGCCACAATAGCTAAGTCTGGGGTATGTTCCCCTTCCTCCCTCTCCTCCCTTTCAGCAATAAAAAAAGTATTCTGTTACCACTAGGACTTCCCTAATTTTAGCTGAGGAATTCCGTGAATTTAGGAAGCCTGCTTGGTCTTTATGTATGATATTTGGTAATATCACTTGCAATCTTTTGGCCAAGATAGACATAAAGACCTTGTAGTCCACATTTAGTAGAGCTATTGGTCTATATGACTCCCTTTGTGCTGGATCTTTTCCACCTTTAAGAATAAGAGTTGTATAAGATGCTGAGAAGGCTTTCTGTACCGGTTTCCCCTGGGTGTACATAGCATTGTATGCCTTATTGAGGTGGGGCACAATCTCTAACGACAGCATCTTGTAAAATTCACTTGGTAAACCATCCAGCCCAGCGGCCTTATTAGTGGTAAGTTCAGAAATCGCTTTCTCTATTTCCTTCAGCTCTATCGGAGTATTAAGGGTTTCCACTACTTCTGCGGATACTTTGGGGCAGCTAATTTTGCTCCAAAAATCCTCTGCCTGGGATAGATCAGATTTTCTCGGAGAATATACCTCTTGGTAATATTTAGTCATTTCTTTATGTATATCTGTACTTTCTGTATAAAACTTCCCATCAATAAGAAGTTTTTCAATAAGTAATGACTTTCTGTCATTCCTAACCAGGTTTGCAAGTAATTTGCCAGATTTGTTTCCATATCTATATAGTTTGGATTTAAATTTTAAATCTGACTGGGTTTCTTTGTATATTGCAAATGTGTCTTTATCGTTTTTGGCCCTAATGTAGCTTGCTTGATCGGGTTTTTGGTCAGAAGTAGGCGATTGTACGAGTTGGTCACCGCATTATTTAATTCTTTTTCTCTGGATCTTAGCTTTTTACTAATCATTGCACTATAGGAAATAATTTTGCCTCTTATAACTGCTTTGGCCGCTTCCCAGAAAATTAGGGGGCGTTCCCAGTATTCCCTATTACATTGAACAAAATTCTCGAATTTTGTCCTCAAATGTACTTTAAATTTTATATCTGATGCTAAGAAGGAGGGAAAGTGAAACCGCACAGAGCCCGACCCAGAGACTGCTAATTGAAAATTCAACGAGATTGGTCCATGATCAGAGAGGAAAACAGGTAGAATATTTGCTCTTACTTTAGCTGTGCATAACCTTTCATCAATTAAAAAAAGATCAATTCTTGACATAGTCTTATGTGCCTTAGATAAACATGTAAATTCCTGAACATCAGGATTCTGAATCCTCCATATGTCTCTAATATTCAAATTTTGTTTTATTTTCGCCAGTAATTTGGATTCTAGATTATCTTTTTTATTCTTTTTTTGTTCCCTGTTTTCTCTCAATCTGTCCAAAGGACAGTGAGGGGCCATATTAAGGTCTCCTCCAAGGATTAAATATCCTTCCCTAAAGGCAAGAATTTTGGCCTGGAGCTGGTTCCAGAATTTGAGGTCAATAATATTGGGTGCATATATATTACAGAGTGAAAAAACAACCTTATCAATTTTAATCTTTAAAAATATATATCTCCCCTCAGGGTCTGTCAAGACCTGTAAAATTTCATCTTTTAACCTTTTTCCCACTAATATGGCTACCCCCCTTTTCCTGCCGATACCTGATGAGGCATAGACTTCTTTTATCCATCCTTGTCTAAGCTTCAAAGTTTCCACCTGAGTTAGGTGGGTGTCCTGTAAGAAGACAATATCAGAATTAAGCCGCCTTGCGTGGGTTAAAATTGCTTTTCTTTTGATGGGAGTTGAAATACCCCCCACATTCCAGGAAACTAGCTTAAAGTTAGCAACTGGTCTAATCATTCACCTGAGATGGGGGGGAGACCCAATCGGGGAACAGGAGAGGGGAGAGGGAAAAAAAAGGGAGAGAGAAGAGAGGAAAGAAGAAGAAGAAGAAAAAAAAGGGGACAAAAAATGAACAGAAATAATTCTGTCCATTCTAACAAACTCTTAGATCTATAATTATGAATCTTATCCATGATTTTTTTATTTTTCCTGAATATCTAATTGATGCAATAATTTTTCTGCCTCTTGTGGGTTGTCAAAGAAATGAATCTCGCCTTTCACATAGATTTTTAATTTAGAAGGGTAAATTATTAAGGCCTGATAGCCTTGTTGAATACATTTTGAACAGATTGGGGCCAGGTTTCTTCTTCTAGTAGATGTTTCAACTGAGTAGTCTTGAAATATTAAGATTTTATTTTCCTTATACATAATTGGCTGATTTTGCGAAAATGTTGGAGTATCGTGACCTTATCTTGGAAATTAAGTAACTTCGCAATTATCGGTCTAGGTCTGTTATCTTCCTGTCTGTTTGTTAATCGTCTCCCCAATCTATGTGTCCTCTCTACTACTATCTGTGGGTGATTGGGAGAAATCTTAAGCAACTGTGCAAGTATTTCAGGAATAAATGTGTTTAATTCTTCGGTTTGCCCTCCCTCAGGGACCCCTATGATGCGAATATTATTGTGCCTAGAGCGGTTTTCCAGGTCCTCAATTTTATTTTGCAGTTTAGTAATAATTGCATTGTTGGTTTCAAGATTGGACCCCTGTGCTGAAGTGAGATCTTCCAGATCAGATACCCTCTGTTCAGCCTCTTCTAATCTGTTAGAGAATAACTTTATCCTGGTCTAAGTAAGTTAATATCTTGCTTGATCTCAGATCTTAGTGCATCAAACTTAGGGGTTAATGCCTCAGAGATACTAGGGCCTGTACATTGGTTAATTCATTTATAGGCAAAATAGGGGCTGCAGGTATAGATACTTCCGAGAGAACTTCAGGAGCAACCTTTGTCCTCTTTCTCTCTGTTTAGCTGCCATGACTGGTGAAGGAGTCCGGGAATGGGAGCGAAGGAATTTATCCATGTGCTGTGCAATTCGTGAGTAAATCAGTCTCGTGAACACTTACACCATGTGCTATATTGTGCAATCTTAACAATAAACGTGAAGAAAGAAGAGAAGAGAAGAAGAAAAAAAAAAAAAAAGAGAAAAAAAAAAAAAGTTTTAACTTAAAGATGAAAGAACATGCAATTTTAAGCAACTTTCTGTTTAATTCTGTTATCAATTTTTCTTTGTTCTCTTGCTATCTTTATTTGAAAAAGAAGGCATCTAAGCTAAGGAGCCAGCAAATGTTTGGTTCAGAACCATGGACAGCACTTGTTTATTGGTGCTGTCCAATCAGCAAGGACAACCCAGGTTGTTCACCAAAAATGGGCCAGCATCTAAACTTAAATCTTGCTTTTCAAATAAACATACCAAGAGAATGAAGAAAATTTGATAATAGGAGTAAATTAGAAAGTTGCTTAAAATCGCATGCTCTATCTTAATCACAAAAGAAAACATTTGTGTTCAGTGTCCTTTTAACTTAAGGCAATGCCCTACAAAGTTGTTTTTTTTTATTTTGGGGTGTTTTTTTTTTTTTTTTTAAATGGGTATTAGAATAGCGATATTTTTTATTATTTTGGATAATTTGTTTGTTATTTTGTGTAATGTATTTTTTTTTCATTTTGGGGTGGGTTTTTATTTTTAGATTAGGGCTTGGGGATTTCATAAAAGAGCTAAATGCCCTTTTAAGGGCAAGAAAAAGAGCTAAAATTAGGTTTAGATTAGGTTTTAGCTAGATTAGGTTTTACTTTATTTTTATTTTGTGGATTTGGGGGGTGGGGTTTTTTATATTGTTAGGGGGTGTTTGTTTTGTTTTGTAGCAAAAGAGCAGTTAACTTTTGGGCAATGCTCCACAAAATGACATTTTAAGGGCCCACAAAAATGGCCCTTGGTAGTTTATTTTAGATTAGGCTTTTTTATTTTGGGGTGGGTTTTTTATTTTTTAAAAAGGGTATCAGAATAGGAATAATTTTTATTATTTTGGATAATTGTGTTTGCTGTTTTTTGTAATGGTAGGTTTTTATTTTTGTAATGTTAGATTTTAGTGTAAGGCAGCTTAGGTTACTACTATTTATATTGTAGCTAGTTTAGGTTTTATTTTTATTTGACAGGTACGTTTGTATTTATTTTAACTAGGTAGTTAGTGAATAGTTAATAACTATTTACTGACTATGTCTATCTAGTTAAAATAAATACAAACTTACCTGTCAAATAAAAATAAAACCTAAACTAGCTACAATAAAACTATTAGTTATATTGCCACTAGCTTAGGTTTTATTTCACAGGTAAGTATTAATTTTTATATAGGAATTATTTAGTTAATAATTTTAAGTTTAATTTAGCTATATTTTAATTATGTTAAAGTTAGGGGGTGTTACGGTTAGGGTTACAGTTAGGCTTAGGGTTAGGTTTAGGGGTTAATATAGTTTGATTTAGGCAGTTGGAATGTGGGGGGCTGGCGCTTTAGGGGTTAATAGGTTTATTTAGTGGTAGTGATGTGGGAGGCCAGAGGTTTAGGGGTTAATAACTTTATTTAGTGGTGGCGATGTCAGGGAGTGGCAGAATAGGGGTTAATAGATTTATTATAGTGTGGGCTACGTTGGGGTGCAGGAGAATAGGGGTTAATAACTTTAGTATAGTGGGGGTGATATCGGGAGCGGCAGATTAGACGTTAATAGTTTTATTTAGGTGGTGGCGATATCAGGAGCGGCAGATTAGGGGTTAATAGTTTTATTTAGGTGGTGGCGATATCAGGAGCGGCAGATTAGGGGTTAATAACTTTATATAGGTGCCGGCGATGTCGGTGGGGGGCAGATTAGGGGTGTTTAGACTTGAGGTTTATGTTAGGGTGTTTGGTTTAAACGTTAGTTTTTTTTTCCTCATAGACATTAATCACAGGTGTTAGACTTTTTTCTGACCCGCTCTCCCCATTGATGTCTATGGGGAAAGCGTGCACGAGCACGTATAAACAGGGCTTGAATTGTGTGTGGTATGGAGCTTAAAACCACCATATCGCACGCACAAGCCGGCTGTTTGAAAACTTGTAATGGCTGCGCTATAGAGGGTTAAACAACGCAACTTTTGTTGCGTTTGTTAATTTCCCTATAGCGAGCATAACTCGTAATCTAGGTGATAGTCATTTAAAGTGTTCCTAACACACATTCATCTTTAGCTCAGTTCTGCCCCATAGAAACATGTAGGGAGAAGGAGTTAGCAAGTCCTGAAATTTGCTAAGGCTCTACCTTTTTACTTTCTTGCTCATTTTTCACTTTGTGCGCAGTTAGCGTTCATTCAAGCAAAAAAAAAAAAAAAAAATAGTGTGTGATCTGGCCCATAATTTGCTGAATGAAGAAAATGTTGAGTAGTTTGTTCCTGGGAGGATCTTGCAATGAGCAAAGGGTGTGATGGGTGGAGATCAAATAAGGGCAATCACAGAAAGCACTTGCAATACAGGGTGGATACGGGAGCATAAACAGCACCCACTTGTTCTACAACCAGGGTAAATAAGGAAGGAGATTCAGTGGTTAGAGGGTTAATCTTAAATTTGCTACTTTATTCAGAAGTGGACATGTTATGTAATAAATATGCCCATGCCTGGTTAAAATGCTGCAAAAGGAATGTATTCACATAAATTACATGAAAAGACTTTGCTATTTGTATGGCTGACCTTGTGGCAAAATGATCACAGCTTATACTCTATACTAAGACCTCTTTACATTCTTTATTACACATGACCTCTTCCTTACCCCTTAACAGTTTGATAAAGTAGCTTAATATATTGCAAACCATAAAATTATACTCTGATGAAACATAAATGTTCATGTATTTTATCTTACATTTTGTCATCTTTATTCTTAACTATTAATTGCAGTACCTTCTTCAATAAGTTTTTTGCATATTAATTTATTTGTCTTTACTATAAGCCATTGTACTAGAAAATTGTAAGACTCAAAAGCCTAATATATTGAAAATATATGATGTCATGACCTTGATTAAACAAAAATGAGCATAGTTATGCACACATAGCTAGAATGCAATTCAAACTGGAATTAGACCTTACCAAGGCTGAATGTTTTATATATATATGAAAATATTGTCTTTTATATGTGCATAAGGAGTCAAAAAAGGTAAAAAGCATTTTTTTTAAAACAATTCAGTATTGATTTTAATGTCAGCTATAAAAACAATGCATTTAGGCAAGGTCGGCCTGTGTCTGTTCTCCTATTTATAATTCTATCTATAGAAGCCTTAGGGGTGATAAAACAATGGTATTCTTATGTTCCAAAGCTCTGGTTTCAATCACAGGGGGGATATAAAAGGCTCTAATGTACCTCACTTGTCTCTTGTTATTATGCACTTTTATATCACTCTCTCCCAGGGGCTCTTAGTTAGTAAAGATTATTCTACACCTACGATGCAAGAGGAATCTTCTTCCCAGAAACGGATTCTATACATTTTACCTAATAATAAGACCAGACTCCCCACGCTGCTTAATTCTAGACCTTATAGCACCATAAAATGTATGTGTTTTATCTGGGCCCAGGGCTGACATATCCATTAGGGAAATGTTTTCAGGGCCCACGGAAATCAGAAGAAAACAATTTTTATTATTATTAAATAACTAAAAATGAATGAATGGTATGTTCCTCATGGTTTGTACAAATGGAAATACTGACTTCTCATCTTAGGATATTTGATCCTAATTGGTTTAGAAAGGTGACATTATACTGTCCTAGAAATAACTTAGTGTGGGCCAAGTGCAATTGGTGCTAAAGGTGTGGGCCAAGAGCAATTGGTGCTAAAGGTCAGAAAGGTAAGCTCTGCACATTGGTGTCCTCTCTTCTCACATTATAAAAAGGGAAGGAACCTTGAAGGCAGGTCCCACAGTGTGCACACAAGTCATGATGATGCCCTTCCTGGCTGGTACAATACTCCAAGGAACTTAAACAAAAGTATCATTGCACTGTGCTCTTGAGAGACAATCAATAGTCAATTGAACATTGTATTGCAAAAGTTACAACCTTTAATTTGTCATGGCATTCTTGCACTACTGAGTTACGTTTATTATGTGTTTAACCCTTACAAAGGGGTTAAACACATAGATATACTTACACCAAGGAACCACAAGCCATGTAGTTCAAAGGCAAACAATTGCTGCTAACTGAGACTTTTGAGTATATGGAAGCTTAGAACTCAGGAAAGAATGTAAAATGAAGTAGGAGGCCTTACTTATAGATGTGTGGCATCAG
Organism: Bombina bombina; assembly: GCF_027579735.1. Classification (NCBI taxonomy): domain Eukaryota; kingdom Metazoa; phylum Chordata; class Amphibia; order Anura; family Bombinatoridae; genus Bombina; species Bombina bombina. The sequence goes on from NC_069503.1 coordinate 642,211,231, forward strand.
CTGTGAGATTTGTGGATTATTTTAATCACTAGAGTGAACCAATAAGTGGGAATTTGGGGTAGGATGGGAGGAAGTGGGACCTTGTTCCTTTTGTGTTGTATAGATTAGTAGACTTCATGGAAATAGTAGCTGTGATATGGTGCCTGTGTTGTCAGCATAATTACTGTGAGAAATTCCTGAATATGATATTGCATAAATCGTCAGATGTACTACAACAACAATCTTGTATATTAACTCATATATACATGCATGCAAGCATACACATATACTACAATGTATTAAAATGTATTAATTAATAAGTAGGTATTAATTAGTATTCGTTACCAGTATCTAGCTGTTCATTCTGGATTTGCATGTTAACTAAAAAATTCTTTCCCCCCTCCCAATCCCCCATATTTTAGGCCATTTTAGGCATAATATATTTTGGGCCTTGGTGTAATGTGACATTGTTTTTAAAAAAATTATAACATTTTCAAAGTTAATTATATGGCAGATGCGGGGAGAGAAAGGAAGAATAGGACAGGGATAGATGAATAGGAAGTAAAGCATTATATACCAGTGTTGGCTGACTCTAGATATCATTAATAACCCATATAGTCAGCTTTATACCTTTATATAAATGAACACCCATATAATCTATCAACAAAGCTGAGCAAAAGCGAGTGCAGTACCGCCTGTGTGTCTGTTTTGGGAAGTAGAGTGCTCAGCTCGCTATGTAGGGAGCTTAATGCTCATGCACTAGGCATGACATAGTGTGGCAATTAGGATGTGGGAGGGGCAATGAACAGACGGGAAAATTACTTTCTCACGGAACCGGCTGAATGTAAATGTAATGTAAAAAAGTGCTGTCCTCCCTTCAACTGCCGCCCTAGGCATGTGCCTTATTTTCATAGGTAATTATAGGCCCCTGGCCCCCTTGCAACATTGTATCTGCCTAGAAGACCTTAAAATTAGATTGCTATTTCATTACCGGGTTTTATAGGAGACGCACTTTCATGCACGCTAAGTACAAACACGTTTACAATGGTGCATTTCAAAGTGATTGGTCCTACATTATTGAGTTTAATAATTGCAATATGTTCCACTTGGAACTCACAATTGCACAATCCTGTTTTAAACCCTGGTTTTAAAAACACAAGTACTGCTTGTGATAAATGCAGCAGTGTGAGTGTGACTTTAAATCAAACATTTGTAATAAAAAGTACAAGCACACCATTTGTGGATGTTGGGGACTTGAAGTGAATTGTCCTGCAGATCCCCCCTAGCTGTACAGGATATGATACACTTAACACAATAGGGATGAAGCTAGCTTTAATGAATCAATACCATGTATGTTAAAAAGCCTTTAAAATGTCTCCTCTTGCCATTTCAGAGTGTTTTGTGCCTGTGCAAGTTAAGACTGCTTCCAAATAGAACTTGGGATAGATGTAAATATGTCCAAAATGCACCTTTGATTACTTAAAGGGACAGTAAAGTCAAAATTTTCCTTTTATGATTCAGATAAAGCTTGAAATTTTAGACAAATTTCCAATTTACTTCTCTTATCAAATTTGTTTTCTTCTATTAGTAGTTTTTATTGAAGAATGAAACTAGGTAGGCTAATAAGAGCTCAGGAGTATGCACGTGTCTTTAGCACTCTATATCAAGAAGTGTTTTGCAAAATTGTATAACAAAGCTCCAAATAATGTTTCAAAACACTGCTGCCATAGAGTACTAAAGACACGTGCACACTCCTGAGCTCTTATTAGCCTACCCATTTTTTTTGATAACAGAAGTAAATTGCAAAGTTGTTTAAAATTGTATGCTCTATCTGAATCATGAAATGAAAATTTTGACTTTACCGTCTCTTTAACAAACACCTGAGGTGTCGAATTTGAAAACTTGCCTCGAAAAGCTATTGAAAAGTAACTTGAAAATGGATTGTGATCAGCAAAACATTTTGTTTCCATAGTAAAAATAGCGAATCTATCGATGACATATATACGCGCGTATATTTTACCCGTCACCTGCTGTTTTTACTCGAATAAACTAACATAGAACCGGCATCGGCTGTCGGTATCATATATTCTGCGCAAGGACTTAAGTGGCGAAAATGGAGAATTTTTACTCCATATTCACCTCACCTTACATAGGCAGGCACAGCAAGCCTTGCGCTGAGTATATAAGCACCATAACTCCCTAGAAGCCTTAACAAACACCTAATGAATGCACAATATGCACCTCTCAACTGCCATCCCCCTGCCACAATAACTAATAAAGTTATTAACCACTAATCCACCAACCCCCACATCGCAAAGTATCTAATAAAGTTATTAACCCCTAATCTGCCACCCACCCACAACACAAAGTATCTAATAACACTATTAACCCCTAATCCGCCAACCCCCCACAACGCAAACTACCTTTTAAAATGATCAACTCCTAATCCGCCAACCCCCCACAATGCAATCTACTTAATTAACCTTTTATCCCCTAAACCGTCAACCCCCCACAACACAATCTACCTTATTAACTTATTAACCCCAAATAAGCCCCCTAACCTAACACCCCCAAAATTAACCCCAATTAACTACAATTACATAAAATAAAAAAGACTACCTTTAAAAATTACAAAAAATTACCAAAAACCTAAGATTAAATGAAAATAAAAAATCTAATATTACAAAAAAAAAATCTAAGATTACAGAAAAAAATAAATGAAATTATCCAAAATAAAAAAATGTAAACCTAATTTATTACACCTATAAAAACAAAAAAGCCACCCCAAAATAAAGGGGCATTTGTATTGGCATTGCCCTTAAAAGGGCAATCAGCTCTTTAGTGCCCAATAAAAAAAAATAAAAAGCCATAATCTTAAAAAAAAAAAAACACGCAAAAAACGAAAAAAAAAAACCTAACACTAACCCCGACATAGGTACTCACCATTCCTGAAGTCCGGCGATGAAAGTCTTCTTCCAGGCGGCTCCATCTTCATCCAGCATGGGACCATCTTCTTTCTTCATCCTGGTGGCGTGGAACGGAGCAGGATGGGCGACGGGCAGACATCCGACATGGAGGCTCTTCTTCATGCAATCGTCCGCCGCACACTGAAGTTTGAATGCAAGATACCCATTTTATATTGGGGTACCAAGCATTCCTATTGGCTGAAAAGTTCAAATCAGCCAATAGGATGAGAGCTTCTTAAATCCTATGCTCAGGTTTTTTAGCGAAAATCTGAAAATACAATTGCGAGTGCAATAGAGATGAAAACGTGCTAATGTGATTTTCAGATTTTAATTAAGGCCTGTATGTTTTATCTGAATTATTAACATTTAATTTGTATCTCGGTCTTGCACAGATAACTTGGAGTCAGATCTACACTTCAGAAGATTTTTTTTTTATTACTGGCATAGCAATAAATTGAATATCTTAATATAATGTCTGTTATTTTTTTTCTTACTGCAATGACTGTTCTTTTTTAAAAGCTGCATGGTAATAAAGAAATTGCTAAGTCATGAATAAAAGCTGGATAGCTATATCATTTATGCATTCAGACTGATTATTAACCTTTTCAAGGCTAACACTACTTAGATCCGATTAGTGAGGCACCTAAGAAAAGGATGGCTTCTGTGTCTTGATCAGAAAATGCTTTCACAGTGTGTTCTCATATCCTGTTCCATAGTTATGATAACCTCTTCACAGCCTCACCTTGTTTTATGGTGCTGACCTTGAGTTAAAAGGAAAGTAAATGCCTTGAGGTTTTACACGTAGTAAAAAAACTTTGCTATATACATTTAGTATATATTTTGCTCCTTTAAAATTTAATTTAGCTCTGTAAATTGTGGTTTTCTCAGACAGTAGATTTCTCAAGAATAGCCCTGCTACATACAATTTCCTAATAGTAATGAAGTAACAGAGAGCAGTGCTCCAGGATAATCACCTTAAAGTGACATTCCGGTCAAAATTTAAATGCACATAGATGAATTACATCTTTAAATAGAAACATATTTGCAATATACATTTATTGGCAAAAATTCTTCTATTCAAAACTGAAATGCATTCATGTGGATTCCAATTTTGGCTGGAATGTCCTTTTAACTAGTATAATACCAATAGAGATTAGCCTGCTTCATGCCCTCACATGCCAAGACTT